>NC_052624.1:70317253-70620284 GCF_016161935.1 Mauremys reevesii | reverse complement strand
CAATAACACCTGAATCTCCAGCTGAGATCAGGGCTCCATTATGCTAGGAAATGAACTTACCAATAATAAGAGACTGTACCTGCCTGAATAGCTTACATTCTAAGTGGACTAAACAGACAAAGAGTTGGAGGAAGGAACCATTACTGTCTTTGGGGTACAGAAAGATTAAGTGAGCAAGGTCACATGGGAAGTTTATGACGGAGCCAGGATTTGAACACAGATGTCCTGGCTCTCAGTCCAGTGCCTTTCTTACATGGTCATCCTTCCTCTCTTGATTTTGATTAGGAATTTATTATTGTGAATGAATACATTCATCGTGTTTCTTTTTACCTACAGATCGCCCAGGTCTCCTCAGTGTTGAGAGGATAGAAAAATGTCAAGAAGGTTTCCTCCTGGCCTTTGAACACTACATTAATTACAGAAAACACCACGTTGCACACTTTTGGCCAAAACTGCTGATGAAAGTGACAGATCTACGAATGATTGGCGCCTGCCACGCCAGCCGCTTCCTGCACATGAAGGTGGAATGCCCCACGGAACTCTTTCCCCCATTGTTCTTGGAAGTGTTTGAGGATTAGAAAGACTGGAGTGGTTCTCAGAATTCCTATAGCACTACTGGCTGTCATTTCATTCCATTGCCTAGCTCTTCTTCTGTTCTTTTTGTTTTGTTTTGGTTTGTTTGTTTCTTTTTTTTTTTTGTATAGACATTGATGAAAATGTCCCTTTAATGCGGGTACTTGTGACTATTGCTTTTTGTCCTTCAGTCCCTTGATGTGAATGCTTTGACAGCGAAAACACAAACAAACCAATCTTGATCACCAGCACTTAAGTGGTCACCAGCTCACATCCATCACTGCTTGGGGAAATGGGGAGATAAAATTGAAGTGGCAGAAAATAAACAGGCCTCCAAGGCAAAGCACTTTGCCCTGCCTTTTTCCCAGTATTACCTCATTTTGCAAGCCACAAGTGAGATACAGTGTCTAGTTTTCCATGGTCATTCTAAGAGTAACCATTACCATTGTGACCTAAGAATACCATAATCACTGTGATTGCATCACATCCTTGGGATTATTACATGAGTCATAAATATCTGTGTCCTCTACAATCAAATATTTTTTCAAATCACAGTGGGGAGGAGGGGTTGATATATTTTTTTTCATTTGTACAAAATGAGGGCAAAATCCTCTGCCCTTGCTCAGTTAAAACTCTAGATGACTTCAGTGAGAGGTCTACTGGAATAAATACTGAGGGCTTGATCCTGTGAGGTGTTGAGCTCTTCCAACAGGTGTGGGGAGCCCTCAACTCAGGTTGACTGCAGGAGAGGAGGTGAAGGGGGATGTCACATCAACATCCAAGTGGCACTGGAAGGGATGGGCACTCGGCAGGTCTTGGTATGCACTCAGCACTCTGCAGGAATGGGTCTTTTATCCTGGCTGCAGGATTTGCCCAGGGTTATGCAAAGATACAAATGATCACAGGGAGAAAAACATGATTATGATGAACTCCAAATAGGATAGAAACCTACCCTATTACTAGTTATGCTCCAGACTGTACAGCTTTATCCCAGTAACATGTAGAGTATGTCTTGAGAGTAATCTCTGATAGATAAATACAAAGGAAACTTCAGCATCTGTCTTAAACACATTGCCGTCTTTTTGTACTTTTTTGTACGTGCATTTTTATTTTGATTGGCTAGATTCTCTCTCAATTCCCTGAAATCAATTATTTCTATTGACTGCACTAGTATGAGCTGAACTAAGCAACAACAGGATGTCCTGCTGCTGAAATCTGCCAGCCAGCACTCCTGGCACTCATTTGGGCCTTTTCCAAGGGCATTATGAGTAGAGATTCCTCTGTTTCATCCATCCTCATCACAGGGTGATTGTCTCTGAAGTTTTATAAACTCCAGGCCAGGCAAGTCTCCTGGTTTATCTATAAGTGGGATACATCAGAAGGATCATCCTCTTCCTGGCAACAGAAAAGATTTAGTACAGCCTCAGACTATGTTTCATGCTCCCTCTGTTGCATTGTGCATTCACATATCAATACATAACAAAGACAGAAGGAGATATCTTTTCCTGCCCAACTAGACAGGCATTGTTATAGTTGGACATTCAAACCTAAAGGCCCTAATCTAGCCCTAGGTGTTTGACTCATGAAAATGTGGTACTAGGAAAACTTTCATTGTGGGCAAAACACCAGGGGAATTTTGAAATTATTTTCACTCCTGCTGCAATACGAAGAAAGCATTTGGAATACTAACGGCCACATTTTCAGCCAGGCTGAATCCCTGCCGCCACGTTTATTGGTGCAATTTGCATCTATACCTCCAATGAGTTGTGAGCATTAATCTTAGTAGTTACATATTGGACAGATTTTTGCCCAAAATTCCATGTGGGTGTAAAACACACAGGTGCATTTTTTGCAGGCACAAGGGAAGCCAGGCCACTGGAAACTTGCTCTTAAATGTTTGGTTTTCGTATGAGGTTAAAAACACCTGTTGGCTCCCATTCCTCCACCTCCCCCCAAAGCAAATGTTTGAATGACACCATTCTCCAGATTGTTTTGCAGTAAAACCCAGAGTATGTCATGGTGTCAGGGACATCATCCAGAATACTGGGGGTTATACTTGGAATCAAAACCCATACAAAATAATGAGAATTATGGGTTTGGTCCTGCAAACTCTTCCTCAGATGTTCAGTCTCAAGGAAGTCACTCAGTAGTGTGAGAACTGCTCACATGAGTCAGGGCTTGCATGAGCAGACCCTAACCGCATACATTAAAAGAAAAATAATTGCACAAATCTTAAAATCAAATTAGTTAGAATGACAGATATCTGTAGAAATTAAATAAAATAGTTGATCCATTTCTTGCTTCTGTTTTCCAGATCTGGTAAGCAAATAATAAAATGAAACATACAAACCTTTTAGAGCTGTATTCTGCTCCTAATCTTCATGGGAAACTCCCACTGATGCCAGTGAGAACCCCACACATGCTCCTAAGGCTATATATGACTAATTTAGTGTACAAAAATTTGATCATGCCATACGTGAAAGAGAGAAAAAAACACTCTTCTTTCTGGCAGGTACCAGTGTTGGCAACTCACAATTTTATTGCAAGTCTTGAGATATCTGCTGTTTTTCTGATAGCCCCCACTCTGGGAATCATGTTGTTACATGATTTTTTTTAAAAAAGTTTCTGGTGCTTTTGGTTGTAGAAAAAAGCTTGAAAATGTGAAACCCAAATGTTCAGAATGTAGAAGGCAAATAAGAACTCAAAACTGACAATTTAGAACTCTCACGATTTTTAAGCCAATCTTGTGATTTTGAGGGCCTGGTTCATGATTTTTGAACCCTTGGGATTGGCAATACTGAGTTATTCAAAGTAAATAGCATAGAAAAGGTAAGAGCTGTACAAAAAACAAAAACAAAAAAGATTAGTCATCTGACTCAGGAAAGCTTCATCAGTCTGATCCAGCACTGAGAATAAACACTTCACAGGCTGGCTGCTGTTAAAACGGCTACTGCTATGTCAACCTGTCCCCATTAAATCTAACAAGCGAAGCAATGAGGTTTAAAAGTATTAGATTTAGTAGATTACACTATTGAATGCCTGGAATTAGGCACTTAATTTGTATTTAAATGTCTGAATAAGTGGCTGAATTTCGAAGATGTTGACTTCATTGGGAACTGGGACTACTCAGTATCCTGAAAAATCAGTCCACCTCTATTTAAGTGACTAAACATGGATTTTGGTGCCTAACGTTAGGAAAACAAGCCTGAAAATGTTGTTCAGCGTTTTTAGCAAAGAGTATGTATAGCAGTATTTTTTTAACCTTTTTTTATATTAAAGGTAGGGGATCTGGCAGTAATTCATTGCGGTGAATTACCAGTATTTATCAATCCAAAACCAATAGCCATCTCTTAGTTTAACAGATGTGATCTAGTGACATTTAAGGCCATGCTTCCATACCAGTTTTACATTGTCTGACTTCAGTGATATTACTCCTGATTTACACCAGTGCATAATTAGAACCTATATTAGGCTCTGATCTTGCAAACGGACTTAGCCCTCTGTCCTGCAATGACTTATACACATGCTTTAATTTGCCTACATGCATAGTCCCAAGTCTTTGCAGGCTCAAGAACATAGTGCTTGCTACTGTGAGTAATAGACTTTAGTCTAATAGTGACTAACTATTCCCCGTAGTAAGCACTACACCCAGTAGTATTTGTAGAATAAGGCCTTCTGACTGAGTGCAACAGAACTAAACTTTTCAGTGCAGTCCATACTCTTGTATTTGATGGTGCCACATAACTCTCATTTTTGCTCTCTGGTCTAGAGGTATAGCAAGTGGGGTCTTTTATTCATGATTCTTTCTGTCAACCCAACTCTTTCATTGTCATCTTCACTGTTTTTTGCCCTACATAATACATGCATATAGATTTTATTCCTTTCATCTGGCATCCCAACTTAGTTCCGATATTTAAAATAACCTATATACAGTGTGATAATGATTTTTGTTTACACTCTGCCAAAATGTAGACTTTAGAATTAGACCTCTAAGGTCCAAAATCATCTTTGAGGTAAATGCTTGCTCCTTCAGGGATTGGTTTCAGAAAGAAAAAAGAAAAAAAATGACCAGAGGGAGAAATCAGAAATTAGCCTAGGTAGGGCTGTTGATCACAAGCAGAGCATGTCATTGTTAGTGATGTATTTTTATGCTATGGAACTCTAACCTGTATGTGTCATATTGACTTTTTGCTGCATGAATCATACACTATAAAAATCAGTCTTATGGTTTTGAGACGTAGCCAACATTTGTAAGGCTAAACCTTTTTCAGTGACAGAATCAAAATCAGCAACCAAGGAACATTCTTCTCTCTCTCTCACTGTGAGAGCAGTTAAAAGTGTCCAGTACTTGTCTTTTCACTGACGTAGAGGCTCCAGGACCTAAACAAGCTCTTAATTTGTCCTGTTGTTGTAATAATATCGAACTGATTACCAGATGTTTCCTTTTGATATTGCTATGATATGATCCCTATTTAAATTTTATATAGAGAAATTTTATTCTAGTGCAATAGAGATTTATTTTCCACGTGAAGATTCAAAGTAATGTGAGCACATCTTTTTACAACAGAATAATCTTGTTTTTAAAAAAAAGGTTTGGCCTTATCACAAAGTTTTATTGTGTTGTATAAATGTTTAGCAAATGCAAAGAGTATGCATTTCTTGTGTGTGTATCCACATTGACTGCCGTCGCCTTCAAAAGCAATATTGTGCAGGTAAAAGTTTTTTGTGACTGTCCATTGCACAGTTTACCTACTTTAAAAGCTAACCCTATTTATGCACAAGACAATCAAATGTAAATCTGCATCAGCCAGATGGTGTAGATTAAATTTGTTTAAATTACTGAACACAATGTAAAACATTAAAAGACACTTTATTTAATTATACATTTAATGTTGGTATAGATAATATCAGGGCATGAACTAGCTGACACTGTAATTTTTTTCTCTTTTCATTCTTAACTCTTCATTTTTAATTTGTTCACAACTACATCAAATTAGTCTTTCATGCCATTTCTTTAAAAAAGACAAAAGGTGAACTTTTTTTTTATTATTATTGGTTTCATGCCCTGAGGGTAAGACAAACATTACATGGTATAATGAGAGACAGTACTGTGGATGATGTATTTTTTTGCAAACAGGAATAAGTGATATGCTATATCAGTAATATTTTTTCAGCCTAAAATATATATATATTAAAAATCTGTGACCGCAAATGTTTTAAACTATCCGAAGAGAAAATTTGTATATTTGGAGGGAGAATAATTTTTACATAGCTTTTGTATGCAGATATTAAAATGTAATTATGAATATAGTGGGCCTAGATAACTGTGTAAGCTTGAATTCTAAAATGAAAAAGCTTATAACTGAACTATGTTTTCAGTCTCTCTCTTTTTTCTTCCAGAATGTTTAATCTGGGCTGTTACGTACACCTCTACCCCTATATAACGCTGTCCTCAGGAGCCAAAAAAATCTTACCGCGTTATAGGTGAAACCACGTTATACTGAACTTGCTTTGGTTGGACGGAGTGTGTAAACCCCCCCACCCCCACCCCCGGAGCTCTGCTTTACCGCGTTATATTCTAATTCGTGTTATATCGGGTCGCGTTATATCGGGGTAGAGGTGTAGTTGTAAAGTGCTATGCAGTGCTACACTGGGAATGATGGGGTCTGAGACGAGCCTTATATTGCTCCCCAACCTGTTCACACTTCTGTTCTTTTAGGCTTTTCCCATCATATATAATCTCTCCTCTCATATACACTCTCTCCTACAATGGTTCTGATTCTTCTCTTGTTCACACTAAGTTAACTTAATTTACTTCAGTGGACTTACTCCTGATTGACATTAGTTATGTTTTAAAATGAACACCTTTCTTCCTTGTTATGTTAGAAGCATACACCCAGAGGAGTTAGATTAAAAATAAATAAATACTCTTGCTGGAAGGCTGCAATGTATCACTACTGTATTTCTGAGAATTCAGACCAATTACACATAGGGCAGTCAATTAATCACAGTTAACTCAAGCGATTAACACAAAAGAAATTAACTAGATTTAAAAAATTGATTGTGATTAATCGCAGTTTTAATCGTACTGTTAAACAATAATAGAATACCAATTTAAATTTATTGGCAATATTTTTGGAGGTTTTGCTACAGTTTCAAATATATTGATTTCAATTACAATACAGACTACAAAGTATATAGTGCTCACTTCATATTATTTTTATTATAAATAATAATATTCAGTTCACCACATACAAGTACTGTAGTGCAATCTCTATCATGAAAGTGCAACTTACAAATGTAGAATTATTTTTACATAACTGCACTAAAAACAAAACAATGTAAAACTTTAGAGCCTACAAGTCCACTCAGTCCTACTTCTGCTTCAGCTAATCGTGCAGACAAACAAGTTTGTTTACATTTACGGGAGATAATGCTGCCTACTTCTTATTTACAATGTCACCTGAAAGTGATAATAAGCACTCACATGGCACTGTTGTAGCCAATGTTTCAAGGTATTTATGTGCTAGATATGCTAAACATTCGTACGCCCCTTCATGCTTTACCACCATTCCAGAGAACATGCTTACATGCTGATGATGCTGGTTAAAAAATAATGTGTTGATTAAATTTGTGACTGAACTCCTTGGGGGAGAATTGTATGTCTCCTGCTCCATGGTTTTACCCACATTCTGCTATATGCAGATTAGACAAAATGCAAAGAAGGTACCAATATGAGATTTCTAAAGATAGCTACAGTCTGAAATGTCTTCCAAAATCTGAGAGGGACGAGGTGTGGAACATGCTATCAGAAGTTTTAAAAGAGCACCACTACGATGTGGAAACTACAGAACCTGAACCACTAAAAAAGAAAATCAACCTTCTGCTGGAGGCATCTGACCCAGCTGATGAAAATGAATGTGCATTGGTCTGCACTGCTTTGGATTGTTATCAAGCAGAACCAGCCTGTCTCACTTTCAGGTGACATTGTAAATAAGAGGCAAGCAGCATTATCTCCCATAAATGTAAACAAACTTGTATGTCTTAGCGATTGGCTGAACAAGAAGTAGGACTGAGTGGACTTATAGGTGCTAAAGTTTTACATTGTTTTGTTTTTGAGTGCAGTTATTTTTTTAACATAATTCTACATTTGTAATTTGCACTTTCATGATAAAGAGATTGCACTACAGTGCTTGTATGAGGTGAATTGAAAAATAATGTTTCTTTTGGGGGGATTACACTGCAAATATTTGTAATAAAAAATAATATAAAGTGAGCACTGTACATTTTGTATTCTGTGTTGTAATTGAAATCAATATATTTGAAAATGTTACAAAACCTCCAAAATATTTATAATTAATTTAAATTGGTATCCTATCATTGTTCAACAGTGCAATTAAAACTGCAATGAAGCATAACTTTTTTTTAAACTTGCAATTAATTGCAATTATTTTGTAATCATTTGGCAGCCCTAATTACATGCAAGATCCCAAAACCAGAGAAAGACAAAGCAGGCTGCTCCCTAAAAAACAAAGAGGCACAACTCACCCCATCTTACTCTAGGCTGAGTAGCTTCAAACTGATCCTACACTTCCCTACAAAGCCCTCTCACTTGCAAACACTACCAGAAACACCCCCACTCCCATTCTTAAATTGCTAGCTTGCAATTTCAAGACAATCCTCAGTATACCACATTCCAAGTCTAGACAGTGCAAGTGTGAGAGGAGAATGAGATCCCCTGTCTTCTCACATGCCCCATTTCTCTCTCACACATACATACTCCCTCTCTTCCCTGTTGGTGCTGCTTCTCCTCTTTCACTCTCTCTCTCTTTTTCTATCCTTCCCCTTTCTATCTCCTTCCCTTCTCTGTTTCTTTCTTATCTACCTCATCAGGATGGGCTAGACCTGGAGATTGTAGTGGATATAGTTTCCTGATGGGACCTACAGGTTAGGATATAGGTTCAGGGTGTTTGGCACAGGCTTTCTACTGGATGAGTCTGGTCCCAGGATAATGGTCCTGGTTCCCCCCGACCCTGACAGCATCCCTGGTGCCAAGAATCTCCAGCAAGATGCTGAGCTTTGTCAACTTCTACTGATGTAGGTGCTGAGCACTTTGCAGGGTCAGGTCTTTCATGCCCATGTGCACCTAAAGGGTCTGCACCTGCTCCCATTGCCATCCCTGGGAACAGGACCTGGCCCTTAAGGAAAAGGACAACATTTTCAAATTTGGTACCTAAAGTTAAGCATCTAAATCCATATTTAAGCATCTAATTTTAGGTACCCACGTTTGAAAATTTTGGCCAAGATCCTTTGAAGCGCTGAGGTGATGTCAGTAACAAAGGAGGGTGCTCAGCACTTCACAGGCTCAGACCATGAATGAAGAAGAAATAAGGGTAACTTTTTACCAGTAGTGACTGAATTATTTGCTGCCTAACACCTTGGTTATATATATCTAAAATACAATTATGCCCAAGATAAAATTGCTGCTATTTACATAGCTCATTTCAGTAGGTTATTTCTAAAGTTTCTGCTGCATTGAGCTTTGTTGTTTTAACTGGTGAATTCTCTGTTTGACACTAAAAGAGCTCAGATTGGATCAAATACCAGCACCGGCAAATAGGAGTGTGTGATTATATATTTAAATAATTACATTAAAAAATTAAAAGCATGTTAAAGTGGCAAATTCACCACCTAAAGGTTAGGAAATGTCAGTATTAAGGGTGCCCGTGCAACCTTAATTCTGCCTCCATGAGTGTATGCACTAAAGGTACGTCTACACTACCCGCCGGATCAGTGGATAGTGATCAATCTATTGGAGATCGATTTATCACATCTAGTGTAGATGCGATAAATCGATCCCCAATCGCTCTGCCGTCGACTCCAGAACTCCACCATGGCGAGAGGCGGAAGCAGAGTCGACAGGGGAGCGGCGGCCGTCGATTCTGCGCCGCGAGGACACGAAGTAAGTGATTCTAAGTTGATCTAAGATACGTCGACTTCAGTTACGCTATTTTCGTAGCTGAAGTTGTGTATCTTAGATCGATCTCCCAGTGTAGACCAGGCCTAAGAGGCAGTCTTGAACTACATGATCACATACTTACTTGTGCATTAACTTCAATGGGAGAGGCTGGGTGCTCATCCCTTTTGAACACTGGGCCACTTGTTTTTGAATCTAAATATGGAGTTGGAAGCCTAACTTCAGGTATCTAATTTTTTTTAATCTTAGTCTCATGTGTGTATATATATATATATAGGCCACTATTTTTAGCAACATAAATTGTATCAAAACACCTCACTCTTACTCCAAAATAAAAGTGTCTGCAGACAGACTTTCACGGCCACTAACTAGATGTACATTACAACTGATTCAGTTATTTTGGTTCCAGTTTCCACAGAGTGTACACATTGCTTTGAGCAACATCGTACTGATAGACAGCCAGGGGACACTGTTATCATTTTAATCAGATTGGGAGCAACACAGACTGTATTCTGTGAGTCTTAAGGTGTCTGGGTTTTTTACGCAACGAGAGAGGGAAATGTTTCTCAAATATATATTCGTCATCTCACATTACTTCTTTACTTTGAAAATTAAGTGAATAGGTTGATTGGTTCGTTTTTCGTAAAAGTAGATTCCCTTTCAAAATGGATCTCACAGTAACATCTCGTTGGGGAAAGCATTTACCCTGCAGTTGTTGACTGTAGCTGCCTTAACAGAAATTTTCACAGAAGCAAACGATTTGCCAGAAATAACATGACCATTTGATAGACTCAAAGAGCAATTTTTGAGTGAGGGCAAAATATAGCAAATAAATTATATAACCGTATGACTCACGTGGTATATTAACATTGCAATCATTTTATTAGAGCCATGCCCAGCAGCACAGCCCTAGTTGAGAGTTTCCAATTTAAAATAAATCCTAATTTAATTGCATCTGACTGGAATGCTGCATACATAGGGTATCTATCCAGGTGCCAATTTTTATTGTTGTTGTTTTTATGAAGATTAGTTTTAATCAGCTCAGTTTTAAAGTCATAAAGTCAACATACAAAGATTTTATTTTGAGCAGATTTCAATGCTCTTAAACCAAATCTAGATTTTTTTTTAAAAATATGGTTCTTAGAATAATTTTCATAAGATTATACTCTTGTATGTATGCTAGGGGTCACTTTCTGCCATCCTTGCTCACGTTCAGTAGTGATTGACTCCCTGAGTATGCCCATTGGTTCCAATGGAATCACTGCACTCTGAGTAAGAATCCGTCCCTAAAGACCAACTCTGCCATGGTGCTAACCAGTTACTTTGAGGCATTGAGCACCCTCAACTCTCATTGTGATCATGTCTCGGCTCGGAACATCGGCTCCTGTCCCCCAGGCTTGACCACAACCAGCTAACATGTTTTTAAAGCTAACGTGTCCTGTCTAAAGGTCCTGTTTAAAATCATGGTATCTAGAAGCTAAAGCATTTTAAAACAGGCCCTGTCTTCTTCCGCTAGACATGACCTGAGTGAAAATATCTCAGTTTAGCACCACACTCAACTGGGTTCTAAATGGTTTTCCATATGTTAACAGGAGGGGAGGGGGGGAATGGGGAGGGAAGAAACAGTTTAAAGTGGCTGGCTTTTAACCTTTGAAAAACAATAGCTGTGGGTTCACACGACTGCTGGGACGAAATGTTCAGCAAAAATATTAATGTTTAGAGCTTGACATTTCCAAATTACACTGAGCTGAATATTTAAAAAAAATACATGCAGTAGTTGAACAACCCCAAACATTTTTTTCATCATGATATTTTAAGCCCTACTTTAATGTAAATAGCAATAAAAATAATAATAGTGCTAGAGCTGTTTGGAAAATGTTAATTGTTTTTCCTGAAATGTTAAAATATTCTCTCTTTTTTTTTGGTAAGATTCCCTTAAAAATCATTGTGGATTTTATTCCTCCTTTCCTCCCACCCTGCCCCCCTTCATGGAAAAGGGCAGTCAAAGGGGGGGGGAGCAGAAGGTTGTGTGTGTGTTTTTGTTGAAAAACATTACAATTTTCAGTTAAGGAAAAAAGGCCATTTTCTGTCAAAAATGTTTGGGTTTTGCAGAAAATTTTTGGTGACCTCAAATAATGTATCAGTTATAAGCAGCCCTTTTTCCCCAGTGACTTTTCTCGGGGCTCTGTTTTTACTTGATGTAACTCCATTGCTCTCACTCTCATTGCGTTTAAAATTAAACCTAAACACTGTTACCTAAGCAACTAGAGGCTGGTCCTTATCACAGTTCTGGCAGTTTTACTGTAGTGTAAATGCACTGATTCCAATGAGGTTAGTTACACTTGATTTACTCTGAGGTAAATGAGAGCAGGATCAGGCCCAGACTGGGTAAAGAATGAAATAGTAGCTGAGCGATTAGTCTGTGATCGTAAACACCTTTATGGGGCAGGGCAGTTGTGAGGGGAAACTGGACAGAGGTGAGTGGCCTCTGCTGGAGTAACTTCAGCTATCCCATACCTGTCCACCTGCAGCCCCCGGGAAGATGGGAGAATCTGGCTTTGGCTTTGCCTCTCTCTGGGCCCACCCATGACCTGTATGCACTCACTGTCTGGGCCCTGGTGGACCTTCTGGAGCCACGGAGGCAAGACTGCCCTTCTGTGCAATCCACACAGTGGTATCGTGTATATTATTTTGACTATGCTAGATCTTGTTTCCCAATGAAAACAGTGCCTACCCCATTGAGTTCAAGGGAGTCTCCATAGAAAGACTAACACATGATATTGTGTAAAGATGAGATGGCTGCCATCCTGGCTGACACACTGTGAAATGAACCAGAGATCTCTGGAGCTAAAAGCAGGAGTGACTGAAAGTCTCCAAACTCCCTAGGTAAGGCTGTGACAGTCATATCCTCTGTGGATTGGGCACAAGGGAGGGACCTGTAACAACACTCACCAGAGTGTTGCATCCGAGAAAGTGTTGCCACAGGATTCTTTGTTGCTTTTACAGATCCAGACTAACACGGCTACCCCTCTGATACTACTCACCAGAGTGAAAACCTTACTCATAGGAATAGTCCTTACTTAAGACTATTCATTTGCTGCAGAGTCAGGCCTGTAGTAGTAGCCAACAATAGAGTTGCTACTGCATCATATGGGTCAAAGTAAGTTTTGCCCATGTGCAAGTGTCCCCACAAAGCCATTAAAAAGGGAATTAATGACCCCCAAACTTTTCAGAATTAATACTAGGAATCCGACTTACTCCCCCAAAGCCCAGAATTGCTCTATCAGGAGAGCAAGACTTTAGAATGGTGGGTGGCATTTACACCTGCTCTTCACTGCCGCCAGTGTGCTCATATACTGCATTCAGGTGGTTCTCTATACAAAATAATTCACTTGCTCTTTCTTTCTCTGTTCAGTTCTGGGTGGCTGGGACAAGCCATCATATTCGTTAACATGTTCTGTGCCTATATTTTCTGTGCACTGCTTTGACAGATTAACCTTAGAACTTATTGTCAGTAATAGACAAAATTCATAGCACGTAGGGCAGCAGGGCATATTAGGCCAACCCAAATCAGAGCCAATTTCCCAGAGCTCCATAGTCACCAGCAGAGTCATAAAATAAGCTGGCAAATTTCTGTAGCCCGAAATGCGGCAAGGTGCATTTTGCAGAAAGTAGCTGCAGTGTGTCCAGACCACTAAGGACTAAGTCACAAGAGACTTGAATATTCTATTTCCAAGTCTGTCATTTGTTATCCATGCCATGTGTTCCTCCAGCCTAATAAAGAGGCTCCAACTTTCACTGGCTGGCTTTTTAATAACACTAGCTATTTTCCAGTGTTATAAGGGGTTTTGGAAGCATGCCACATCAAAGCATTATGGTGTGGCTGTTTTGTGAGAAGAAAAGGCAACTGAGACAGCTGGAAGTGAAATTAGTACTCCTGGAAATTGATTCAAGTATATAAAGTTTGTAAAGCTGAATTAAGCAGTTTACTTCTTAATCATGACTTCCTTCTGAGGGGTGACAAGGCTGGAGACTTCCATTTATCCCAGGAAGGGGCTTCTACAGGGCAAGCCTCACAGGTCTTGTTTCCATAGTGAAGGTACTTTATTTTGAAGGCAGCTGCTGAAATTCTGAATTGTCATTTTCTTGTCTCCATTGTGACTGAAGTTACCATTCAGATGTAGAAGGGTGCTAATTTCCTTTGAGCGAATGCAGAAATCAGGGCTTCTGCAGATGCCAAGGACCATTCTGGAAGTAGTGTTTGTGGTGAGTGTGAGTCAAGGGCAGGCAAACTTTGTGGTCTGAGGGCCAAATCGGGTTTCTGAAATCATATGGAGGGCCGGTTAGGAGAGGCTGTGCCTCCCCAAACAGCCAGGCGTGGCCCGGCCCCCACCCCCTATCTGACCCCCCCCACTTCTCACCCCCTGATGGCCCCCCCAGGACTCCTGCCCATCCAACCCCCCCCCCATTCCCTGACAGTCCCCCAGGACCTCTGCCCCATCCACCCCTCCCTATTCCCTGATCATCCCCGGAACCCCTGCCCACCCACCACCGCCCAATCCAACCCCTCCTCTCATTCCTGACTGCCCCCCGTGACTCCTGCCCCCTTCTCCCTGTCCCCTGATTGCTCCACGAACCCCTGCCCCTGACTGCCCCCAGCCGCCCCATCTAAATCCCCTCTCTCCTTCCTGACTGCCCCCCCGGAACCCCGGCCCCCATTCAACCCCTCTGTTCCCTGCCCTCTGACTGCCCTGACCCCATCCCCACCCCACCCCGACCACCACCCCAAACTCCCCTGCCCTCTATCCAACGCCCCCTGCTCTGTGCCCCCTTATCGCGCTGCCTGGAGCACCAGTGGCTGGCGGCGCTACAGCCGCGCCACCCAGAGCACCAGGACAGGCCATGGCTCTGCAAGAGGCTCCCCACCCACAGCATTGCACCAGCGGCGTGGCGAGCTGAGGCTGTGGGGGAGGGGGAACAGCAGGGGAGGGGCTGGGAGACAGCCTCCCGGGCCAGGAAGGAGGGTCCCACGGGCCGTAGTTTGCCCACCTCTGGTGTAAGTTAATGTCAAGAATGTCCTCTAGGCTAGGATATTCAGTGTTGTGAGACGCAATTTGGCATAGGTCTGATACTGAGATACCAATGCACTCAGGTCCCGTTGTAATCAATCAAGTCTTTAACCATGCCGTTGCTGAAGATGGAAAACAGTTCCCTGACCCAGACTATTTGACAGTACTGGCTCATGTTCTTTCCTAAATCTAACTATTTCCTTGGCATGAACCAGATCCTCCTCCTCAAATAGCTTGCTAGCACTGACCAACTAGCATTCACCCATAAGACTGGCCTTGCTCAGGAAGCCATTCTAGATCTATCACAGGAGCCCTTGAAGAACTACATCAACTACTGGTATGTCCTGGAGGCAGCACTTTCAAGCAGGAGTGCTTTGCCAAACGTCAGCAAAAGCAGCATTTGCGCCTTTGGCTACACCCCAGCAAGCTGCCAAGCAGCAGCCAGCCATCACATGCCTGAATGTTTTTTGGTCCTAAATGGACGTAAATTAGTGGACAGAAAAGAAATCTTGTGCTGCTTGCCCATCCATAGTCCATTATTGACAGACAATAGGCCTAAGCCTGCAACCCCTGTTCAGGAGAGTAATCCTCATTCACATCAGTAGGCTCGGTTAAGTCAATGGGTCAGATCCTACCTGATATAAATTGAGGTTTCTCCACTTACATCAGTTTACACCAGCTGAATAACTGACCCAATACGTTTGGGGAAGGGTTGCAGGCTAAGTTCCTAGACATGTTTCTCTTTATGGGAAATCTGCTGCAGAAATCTTTTCATTCTGCTCCTGCAGCCCTGGCTGTGTTTCACCATCATTCTTGCCCTGTGCACTCCAGGCTGTAATGACTTCATAAGAACCTGGACACTTTCTCCATGCGTGGTTTTAAGAAGGGGAATGTGTGTGTGTGGCTTTGTGCTCCATAGAGATCTGATCTGGGAGCATGGCCCAGACTCCTAGCGATACTGTCATATAGACACTCCCGTCCCGACCTTTTTTGGTTGAATGAAGTGTGTAGGAACGCAGGGTAATTATTGCTGTTGCACTATCAATACCAAGTGCTCATTCCTAAATATAGTTTGACTCTGAGATACTTACACAAAAGAGCTGAATTATCCAGACCACGGTGTAATCATTAATTTTTATATGCTACAGGGTAACAATTAAGCCAAATAAAAACCACCAAAGTTACAACTGCACATTCAATTTTAAATGTAAGATCTTAACAGCTAACAGCAAATTTTTCTCCTAAACTTATACCTGGCAGTCCTCCTAACACCTGGAGGTGGATAGTTGATCAGCCTTATAAGAACATAATGTCTTCATGTGATATATAGATGAATCTACTCATGATGATTAATATATATTATTTATTGAACACCCAGAAGATAAGCTAGGCCCCTCCCAAGTAAGGGCTCAGTCACTGTCCTGACTGTGGCAGCTGGGGGTACCACTGACAGCCCTGGGCAGCTCAGGCTCAGGCTTCAGCTGAGTTGCAATTATATACATTTTATTATAATGATTGATGGCACTAATAGGCTTCAAACTTGCTTTAAAATTATAACTATATCCATAAAACATTGTGTTCAACTGATACCTATATATATTGTGGCTAGGGAAACTAAAATTCAGCGTTCCATTTTAATTGTGGAAAATGTGGATTTTTTTTTATCGGATAATTTTAGCTTTTTTATCACGGAAAACTAGGATCTCTGCTAATAAAGGAAACCTAATATGAGCAGCAGATTATCCTACATGGGCCTGATGTGAAATTTCTTGCAGCTTCCTCTGAAGTATCTGGAGGAGGAACAAGACCGTGGTGTGCTCGGGGGAGGGGGTGGGAAAAGGTGGGGTGGGGGCGGGGCAGGGTGTGACGAGGCGGGGCAGGGGTAGGGCTTGTTGGAATGGGTGGAGTAGGGATGAGGCCTGGGGCAGAGCCAGGGGGAGAACCTCTGGGGAGTACCCAGGGGGAACACTACCAGTATATTAGAAAGTCGGCACCTATGGTGTAGGGTCTTTTTTTTCTTTTTGCTTGAGGCGGCAAAACACCTGGAGTCGGCTCTGCCCATGGTGGTAATGATGATGGTGTTTTACACTTAACAACAAAGCAGAACACCTTCATCCCCTCTGGTCACTAACAACACAGGGGATACCAACAACACCCACCATGAAGCAGAAGAAGCTAAAGACACTGTAAACAAGCTAGCGTTTGCAGTCTCTCTTAAGTTTAAGTGGAAAGCTGCCTTCCTGCATTTCTCCCACCAGATGATGTTGTGGGAGGCTCTACATCAGTAGCAGTCCCAGAGCCAGTCCCATGATTGCAAGATGGCCTCACCCAGCAGTGAGGCGGAGTAGTTGTCTTCTCCTGGGTTCAGAGATGACCCAGAATACAAGGGTCACATTCTCCTCAGGTGAGGCGCACCCAGAGATCATAGCTCTGTAACACAATAGGGAGGCGACTAGAGGAGTCAAACTCTACCATGTACATCCTGCAAGTAGTTCCTCTTTCTCTAGGGGGGCTCCATTTTAGGCTTTAGGGAAGAATTTTTCTGTTGGGATGCCTGTCTTTGTTATCCTTTTGGCTGCCCCAGACACACACAGGTACTAACTCTTGGATCCGAGTTCAGCTGCCCAAACTTTGCAGAACTGAAGGGTGCTCTGGCCACTCATCAGAATTCTGTGTCTAATTTGCATGATGTGAACCTCTGTAATTTTTAAAAAGTGCAAGCAATGCACTAGTGACCATTATATTTGTTTCTACATGAGCCTTCTATGATAAAGGAATAGAAATTGCCTAATGTTAGAGTTAATCAGCAGTAAAAACTTGGTCTCCTTTCTGAAATTACAGCTAGAAGGATGGTGCAGGGACTGCATTTCTGGATGGAGTGGTCTAAAACGATCTAGATCTAAACCTAGAAATGTATTCTCAGCTATAGTTTGCCTGGCCCTAAGTTGATTTGATTTTGTTGTACTGGGAACTCACTACTTTTCTTCCTTCTCTTGGACTGTTGATCCTTCACCTTTGCTCTTGTATTGGGCGGCAAGTGGTTTGCATTAAATTTTCTGTTGCAGCTGTCTGTGCATGCTCCAGTGGGAGTGGGATGCTATTAATAAGAGTGATGAATATTAAAGACTCCAAGTTAATTGCTGATTAATGAAAGGAGGCCCTAATGTAAAGAATTGGAGCCTCAGTCTCCTTCTTAAGGTTCTTGCCAAGGAGGCTTTTAGAAAAATCTTTCCACTCCTTTGACTGTCAATATAAAATGCTTCATTTGATTATGCAGATACACAGTCAGACTACTGCTTTAAAGCTTTTTAGTGCCAAATGGAGGCAAGTGATGGCTGAAGATCCATCTATCTCAGGACTGCCTGCTTAGTCCCACTGGAACTGTTTGTGCTACTAAGGGCTTGTCTATTTTCAAAGGAGCACCAATGCAACCTAAGGCATGACATGAAACCAGTGCAAGATGAGTGTGTAAATGACAATACAAGGTGCAAGGCAACATGAATTGGGGCCAACCTCTCTGATTTTGCAGGCCATATGCATTCTTACATTAGATATAACAAAAAGGACGTTGTAATGATTATTGTTGGGGTGGGGGTGGGGCAAGAAGAAATGTTCCACTTTTACTGTTTTCTGCACAAAGATAATAGAAATATAGGGCTGGAAGAGACCTCAAGAGGTCATCTCATCACTCCCCCCATGCTGAGGCAGGATTAAGGTGCTTAAATGGGAATAGGATTAACTCTTCTACATAAAATAATCTAATTTATAAAGGACCTACTGAAAATTGCCTATTTTTCCAGAAAAGGGGAACAGCAGCAATTGGAGTTCAGTTGTGTTTGTTATAGATGATGCAGCTGGAAACTCAACAGTAAGAAAAGTGTTGGCATCTGACACTGCGCACAGGAACGGAAGCTGATGCTGCTTGTTTTATACTCCACTCAGCTGGCCTGGTCGAAAAGGGACCCTGGCGGCTCCGGGCAGCACTGCTGACCAGGCTGCTGAAAGTCCAGGTGGTGGTGCAGCAGGGATAAGGCAGGCTCCCTGCCTGCCCTGGCTCTGCACAGCGCCTGGAAACAGTCAACATGTCCCTGCAGCCCCTAGGCACAGGGGTGGCCAGGGAGGCTCAGCACACTGCCACTGCCCCGAGCACAAGCTCTGCAGCTCCCATTGGCCAGGAAATACGGCCAGTGGGAGCTGTGGGGGCGGTGCCTGCAAGTGAGGGCAGCACACAAAGCCCCCGGGCCTCTCCCCTAAGGGCCACAGGGACAAGCTGTCCGCTTCTGGGAGCACCACCCAGCAGGAGCCCAAAACCCCTCCCACACCCCAACTCCCTGCACTGGGTCAGAACCCCCTCCCTCATCCAAACTCCCTCCAAGAGCCCTCACCGCCTCCCACACTCCAACCCGCTGCCCAGTCCTGAGCCCCCTCCTCCACCCCAAACTCCCTCCCAGAACCCACACCCCCTCCTCCACCCCAAACTCCTCATCCCCAGCCCTACCCCAGAGCCTGCACCTCCCAACCAGAGCCCTCACCCCATCCCACACCCCAACTCCCTGCCCCAGCCCAGAGCCTCCTGCCACACCCTGAACCCCTCACTTCTGGTCCCACCCCAGCGCCCGCACCCCCGCCTGGAGCCCTCACCCCCTCCTGCACACCAACCCCTTGTCCCAGCCCGGTGAAAGGGAGTGAAGGTGGGAGAGAGCGAGCGAAAGAGTGAGGAGGGGGAATGGAGTGAGCGGGGGCAGGGCCTTGGAGAAGGGGCAGGGAAAGGGTGTTTGTTTTTTGCCATTAGAAAGTTGGCAACCCTACTGTATAGTCTCTGCATAATGGTGGCTCTTCTAAAAACTAAAGAAAATGGAGGCAAGCGTAGCAGCTAACGAGCCATGTGCTTGGCTGGAAAAGCGAGTGCAAAGCAATCTGGGTGGTTTTGTTGACTTACACTCAGAACTGTGCTTGGCCTAACACGGGGGCAGGGTGTTTACAGCTCAGTTGTATAAAATGTTGTGACTCTCCCACCCCTTACAGGATGGTGTGTTATACTGCCTAATGTTAATGTTGTACCTGCTCAGCACAGAATATAGACATATAGAACAAACATAGCAACAAGTCCAAGCCAGGAAATCGTTCTGGCCTAAAAGCTTTCCGCTCAGTGTACATCCACTTTGCACCCCTAGCTGTGTCTAGCAATGGGGCTGAACCATAAGATTTGGCCTCAGTCCCATTCAAAACTTCCCCAAGGTATGAGAACATTTAGTTTGGTGCCAGCTGTATTTATATTAAACACAGCATGTCCTGGCTCTCACTGCAGTGAATTGGACTGGATGAGGAAAGAACTGATGTGAACCTCTGCCTAAGTAATATGGAACCGCTTCCATCTGTGGGGAGATTATACAGACTGGGACTGTTCAACTTTTAAAAGAGATGCCTAAAGGGGGGGATACGATAGAGGTCTATAAAATCATGACCGGTGTGGAGAAAGTAAATAAGAAAGTGTTATTTGCTTCTTCTCATAACACAAGAATCAGGGGCCACCCAATTAAATTACTAGGCAGCTGGTTTAAAGCAAACATAAGGAAGTATTTCTTCACACAACACAGTCAACCTGTGGAACTCATTGCCACGGGATGTTGTAAAAGCCAAAAGTACAACTGGAGTCACAAAAGAATTAGATACAGTTATGGAGGTTAGGTCCATCACCATATTAGTCAAGACAGGGCACTGAGAGAGATGGACCATTGGTATGACCTATACGGCCGTTCTTATGTTTTCAAATGCAAATCTTTTTCAAGAAGCAAAAGTTGGCTTCACTTTGTAACAGGCTGATACTGTTGGCTTGGAAACCTCTTGTGATTAGCCTGCTGAAAAGTGTTGTGTGTTTTGCTGACTCATTTTTGCCGGTACCTTGTTAACCCACCTGGATGTAAAGAAAATGAGGGTGGCTCTGTAGAGACAGAGGACCTAGGATATGTGCTGAGATGTTCAGTTCTCTGCTTTTCCATAGACTTTGTGTGTAACCTTGGGCAAGTCAGTTAGGCCAGGCTCCTCATGAGCATTCAGGCTCCTAACTTCCGCTGGAATCATATAAATACCTTGTGAGGATCTGGGTCTTAATCTCTTTGTGTCTCAGTTCCAAAGTGGAGATAATAGTTCTTCCTTACCCCTCCTCACGGGATCTTGTGAGATGCTTAACTATCCAAATGTTTCCCTTCATACTTGTGCATTTAACAAAGCAATAATCATCCCATAACAGAGCCTCGCTGAGAAACTAGACATCCAAGACTCAGCGTTTTAAATGTTAATGGCCATTGTTTCCCTCAAAGCCCCTCGTTTAGATTTCCCCCTAGTAAGGACAAGTCTGTAATGGCAATAGTAAGAGCTTCACTTCCTATAATTGCGCTTCTATGCTCGTAGATCACATTTTGGAGACAAGTTGTCTCTGCAATCATCCAGTCTTCTACCCCTCTAACAATCCAGCAGGATAGAGTTAATTGAGCATGGTGATGATCAGCAGAATGCACTCTGAACTGTAGCACCTCTTCCAAAGAGGTGTGCTGATTGCCATGAAGAAAAGCCTCCTGGGGTAGCGTAAATGAGTATCTGCTTCCTCCTACCCTCAGTCACAGTGGAGACTGAACTAGAAAGACTAGGGAACAATCTGATCAGCAAACGTGGAACACATTCTCTAATCCCAATCATCTTCTTTTAATGGATTTAGTGTGAATTGAGCCCATATAAAATGTCCCCTTCAAGGTAAATAATACTCAGTACACTAAACTAATCTTGTTACTGGGGATTATTCATTGCCTCGCTTATTTGATTCACTACAGCAGAGGACTTTTGGCCTTTGTGAAACACACTTTATGTAATATACAACATAATTAAAGCACAGGTTCCTCTCCATGTGTTGAAGGTGCCAGATGAATGCTTTGTTGCCCACGGCTCATTGTGCTATGGCGGGAAGGAATTTGCTATGGGTGAAATTCACTCCACCCACCTACAGCTCGGTGTTCTGGCTCCCTGCAGCTGGAGTGTGGAGCAGATGGGGATGTGCAGTCCCAACCCTGAGTCGTGCTGCGCAGACTCCTCTGACTGCTGTATCCACCTATGCAACAGAGTCTGGACTAGCGCAGAGGTGAGAAGGATGTTGTAAGGGATGGGGTACTGACCTGGAACTCGGAAGGTCGGGGTTGAATTGCTAGCTCAGCCAAGGGCTCCCAGTGTGACCTTTGGTGAATCACTTAATTACAGTAGAACTTCAGAGTTATGAACACCGGAGTTACGAACTGACTGGTCAGCCACGCACCTCATTTGGAACTGGAAGTACACGATCAGGCAGCAGCAAAGACTAAAAGGAATGGTTTTAAAAAAAATTGACAAGGTAAGGAAACTGTCTCTGTGCTTGTTTCATTTAAATGAAGGTGGTTAAAAGCAGCATTTTCCTTCTGCACAGTAAAGTTTCAAAGCTGTATTATGTCAATGTTCAGTTATAAACTTTTGAAAGAACAATCATAACATTTTGTTCAGTTACGAACATTTCAGAGTTACACACAACCTCCATTCCTGAGGTGCTCGTAACTCTGAGGTTCTACTGTAAATCAGTGCCTCAGTTCCCCATTGTAAAATGGAGATAATACTTCCCTACCTCATGGGGGCACTGATGATTGTGAGGTGCTTGGATGCTGGAGTGATCAGAGACATGTACGTACCTACAAAGGTAATCTCAGCTCCTCTGTACCAGATTAGTAGGATACTGGGAGCACTAGTTCTGTTTAGCTGATGTAGGCTGTCCCAGATGCCCTTTGTGTGAGGCATAGGGGATGCACATGCACCTCTGTGCATCCACTCTGCCTGCAGAGCCCACACACAGCCCCTCTGCATGGTGCAGAAGATCCTCTCACTGGCCAGGCTCACCCCATATGAACATCACCCTTTGTGTATCATGTGTTGAGCTAGGCTTCAGAATCTGATTGGTTTGTTTCCATGAATAGCCCTGGAAGGTGTGCTAAACATGGCTCCTTTTATCAGATTCTTCACAGCTAACTTACAGCAACACACCAAAACCTTTTACTGTGTTCCCTGTGTCTCCTATTTCCAAATGAATCAATTATTCTAATTGAATAACCTCACTCAAAGATCCGGGACCTGAGTCACCACAGTAAAGTTAGTAAAACTGACAGACCATTGTGATGAATCAGGCCTTCAGGAAGTGCAAAAACTTTCCTGCTCCAATTTCCTGGTGTTGTGTGAGTGAGTGGTGGTGTCCTGTCAGAAGCTAAGGGAATTACCAGCAGTGCAAACTAGAGGAGCTCTCCTTAAGCTCAGGTAGCCGAGGCCTTTGTTGTCTGAGCTGAAGAGACGTGTTTTTTAGGCCTAGCTCTTTGCCTGTGACTTGCGTAGTAATAGTGTCTTCCACACACTGGCTGCATAGTAGTAGTAAATGTGTCTGCAGCACCTGGGTTCTTGCTGCACGCTTCATGCGTACACATCTCAATGTGCCTGAGTAGGAAGCATGTGTCAGTTTAAGTAATGATAGTGGGTAATCGGAATCTTTGCTCTTCGTTCTGCTGCACTCATTATATGGTCTTCCCAGGGTCAAGTGAAAGCTGAACGCAGAGGTAACAGGATATTTTGTCTGTTGCTGCCTGAAGTGTTTGCTTTACAAGCTCATACACATGCTTAGGAAAGAATGTTTATAATGGAAGTGTGAGGATCAGAATGAGCCTATCTTGATTTGGCGTATGACTGCAGACAGCCCTGGTAGACTACACACTGATCTCAGAATGAGTTCATGCATCCTCTCATTCATCAGGTCAGATCAATTGTTATCCCTGACATTAGGCCAGGCAAGTATTATCCACCCGATGCTGGGCTGCAGTCCTCGTGCTTCATGTAGGAAGGAACTGTGCCATACTGGGTAGTGCTTAAATACAGTCCTTGAAGTGCTGAGTGGAATTCTGAAGTGAGAGATTGTGGAGCTGTACACAGATCATCTCTCGTTGCCTGACAACTCTCAGAGGGGTTAGCACATTAAATCCTGTCCACTGGGAACAAGAAGGATGGGGAGAGCAGAACAGTCATGAATGAATGAGGAGATTTAAAGGATGCCAAAAAGAGCAAAGGTATATGAGCAAAACGCACATTCCAGAAAATACATGGGCTACTTACACACCATATGCAGCTCATGGTAGGAATCTAGCAATCCAAAATGCACCACTGGTTTATTTTGACTGATGTTTGTCCTGTAAAATATTCAGCACATATTTGGGTGTTTATAATAAAATAAATAGCCCTTGGGGATGGCTGAATATATTCATGCCAAAGAAGGGACCCAAACATCCCCTAAAACCCAAGATGAATCTGAACCAAACCATTCCAAAAGTTTGTCTGAGTTCTGCGCTGTATTTCATTTCATGTCATTAGCTTCTGTAGGTGTTTGTACGTGCCCCGCAGCAGTGAGCCTCCCAGCCAGCGGCAACAGACTCACGCTCTAAAAATAGCTGCATAGACTCACTTTGACATTGCAGGTTGGGCTGGAACTCAGGCGCCAAAGCCCACCCACCATCCTGAGGCTTTAGCGCCTGAGCTATTTTTACAGCTATTTAGAGCACTAGTGTGAGCCCTGCTAACCCAAGTCTGTTAGCCTAGGCTGGGAGACTTGTTTCTCTGTGCTGTGTAGACATACCGTTTCCTGACCTCACCGGAAGACTGAAGTGCTGTCAGATCATGAAAGAGTCTGATCTCTCCTTAAGCTGATTCCTTCCTGACTTAAGCTAAACTGATACAAGGCACTCTTGAACTGAACCAAATGTTCCATACAAGGGGTTGCACTAATGTAACTAAACCCGTTTCTAAACCAGTTTAGTTAAATCAGTTGAGTCTTTGGCTCATGTAGACAAGGGGTAAAATTTTCAAAAGTGCCTAAGTAACTTTGGAGTCTAAATCTCAGCAAAAGTCAGTGGGACTCCCAAGGTTCCTAAGTCATTTAAAACATGACTGGGCATAATTCCAGCACAACTTTGTTCAGGGCATCAGAAGGGTCAGAGAAGCATCTGAACTTTTGAGGATTATTTTTAAATCAAATGTTCAAGTCTGTTCTTGAAATTCTTTTCATGTATGTAGTAGGACCAGCTCACAAAGCATTCTAGGCACTTTATAGAGAGGTAAAAAGACAAGGGATGTGATTCTTCGGCCCTTATTCACATAGACAGTCTCAGCAGTAAGGGTTACAGGTCCCTGCCCTGAGAGGTTTGCAGTCTATATAGATAAGGTCCAAGTGAAGAAAGGGCATAGAATACAGCACAAGGAAAGCGACTCACTGGCAAAGTTTGGCACACATCTTTTCAGGTGCCCTCCCCCATTTATTTTTTTTTGCAAGATTTTCCTTACTGGTGTGTTTTATTTTTCCATTTTACCTCTTGAATGTCACTCGTCACAAGTGCTCATCCCAGTGGAAGCGCAAACTGCATTAAATTGATTAATGAGAGCAGCAGTCATAAGAATAATTAGTATTTTCTTTGACACAATCCAGTATTCTTGAGGAACTGGTTCTCAGTGCTGGTTTGGCAGAACACAAATCAGAGACACAATCATCAGTAGGCTCTATTGAGACCTTCTGTTTGTATTCCTAGCCATATACAAGTCCTTTGCAATTTGGGATTCCAAAATTCTTTACTGTGTTTGTCCACTGCCAGCCTTACTGCTTTAATCACTAAAATAGCTTTGCAATACAGGAGCTTTTGAGAACCTGGCAGACCATAATTCAAAGTGAAAAAATTACTTAAGTCCCAAAGAACTCCAGTCACAAAGAAAAAAGAATGCTTGGCAATCTCTACTATGACAAGCCAGTACAGACTCCCAGGGATGTCTATGGAGACTCTTTCATGTTCTGTATTACATTTTTGATTCAGTCATTACTGGAATATTGGCCTACTTCACTCATAGTTCTTTGGCCCTTTTGTTAAAATCTGCCACCCATGCACACACCCATTGGAGCAGCTCCACCCATGTTAGCAACATAAATGCAGCATTGCTCACTCACTCCACACTTCCACAGTACTCACCTGACCTTTCTCTTAGACCTTGTGCATTCTAGAGTATTGAACTGGTTGTATTGAAACAGTTTAAACCCAAATGCTTCAGTACATCCACACTAGTCAGGGTGAATCTGTTGAAGTTTTGTTCTGTGCCTATGTTAGCACTGTCCTAAACTTTTCACTTGCAATGCCTTCTGGGTACCTGCCCCACAAACTTCAGCTCAGCTCCCAGAAGCAGTGCATTCTTTAAGATTTTGCAAATCCACAATTGAACAGTAGCAGGACAACTAGTTGAACCATTTCAGCTCCTCTACATCTACCATGACACTATACCAGTTTCAATTGGACCAGTTAAGCTTTAACCTGTTAAACCTGATGAAAAGCAATCTGTTTTTATGGATTATTTCAACTAGAAGACCAGAGAGAAAGTTGAAGAAAAGGAGCAAAGCCATTTGATTGTAGCTAAGATGAGGGAATGAATCAACACACTGGAAAACAAACATGACATTCTTCAGAGGAAGATCTGGGTTAGCCTCCAAGAAGCCCTGCAGTTAAAGAGGAAGCTCCAGTACCGGTGCAAGCAGATGAAGACTGAGATGGTCCAAATGCCACATTTATCAGCTGTAAGTTTCTACTGCAAGTGCCAGGCACTGCACGACGTGGATGGTCTGATGGCTGAGATGGCCAGTTCTTAGGGTCAAAGACCTAGAGAAGAAGCAGGGCTGGGCTCAGCTGGAGGAGGAGCAGAACAACAACCAGATAGTGAATAACCAGCCTGAGAAAATAAATCTGCAGATCAGCTAAGTAAATATGGACTTGACCAAGTTTCAGGAATTGGAACGAACAATGATGCTCGGGTACCAGTCTTTCCCTTGCAGCCATGGCGTCAAGGATAGCCTGCTTGGAAAAGCCACTGGACTCTGAATCCAAGAAATGCCAGGCCACCTGCCCCCAGGAAGCCAAGGTGGAAAAAGAGTTATACCAGGGGAGAACCTCCCCAAGAGTTGGAATCAGAAGGGTTTGGACAAGCCCTACAGCTTGAGAATGAGCGAACCCCAAATGAGCTGCAGGACATGAGTAGTGCCGTTTAAAGACTAGAAGAATGTGTACTGAAACCTACAGGCCTGCAGGTCCAGTTAGAGGAAAGTAACTATGAGACTCAAGTAGCAAAACACTCAGCTGCTGGAACAATTTAGACACTGAAGGATGAAGATGATGACTCTGGAGAGGACAGAGGTACGCAACAAGAACACTAGTATGTGCAATGAGATGGAAAGCCCAACAGTAGCTTGCCAGGAGGCTGGTGTCTATACAGGTGAGTGAAGTGATGACTCAAATGTTATAGAAAACTATTCAAAGGGAGGAGTGAAGTGTTCATCAAGAGACAGGCATGAACCAGAGATTGTGTCTACAAAGGAAGCTGCAGTAATGGTGATACTCTCTACAGCTGCCATCCACTAATAAGCTGGAAAGCATTAGAAGAGATTACTGTAACTGAGAGGATCCCGGCTGAAGTCTTTGCATAGATGAATACCATACAAGCTCAAAAATAAGAGGCCTTGCAAGAAAAGGAAGAGAGGCACGTTTCCAGGAGCCATGTTTTGTCTCAAGCCATAAAACAGAAGCAGGAGTTGGCCCACCTAAGGGTAAAAAAAAGAAAATGATGAGGAAAAGTGTTTGCTGTTGGAGAGAGACCTGGAAGAGCTTCACAAGGAAATCCTCAGGCAGTACCAGATCATTGAGACCCAAGATCAAAAGGTGGAACTCCTGGAGACAGAGAGGTAGGCCCTGAAGAAAAGTTTACGTTCTGGGGAATGTCCAGTGAGAGGCTGCGTGAGGAAGTGTTTCAATGTCCTGAAGGGAAAAGATACCATTTTAGTAATGTAGAAACACTCATGTAGGAAGAAACCAAAGTAGACAAGAAAAAGACAAGGGTCCACTCCCCAGTTGCAGGCCCAGACCAGCATCATGGGGCCCTAACCAGTGCCCAGAGTTCCCCAAATAAGTCCATCTCGAAAGAAAAGACTCCACAAGGGGAGGATAATAAAGGTGGTTCCTTAGCTGATACCATCATGCACAAAGTAGCATGAGTGCAAAAGGGTGAGAAAAGGGCTGGCTCGCTTCTGTCCTTTCCTGAAGCCTTCAGGAAAAAAGATGCAGTCAGTAGTGACTGGAAATCCTCACAGGGAGTTAAGCTGTATGAAAGACGACCATAACTCTGAAGGATTTGCCTGTGAGTGTATCTGGGGAGGCTGTGCTCGAAAAGACTGGGAGGCAGCCTTATGCGGATCTACCAATGGTGCGAGCCTGGTGTTCTTAATTACCTCCAATGTGGCCTGACAGGATGGCTGGCCTTATAAGATGTTCAGTTTGTTCTAAAGACTGTGGAGCAATTTGTTTGTCAAACAAATTACAGAGGACATTGGGGAACACAATTCCAGGTCTCTCTATATTGTAGTGATGAGAATAAAAATATGGCCAGGGGTCTTGCAGACATCCTTGGGGCTGCGAAGCAGGATTTGCCCCTTTGGTTGGAGGATTTGGTTATGGGGAAGGGGCTAGACCAGCATCTCTGTTCCATCAGCTAGGAAGATTGTCATGTTGGAGTGCACATCTAGGCATGGACAAACAGTAGAACTTTCCCTAGGACTGGACAAGTTTCTAGGGCAGGTGTGTGAAGGAGTGTATGCCCCCTTTAAAGGACAGGCTGGAGCCTACAGCTGGGACAGCCTGGGGGTAATCAAGGAGGCTCTGCCCCACCCTAGGGCTGGGCTATACACACAGAAAGAGGAAGTTGAGCCAGAGAGAAGGGGGTAGAAGCTATGTAGGCTGCAGTGGGTGGTGGTTGTTTCCTGTCAGGCTCTAGGAGACCGTCCTAATCTGAGGCTTTGTTTGTGGACTTTGGGAGCTGATCCAAAGCTCTGGGAGGAGAACCTTATGAACTGTTTATTTGAGCTGGTCCTGGCCTGAAGCCTTATGTAAAAAGGACATGCAATTGTGTTAGCATGTGTTGGCTTCTTCTCCCAACCTCTCAAGTTGTCAAAGCGAACCTGTTACCACCCCAACTAGGAGAAATTAAGGTGGGGCACACCTGCAGCACCACACCGGGCTGCAAGGTGGTGTGCCTGGATTGTCCTCACCTTTACACATGCAAATAAATAGCCATTTATATGTTTGATTAGCACCTTTGCGCACACTGGGTATTTGTGCATGAACATTGGTGAGAGGTAACTGCACATACACGTGTAAGCACAAAGTCTTGTGCTCATTTTTTTGCACATGGAAGAAAGTCAGAGTTTGGGGTCTTGTGTGCACATGGACCTTTCCGCAGGTTGAGTGTGCCACACAAACGAGCACAAATACTGTGCCTAATTAGAGTGCAGACACCCAGGCAAACATGACTACTATGCAGGCTCTAACAATATGGAACATATACCATGTATGCGGCCACAGTATGGTCTGTTGTCCTTAGAGGTGGAATGATTGCAGAAGCAGCTTCTTAAAGAAGGAGAGGCCCTAGTGTATGTTTATGGAAGTCTGTCCAAGACTCAAGGGGTGGAGGCTGCATTCAAGGTGGTAAAGTACCCTTATTATGCCCCATCTCGTGGAGCAGGGCTATGTCTACACTAAAGAAACTGTGCCATAGCCTGCTAGTGTAGATGCAATGTATGTTGACAGAAGTGCTTTTTCTGCCAGTATAGGACCACCACCTCCCCAGATCAGTCAAGGTTGTGCATCAGTACCAGTAGATTGCGTGCCCATTATTTGTGCTGCATAGTCGGTAGATATGAATGTATGTGCTTTCCTAATGTAATGTTTCTCCTTTTGTACGTACAATGTAGCATCTAGTCTGCCTGGTAGAAGGCTTTAATTTGTGATTGCCAATGCATGCAGTACTCGCCTTTGAAATATTCTAGAAACTAGCTTTTTAATTCAATAACACTTATGCACAGGTCAGTATTCGTGTTAGAGATGACAATACACAACTTCATATTATGAATAGCAAAAGCTCTGAAAGATGTGGCCTAACAAGAAGTAGTGAAGACAAAAATCCACATACAAGTCCTTGTCCCTGCACTGAAGAGCGTGTTACAGCTCTTACCAACCATGTCACCAACAATATGACAAACTCATTTGACCCTGATCACATCACATCAACATATCTATTGGATTATATGTAATATCAGATGTACAAGAGTCTCTGCTGAAAATAGCAGATTGTTAGAGAAATCTGTGAGAGGTGCATTTGATTGTGATGGGACATGTAGCTTCTTCAGCACAGACAAGAAATCTGGCATAAAAACATTTGCTGACATCAGCAAGAAACCAAATTTAAATCTGACAAGGGAAGGACAATCACAGCAGCTAGGAATATAGAAATTGTTTTCCGCAGAGCCCTGTCCTTAGCAAAATGCAGAGATGATGTTTCAATGGGAACTCTTATTAGACACAGGTCCTATTGGTTGACTATGTCCCTCTTCTGTGCTGATGGAACAACAAGAAGAACAGAAAAAGCTGAATTAGAGCATCAGCTGGAAACTCAATCTAAAAAAAAATCCATGAGCTAAGAGAATGCAACAAAGAAACCATAGCGTAGATCAGAGATGCCATAACTGTCATACCAATGATGGCTGGAGATGAATTCCACATGTTGAATGAATCGTCTGCTGTGTATTTGAGGCAGGTCCTAAAAGGATTTGGCAAAGCTAATGCTGTAATCAAAGTCTATGACAGATATGACAACAGTAACACTGCGAAAACTTCAGAAAGACAGAGCTGGACAGGTTCTAAGGTCGGATGCAAGAAATACCAGCTCATTGGTGGATGCCTTGTGCCTCCATGGAAAGCTTCTTAAACATGGCATCTAATCAGCAGTCACTTGTAAAATTCCTATGTGAATATAGGGTTCAAAATGCACCCAGCATAAACACTCCTCCTTGCTGGAGGCTTTTCCAGTGGTGAAGTAGCAAAGTCCATCACAGTAGAGGTGTTGAAGAAGCCCAAGACTTGCATAATACTCAAGAGGAAGCAGACACAAGGATGTTTCTGCATGCTGTATGTGTCAATGTGGCTTTGGGGTCTCTTGGTGGCAAAGGAACCATAGTAATTAGCTCACTTGATATAGATGTTCTGGTCCTTTCTGTTCACAACTTTCCAAAAATTGAATACGCAAAGAATATGTGAGTTGAAAAGGGCACCCTTACCAGCACAATTGACAAGCATCTCATCATACCTGTGCATGCAACTTGTGACATGCTCACTCCTGACTTCTGCATCATACTTCCCGCGGTACACGCATTAACAGTATATGACTCTGTATCATCCCTATTTGCTGGGGGTCAGGGGAGGGAGAATCTGTGTTGTCAAAACAAAGGGAGTTTACCACTTCAGGGATCTTGGCAAATTGGGAGAGAGTAATGGAGAAGCCGCAATTGCAACACCTAGGAAGCTGGTAGCTTGGTGAGATCACCATTGCAACCTGGATGGAAAAATGTGGATGATGAACTACTTCTTGTATTCTTTGAGGGGCCAATGGCATTTTAGCTTGTACAAGACATTATCTGTACCTGTATCAGTAGAGGTTGCTGCACAGTTAACTCTGTCTGTAGTCAGAACAATCTTCCCTGCTCAGAATTGTGTACATGCCAAGGCAATGAAGACTGTGGTGACCCATGCACTCTTGACAAAGTTCATAATGATGAACAAGATGATGATGATGATGATGTTGACTAAAAATGTCACCAGCCCTATTACATTTAAATTACACCTGTACAAATTTATTATTAGATTTTTTTTTGTTTTACCCTTTAGATTGTTGTGCTGCTTTGAGGTCACAAAGCAATCCAATTGTATGTCTTGAAATAATGCATAGAGTTGTTAAACTAACAGAAACAAACACAAATATTTCAAAGTGGCCATTTTAATGTGCTGATTGTCATTGTTTGTCCCTTTTTCTATGGTAACAGCAGCACTTGACAGTGCCACATCATACCTCATCTTAAAGTAGCCATAATAAGCTTTCAAATAATGTCTGATGTCCGGGTGTTGCGAGAAAGAGGCTACATTGTTGACCAAATTGGTGCTGGCTGCCTGGCTCTTCCCTCAAGCACCTCCCATTAGCCACCCAAAGGCTGTGTTCACATGGAAGGGATTCTCAGTGGTGTAGGAGGAAGGGGAGGGTTACGTTGTAGACCCACTGCTTTCTGCCTGAACTCTTTCTATCCTTTCCCCCTGCTCCTGTGCTCCCTTCCATGCTTTGGGGACCCCCCCCCCGTATGTGGCATAAGTCTGGCTGCCATCCCCTCCCCATAAAAAAGCTTACAAGCGCAGCAAGAAATGGATGAGCAGCTGGAACCAATTATTCCGGGAATTTAGTATCTGAGCTGAACTCTAAATACATCTGGGTGGTTTGAATTATTTTGTTGTATTGTTTTCATTGTGAGCAGAGCTCTTCCACTTCTGCTCTGTACCTCTCTTGCGCGCTCCCTTTCTGCTATGCATTTTCTCTTCCTCCAATCTGGGATAATTGCTGCTCTTTGTGATGTGCTTCTGATTTTAATTTTTTATCATTACTGCTGCTTCCCCCTGCTCCCTGCTTTTGATTATTTGGTTATGTCATTCTCATTTGTCCTGACATTTCTATAAATGCATGCTTCATTATCTTTGTCCCTAGAGCTGCGCTTTAATCCCTCTTGTCTAATGTCTCTGCCGCAAAGCCCGATAATCTGTTTATTTTTCCTAATAGCTTTCCTTTTGGGCTGAGACACAGCAGAAAATGTCCTTGCCACCATAAATTGACCCCGTTGATGGCATTCCTTGTGATAGAGTGCCCCCTTGTGGATCTGTAAAAGCAGCAAAGAATCCTGTGGCACCTTATAGACTAACAGACGTTTTGCAGCATGAGCTTTCGTGGGTGAATACCCACTTCATCATTGAAGAGTTGAGTTACCTAAGCTGAGGCAGACCCTGGTCAGTTTGTGATTAGTGTATACAAGGACAAGCCCTGTTCATTGTCATTTCAGTTAGTCGGGGTGACACCTAGAGGTCAGTGAAAGGTGCTTTGTAAGTGCAAAATATCAGAGCTTGGTCGTTTGCCTGAAAGAGTAAGAGACTGAAATGGGCATGCTTCTGCAATCAGATCATGCATGCCCATAGTTAAAGTGTCAATATCATAGTGAGCATGGACAATTTGTGTTTTATGTTAACTGTAGGTTTAAATAGTAAATTATGTTGTCCCCTGGCATAACGCTATTGTCACTGGGTGAATTTGCTATGGCAGACTGCACTGCCTCACTCTCAAAAAGCCAAAGCCAATCGTACAACCTAGCAAATGATAAACTACAGCAGAACAGCCATAGCACAGAAAAGGGTAGTGCTGTGAGATGACCATTATCTCCTGTAACTGCTTGACACTTGGGCCCAGATTTCAATGGGGCTGTGATGGAGTGGATTAGCTCCAGAAGCCCTCTGCTGGAGGCCTTGTGTCCCTGCCTCCCCCCACCCCAGAAAAGAGCAGTGGAGAAATCCTCCAGGCAGCCTAGAGTGTCTACAGAGGAAGCAGCCAATCAGAGGGGCTGCTGGAGTGACCACTCAGGTGCCAGGACGGCCATATAAAAAGAAACAGCTGGGGCAGAGCAGTCAGTTACTGCCTGGATCTGGAAGAGAAGGAATTGGGATTTCTGGTTGGGTGGAAGAGCAGCAGGACCATGAGCAGCTGTTTGGGCAGGGCTGAGCCTGGGGAGGGCTGCCGAAGGCTGTGGGAGCTAAGACAGAGCTCCTGGCTGGCTGAGGGTGTTGAGCACAGACTGAGCCCAAGTAAGGGTACTGTGAGGGGCTCCTGATGTTCATTAAAATGCAGGGGCATAAGTAGATGAATGTTTCCTGGCAACATCAGGTTGTGGGGGCTCTCTCTTATTTGGGAAACTAACCTTTTGAAGCCTTTTCTGCAGAAAGGCATGAGCATAGGTTGTGAGAGGGCTGGTTCAGACAATCTGCTGCTGCAGGGATCTCAAGTTGTTTCAGGAAACTCAGATGGCCAGGTAAATGAGTAGCAGCCAGGGCTAGGTGAGGTTATTTATAAAAGGAGAATCACTGAGTTATACAAAAGCTACCAGGAATTGTGCTGCCATGGAGTGGGCTGTGGGGGAGTACAGGAATGAAGGCACAGATCTGCCCTGGTATAGCTGTTCTCCTGCTGATGCCAAGGATTCCCAAGAGTGTGGTTCCCAGACCTGTGGTTTGTTAAGCAAGGAGTGAGCCCTATCCTGCCAGACTAACTGAACATCATGGGGAAGAGTCTTGCAAACGGGGGGGTGCCTGTCTTGATCTTGTGCTATCGGGTGCCAGGGTTCTGCCAGCTGGTCCCTCTGCAACTAGCACCAGTGCTGTATCACAGCTGGCACTTGTGTAAGAGCAGCACTGAGCTGGACCACCCAGGAAATTAACTACTGCCAAACAATAATTAATGCTTCAGGTAGTGGTAGTGGCCATTGTGAATTCGGCGCTGCCAAATACAGAGGCAGAGCCACTCCCTGCCCTGAAGAGCATATAACAGCAAATATAGCAGAGCGGCACCCATTTGCACTTTTAAGGCCATGCATCAATCTAGCCACCAGAGGGGGCTCATACACACCACTGACTAGCTCGGCAGTGTAATAAGGGCTACAAAGGCACCGGGGACAGTGGCAAGGTGCCAGTATGGATTATGCTGGTGACTTTATATAAGGGAAAGTACAGAAAAGGGCTGCTAGGAAGACAGAACTAAAGCAACCACAGAAGAAAGTCCTGAGCTAAGGGGAACAGATGAACAAGGGAGCCTAACTGAGCAATGCGGGGGGAGGAAGTAGGGGGAAATAATATGGGTGAAAAGTGAAGAGAAGCCATCTGATTGGAAACAGCCCCTGCTCCAAGTCCCAGCCACAAGTGAGGGTTTGCCTCAGAAGACCCTGGAAAGTGCAGCCCTGTTAAATGAGGTGCAGCTGAATCTACAGGACAGCATGCCAGGTAAGCAGCTCCTTAACCAGATACTCACATAGGAGTCTTCCCTGGCCGGGCACCTGCGCAGCACAGGCTCTACAAGCTAGCTGGAACACTATGGTCTTTGGACATGATGCTCAGGGATGCTGCTTCTGCACTTGGAGCAGGAGTGGGAGATTTGAGGGGGAGGGGGTGCCTTTAAGCCACCTTTGTGCGCCCACTGTTCTGGGGACATACGGCGGCCTACCCAGCCCCTAAAGATAGAGTGGCTCCTGCGACTAGCCATAGTGTGCTTGGACGACGCCTCCACGCCATCCAGTACGCCAGAGGCTGGGAACAGGGCCACTACAGAGCTTTTCCTCCAATGCTTCTACAGCAGTTTGGGACAGTGTGAATGGGCCATATCTGCTGAATCTGAAGTGCATTTAAACTTCCAGAATGGCATAAAGGGGCAATTGAGAATTATGGTGCTTGGCTCATTAAAAAAATGTTTTCTGTATGTAAAGTGTACCACATTAAAAAAATATAACACGAACAAGATGTCAATTACCTTATAGAATCATAGAATCATAGAATTCAAGATCAGAAGGGACCATTATGATCATCTAGTCTGACCTCCTGCAAGATGCAGGCCACATAAGCCGATCCACCCACTCCTTAGCAAGCGACCCCTGCCCCATGCTTCGGAGGAAGGCGATAAACCTCCAGGGCCATTGCCAATCTTCCCTGGAGGAAAATTCCTTCCCGACCCCAAATATGGCGGTCAGCTGAACCCCGAGCTTGCGGGCAAGACTCTCCAGCCAAACCCCCTCTAGTGCGCCCTGTCCTCAGCTTACAAAACATGACCTGTAAATGAAGGCCAGTCAAGGAAAATGTCTCTAACACTTTACAACATTTTATAAATAGCTTTTGGCCACCTCTCCTATTAGTATCACCTGAGAGATGCAGGTAACAGAAACTGGAGTTAAAGGCAGCCTAGAGAGTTTTCAGCTTGAGTTTTTCTGATGCAGGAAGAGGAGGTTAGGAACCCACCCATTGAATAATTCCTGTCACACCACGAGGAAGTCTAAAGTGTGAGGCTTAACTTCAAACTTGTGCACAGCCTCACTGCTGTGTGTTTACGGTTACACACGAGCACTGAAGCTGACCCTAAACTGTTACCAGTAAATGGAATGTGATGTCAACTTGGAAATCTTAACCAATGTTTTGGTAACCCTCACAAGGTCCACAGTCCTTAAGCGGTGGGCATTTTGCTAAATGTGATTTTTTTTTTTAAACAAAGCCAGGTTTGAGGCCTGAGAGGGCCCTCTTTACCACCCCCCCCCCAAAAAAAACATTAAAAAGGTGACATTTTTAGCCAGGGGCGGCTCTAGCCATTTCGCCGCCCCAAGCATGGCGGCACGCCGCGGGGGGCGCTCTGCCGGTCGCCGGTCCTGCAGCTCCCGTGGACTTCCCGCAGATGTGCCTGCTGGTCCTGCGGCTCCTGCCTGCAGATGCTCCACCGGAGCCGCGGGACCAGCGGACCCTCCGCAGGCACGTCTGCGGGAGGTCCACCGGAGCCACCTGCTGCCCTCCCAGTGACCGGCAGAGCGCCCCCCGCGGTATGCCACCCCAAGCATGCGCTTGGCGTGCTGGGGCCTGGAGCTGCCCCTGTTTTCAACATAGTTTTTTCTCTAACTAAAAAAATGCCTTTATGGTTTTCCCATATATAAATACACACACACACACACACTCTCTCTCTCTCTGACCAATTACAACTCAAAAAGTAAACTGTGGAATAACTTGAGTGTTTGAAAACAGGGGCTCAGAAAGGAGTACCTATCTCAACCTTAACTACAGTGTGACCACCCTAAGGCAGGACTTCTGTACACATGTTAATTGCAATGTCTTTTAACACATTTCATTTGCCTCTCCTCCTGTTTACCAGCACACAAGTGGACCCTGGTGATGTTACTTGAGGGCAATTTATTAAGACAGGAGACTCTCAGGAGAGTCACCATCTTCATTCACTTCAACCTAAACAGGAATTCAAAGATGAAGGGGTTGGAAAGCTCTTCAGGGGAAGGATGCAATGATTACTTCCACTTACTTATAGTAAGTGTTTAACAATTAAACCACAAAGCAGTTGGCTAGAAATAATCTTTATTCTCCATACCTCCCATAGTTTTAGATGATGGTTCAGAAACAGGATGAGATACTGTCTATGCCCATGTCCATTTATACTTTAATAATACATAGTACCCAGATTATTAGATCCGTTTTCCTTGTAAAAGGTACCATTTATTTCTGCTAGTGCATGAACAACTGGAAATCAGAATTTGGGACCAAGTCAAGGCAAGATCCTCATTTGAAGGGGCACTGTCAACTTGAAATCCAGTTAGTTTCTCCAAATGACTTAAAAGTAATTTCTCATCTGGCTCCCTGCCTCTTTTGGAGGACTTTTGTCACTCTCCTCCTCCTCCCCTCCCCCATGATGCTATGTGTGAGAGTCCCACTGCCCATGCTTAAGTGCTCTGCCTAAGGCTGGGATTCTGCAATGGGCTCCCCTCAGGCCCCCTCCCTGCACCAGCACAGAACACCGCTGGAGTCTCAAAGGTTCTGTGTGGGCACAGGTTTCAGACCACGTGGAGCTCACTACAGGACTGAAGCATTTGGTGGCCAGCCACTCTACATGGCAAGCAGTGTCAATACACAAAATACTGCCAAATGCACAAAGCCAAATGGCAAGAGTTTTCTCTATTTTCTTTCAATAATGGGGGTTTTAGTGTGTGTGGTTATTTTGTTTAGCAGCAGCAGCTACAAAATTTTCAGGGAAGCTTGACAGTGCCCCTTTAAATTGTGTTTCCAGCTCTCTAGAACTGATAGCTTGAAATGATAAACGCTTCATTGACATTCTGCAAATTTTAAATTGGAAAATCAAAGCTAATCAGTTGCTTTTGTGCGCACTTGTCTCCCTGAGACTAGTTTTACAGAAAACAAACCAAGTACCCTACTCAGTTACAATGCAGTGAAGAGGTTTTAAATTAGTATTAAACCGACAGAAAGCTACTCCTACCCTGTTTGGAATAATAAATCATCTGCAACTAACCAACCATTCATCCACCTTGCAGGAAAAATCAGTATCTTATGCCAGGGTAAATCAGTGTAGCTCCACTGACCGTACACCAGCTGGCGTTCTGATTCGCTGTGCCTTGGCATATGTACTGGTCCTCCCCGATGTAGACTTTACATGTATAGAGATACATAACAGCATGGAAACAGCTTTGTTTGCTAACATAATGCCCATAACAATCTTTTTAAACCTGTAAAATCAGAGGAACATTTCAATAAATTCATACAGTACGTTATATTAATCGTTCCGCAAAGTCCCATCTACAGTACTTATAAGTGTTCTGCCTGAAGACTATTATCTCAGCATTTAACAAGTGTATAACCAGTGACACAGTAAAAGAATGCGCTCAAGACATGGCTAATGTAACTTTCGTTTTGAAGTTCAATTATGGAGCCATTTTGAATAGCTTCTTCTTTTCCATCAAACCTTTTGGCATGAATCTGGGTTTTTTTTTTCAGCTGATATAAGTTCTGTTTGCATTACATGTAGGAAGATTTCATTCAAATGAAATTGCACAAGTCAGAATATCTAGCTATTGCATATATATTGAAACTAACTAAAAATTGAATAAGCGATACTTACACAGTCCTGGTTATACATTCCTAAAGGCTTAATAATAAAAGTTTTAAAAGAGAGAGAGAGATGGTAAAGAGGCCTCTATAAGCCAAAAATCAGGGGTCAGTTTGACCATCACTTTTGAAATAGGGTTTATAAAGAGCCACCTTGACTCCTTGCAGAAACAAATGATGCACTTGTATCCTTTCATAAATGTGCATTTTAGAATACAAGTGAAGCTCTAAAACTAATAATATTGGTTGGCTGCAGTGCTGACAGAAATGAGGGGGAAATGCCCTAGAAATGTAATCTGTTGAAAACATTTTAAGGGGGCGGGGGGGCGTTCTCCAGTGGTTGAAGTAGTCTGAAACAGGAGGAGAGCTCTCACCCCACCAGCTGAGGAGGAGGGGGAGCTATTAGGAAAGGCTGTGCCCCTCCGCTTTTTGGCAAAGCAAGAATAGCACTGCACTCTTTCCAGATCCCCTTTAGTCTGGCTCCCCTGCCATTCACTTTTGGGCAGAACTCATCACTTTCAACTGAGATTTCTGCTTAAGAACTGATGGCCCAATGTTCATGCTACAGTGCAGCCCAAGCCTCCTCTCACCCCACTGCCGTTAGCGGCAAAACTGCCATTGACTTGTATGGTGCAGAATCGGATCTCCAGGGCCTGATGCAAATCCCACTGAAGTCATTGGGAAGACTCGTATGACTTCAACCGGCTTTGAAGCAAGTCCATAGCGTTTTGAACCTGCAAGGTTAATGGGAGTTCTGCCATCAGGTCTGCGGGCTTGTGCCCTTACATATCACATTAACCCTTCAGCAACAACCCTCTATCAGTTGACAACAGTTAGTGTTACACAATTTTAAGACCTTAGAGGGTCAAACGTGAACATAAGTCAACTAAACATGAAGGTAAAAAGAGCATTTTCTGCTCCCACGTTATATGACAGTAACATGACTATAACATTGCTGCTTTGGCATTTTAAATCACAAGTCTGTGGTGTCACTTCCTGGTATAACAGAAGAAACCCAACTCCATGAGGAACCCCCTTTCTAGGGTGGAAAGCAGCAGAATACAAAACAGACCCTCAAGTTTGGGAATTTTTGTGTCTGGAATAAATCGAGCCCCAACCCCACAAAACTCTGTTTTGTTAAGCGAGTCATGATATCCAACAATCGAGTGCACCTGTTTTGCGTACACAAAAAATGTTCTTTAAAAAGCATACAGCTCCAATATTTACATACATATTAAGGTTGGGGGGGGGAATAACATGAAAAGACAAAGGTGTCTCTCACAGTTATGTAGTCAAATCATATTTAGCAGTCAAGTAGCAAATTGGTGTAGTGTAAGAAAGAAATGGTCACAGAACATATAAATGCAAAAAAGGAAAAAAAAAAACAAAACCCCAAACAAACCGGCAATCTGGATATTAGATGGATACACTTTTCCTGAAATTTGTCCTTGATTCTTGAAGAGGAATTGATGGATTCTGTTGCTCATCCAGTAGTCAGCTGTGCTGAAGGCCTGAACAGTGTCCAACAGCTTTTTAACCACTATCAGCACAAGGTAAGAACCTTAGCTGCAACCATCAATCAATCTAACTAGTACCCTGAACAAATCTCTTTCAGTTAATAGTTCTCGTTATAAAGTTGGACCTGACTGCGATTCTTATATTAACAAATATAGCATATCAATGCAAATTTGCTGTTTTCTAAAATTATAAATGGTCAGATAATTAGTTCAGCAAGAGACAAAGTGCATCTATTTTGGTTCTTTCCATAGATCACCTGCTTTTGCACGTTTAACGTCTTCACAGTTTAAAATATTGTGAAGAAATTATGTCTATTTTTATGTAGAACTTATATACATACACATATATATATACACACACACACACACACACAATTCTGTACTTTATATAGTCATTAACACCAACTATGTATCTATTTGCATTATATACAGATGGCATGTGTATGTGCACTAAATGATGACGTGGACTGGAAATATTCTATGAAATTTCATGGAGTAAGAACAGGGAAACCGTGAGTGAATTAGTAAGAGCTTTCCAGACAAGCAGGACTACATGAGTTAGATATGGGAAAGCCCAACTGTCATTTCTCTCATTTCCCACACAGCTACTACGCTTTTGCTTTTCACCAGCGGAAGCTGACAGGTCTTTCTGTTGAGTGAAAAACAGAACAGTCAACATACTGACGATTCTGGGTATCTTGACGAACTCTGAATGCCACATTGCTAACCACTGAAAGTACTCACTCTGAAGTGTTATTGCAGAGTTACAGAATATCTACCAATCAGTCAGAGTCAATGAGGTTTTCTTCTCCAACAAGTGGTACAAACATATAAATAAGTATTTTAGCACAAAATATATAGCTTAATATGAGTCAAGTTCATGTATAAATAAGAGCTAAAGGCCTATGGGTGAACTTTGAAGGCCAAGAGTTCCTCAGAGTGCATGTTGTTTAAGGAACGCAAGTCGGGTAATTTCAAAAGAAGTTTTGTAAAAATAGAGGCTTCGTTTGGATGGTTTTTCATAATTAAGGTCCTTAGTGCACGAATTAGTGTCTCTTGCAGCGCCTCCACAGAGTTAACATTTTCTATTCCAGATCGATCTAAAGAGAAAGGGAGGGGGGAAAAAAGGGTGGGAGAAAAGGCAGGCAGGCATAGCTTGCAGATCAAAAGTCAGTTGTCCAAATCAACGAATATAGGAAAAAATGTAAGCTAAGACTTTCAAACCTGGGTGCCTCAAGCGAGTCTCCCCACATCCCTATTTACACCCTGATTCAGCAAAGCTCAGACATATTCAGCAAAGCAAAGCACTTATGTACTTTACTGAAGTGAGATGGATTTAAGCACGTGCTTGAAGTAAAGTATGTGCTAAAATGCTTTGCTGAATCAGGGCCTTAGCTGCATAATGAAAGTAGACTAAAATTTGGAGGTGCTGTGCACCCAGCAGCTTCCACTGACTTCAACAGGAACCGCAAGTGCTCAGCACTGCAGAAAATCAGGTCTAAGAAAGAATTTAAGAGCCTAGCTCTAAGGTCCTGTTTTTGAAAATCATCATCTTGGGGAAGCTATTTGAGCCAAGTGTTTGTTGCCCTCAGCAGCCACCAATGAATGGAAGCAGAGCAAGTTCAACACTTTACAGGCCTGGGCCCTTTCTCAGGTTATAATTAGTTAGCAAGCACTGATAACAGAACACGTCACAGGAGACTGCCGCACCCGAACGTGTTTACTATCTACATGTCTCAACATCCTTCCCTTTTTCAAGAAAAAATATTCTACGCAGATTCTGCCTGTCTCAAATACAGAACACAAGTGCACAGTTTGTGAGAGCATATAAGGAGCCTTCTCCCCCACACGCACATGGCACAGGTATGGGACCAGGCAGAAATGCAGCCCTTGTACACTTGGGAGCACAAGGACTGCTCCCTCCCTACTCTCCTGGGGCATGTAGAATCCCAAAGGTGGATGGGAAGGGAGGCATGGCCACTGCTCCAGCTTCTCTTATGTACTGGCTAGCAAAATGGAGGACAGGGAGAGAATAAGCTGCATTCCCAAACAGCTGTAGAAGCTGTCCTACAGTCTCCACCTGCTGGTGCTGTTTTGGTTTTTTAAACACAATGTATCACAGCAGCAACACTGCAGAGAATGGGATTACTCACTAGTGGGACTATTCAAGTGAGTAACTGCTCACCCATGTGAGAAGACGGTTACTCACCTGTAGTAACTGTTGTTCTTCGAGATGTGTTGCTCCTATCCATTCCAGTTAGGTGTGCGCGCCGCGCGTGCACGGCATCTTGGAACTTTTTTCCCCTAGCAACACCGGCGGGCCGGCTGGCGCCCCCTGGAGTGGCGCCGCCATGGCGCTAAATATATACCCCAGCCGGCCCGTCCGCTCCTCAGTTCCTTCTTGCCAGCTACTCCGACAGTGGGGAAGGAGGGCGGGTCTGGAATGGATTGGAGCAACACATCTCGAAGAACAACAGTTACTACAGGTGAGTAACCGTCTTTTCTTCTTCGAGTGATTGCTCCAATGCATTCCAGTTAGGTGATTCCCAAGCCTTACCTAGGCGGTGGGGTCGGACTATATACAAGAGAGATGTACACGCTAGAGATCGTGGAGAACGAAGAGCACTTCACAGTTCCAACTGGCCGTCACGGGCGGTAAGAAGGAACTGAGGAGCGGACGGGCCGGCTGGGGTATATATTTAGCGCCATGGTGGCGCCACTCCAGGGGGCGCCAGCCGGCCCGCCGGTGTTGCTAGGGGAAAAAAGTTCCGAGATGCCGTGCACGCACGGCGCGCACACCTAACTGGAATGCATTGGAGCAATCACTCGAAGAAGAATAAGTAGTTTACCATGTGGCCCTTAGAAAATGAATTGCTAGGTCTGATGGAGAACTCAAAAATCAATAACCTGGGAATTGTTGTTTAAGGGCCCAGTCCCGCATGCCTTGCACCCTGGAAACTCCCAGTGATACTAAGAACCCCATCGAGTGTTTGGGATGTGGCAGGAATACAACCTCAGTACAAATCTCAACTCTGACATTTTAGCATTTTATAGCAGCAGAAAACACAATTTGATGGTTTTTAAAGTATTTAGTCAAGTCCCAGACAGACTAAAAGTGTCCTCAATTCCCACTGATTTCAATAGTTGAGGTTGTTCATCTTTTTAAAGATTTGATGGGCTCTTCAACTGCACAAGGTATGGTTCACTAAACCCTATTGCTAATACAGGTTCCAATCCAATTGCAGGATTGAGACCTTACCCAAAAAAGTGAAACTACTAAACTATGTACCAGGCTTTGAAGATATCTCTGAGGTAAAAAGGCACCTTTTTCTCCAATTACCCGCACTGGTCTAAGTCAGGAGTAACTTCCGAGAGGTCAAGTTACACCTGTGTAAAACTGGCGTAAGTGAGGGGAAAATCAGGCCCACAGTTCCCACTCTTGACCTATTACTTGTCTGGCTGCTGACACTTTTCGGTAAGTATATTCTACTACAGCAGTGAGACAGCAGCAGGAAAAAGCTAGATATTTTTCTTTCCTTTTAAACAGAAGTTTGGGTTCCAGAGTAATAGCAGAAAAGTCCTAAACATTTGCAAATCAGAACTGTTTTTTCCCCCTTGCCAGAGCTGTAAAAGTTTAAACTACAGGCTGCCAGGAATTTAGAGAAGACCCATTAAATCCTTTAAGCCAACTTAATTGGGGCTCAATGTATATATTTTACAGGGGCCTTCACGCTAATGACAACTGTATTCAAAGTTTGGCAAAGGTATAGATTAACTTTCTTTCCTTACCAGCAGAGACCAGGACAACTGCGGTAAACAAACTCATTTCCTCATCATTAAGTTGCAGGCCACTTAGTTTCTCGCTAAATTCAAACATGGAGTTGAGTAGATCGCCAGCTCCCATTGAATGCAGATCATCCACACTGTACTTCTTTCCACTAAGAAAGGTGACAGTACGTTCCTTTGCATCAAATAAAGACGCAAACCGTACCATTAAAACCTGGCAAAAGAGAGAAAAGAAAATATTGGTAGATTTGTATAGATTTAAGAGAAAATAAACTAATTTTACAACACTCAAATAGTCCATTCCTATCACTTAGCATCTTGATTAGAAATAGGCAGTACCCCACTTAGCTCTAAAGAATGATGCAAGGTACTTCCCTGAAATCTGGAAGAATAAGGAAAATTAGCTGTTGTTTGACAGGGGTGGGGAGATAGCAGAGCTAAAAGCTTAGCCTCGGACATCCTGAGCCATAAAGAAAACACTATTCACAAATGCACCAGTGTGAGGACTTGTTTATAGCTACTGAGCAAACAGAAATATTCATGGTATTAGAAGAAATGTTTTCTTTGCCCTGTATGTGTGGGTAGCAAGTAACGGTATCAAGCTAGAGCCTCCCCTGGAGTAAACAGGAATAGCTGCATTGATTTCAATGGTGCTATGTTTCAGCGTAGCAGCTGTGTTAGTCTGTATCCGCAAAAAGAACAGGAGTACTTGTGGCACCTTCGTGACTTATACCAGCTGAGGATCTAGCCCATGGTGTGTTGTCTGTAAAAGGTACCATGCCACTCCTGGGTTTTCACTGGCAATGTTAGTGAGCCCCGGTGGAAAAGAACAGAATGTGTGTCTTTGGAATGACTAACACAACAGAGCTTGAAATTACACCTTGTCTGTAGCTACCAATTGGGGATATATTTTTGGTATCGGCACCTCTTTTTGAGCATTTACAACTGTCAAACTTTGCCTCCTTGTTCTCAGCTGCACGGTGAAGCTTTTCCATGTGGAATGGTTAGTAAGGTTCCATTTGCTCAATGTTTAACAACTCCTGACATGTTTCATTGTTTAAATATAATGTGCAGAACTGCCACTTTCTGACCTGGATAAACTAAAACCAACTTCATTTTAAAACATCCAACTTGCTTCGTGTTATGGCCTTGATTTTCCCACCCCCCCCTCTCAAAACCGGAACAGGCTGCTGGTGTGCAGAGACTGCCTGTCAGCCTGACCAGCACTGTCTTACTGTTTACTTGCACTCCCCCCATCTAGCTGTATCTACCTGTCATCTCTTGTCTTATGTTAGTGTGTAAGTTCTTTGGGCAGGGACTGTTGGTAGCACTAGGGCACCTGTACAATGCAAGGTTAGGTCCTTAGGAAACGGATCCTTGGAGGCCAGCAAGCTGTGCGGGAAGCTGCCTGGTGTGAAATGCTGTACGGGGGGGGGGGGGGGGGGAGAGAGAGAGGGAGACGAGTCTTAGGACCAGATCCACAAAGGCATTCGAGTGCCTAACTCCTATTGATCTGGGCCTTAGGCAACTGACTGACAGGTTAGAGCTAGGCACGTCCTTCAGCTCAGGATTCTCAGCTGGCCCCTCTGCTGGAGTTAAGCACCTTAGCCAGGTCAGCCCATGCCTCAGCAGCCCAAACTCAGACCTTTCTCGTAGAAAACGAGACACACCCTCACACAGCCGATCACCCAGTGGTTAGTGGTCCTCTTGAAGTTGTTCCACTTATCAGCTATTTATTGGAGCAGGGATCTGAACCTGGACCTCCCACATCCCAGGGGAGTGCCCTACCCACACAAACTTAATCCTGTCCCAGTTGTCTCTTATGACTAGCAGTGGATCTTAAGTGTGCTCTGAGAATGCCTCTTGGAGTGGGCCTCGCTTGGGGGGAAACCCACGGAGGCTTCTGTTTAAGCAAGGGTTCAGTGCAGCTTGTTAGCTGTGGGACAGCATCAGGACCTAGGTGGCTCTGCGCACGCCTACAGGTGGAAACTCTATGTGGGTAGGCAACGGCTGAGCACTGATTTTGACAAGTTGTAACTGGCACCTAAATTGTGGATTCAGGTGCCTAAAGAGGGAGTTAGGCACCTATATACCCTTATGGATCTGGCCCAGGAGCACTATAATATTATGGGTTCACTTTCAACACCCAAGAAATATATGCTGTGGTGAATTTTAGCACCATGCAGAAGCCTATGCATCAATGAAGCCTTCAAAATACAGTTTAAATGGGCCATGAACAGTGGGCAGGTCTGGGGCTGGCTTTCTGCAATGGGGAATTTCACTGTAAGGTGCTGAACACCCTATGCCGCCACCATTTTCCCTGGAAACTGAAAATGCTCAGAACTTCACAGGATTGAGCCCCAGAAGTGTGGAGTCACTAGCCTAAAATAATGAGACTTCTAGGTGAACAGGGCGTTAATTCTGGACTTCAAACCATATGGCCCACTCCTTAGCTGCTGTAAACCAGCACAGTTCAACTGAAGCGCTTGAGGCTATGCCTGTTTACACCAGGGGAGGATCTAGAGCTAAAATTCAGAGTGTAAAATAAAATCTAGACTCCACATAGGCATTTTAGACAGGACCTCAAACTGGTGTCTTCAAAAGGGGCCTCAACCCTTTGTGCTTGTGCGTGACCGTGTCTTAGAAGGCATCTCATTTGTGCTCATGTACAAGTACTCATGCACAAAACTACACACAAGTGATTGTACATATACAAAGAGGCTGTACTTAGAGAATTTGGCTCCCTGATGTTTCAATCTATATTAACAACAGCTCCAGTGATTCCTGGGATTGTCTTTCACTGGCTCATCACTTTTAACTATTGTAATTTTGGTTTTGCTTTTAAATTTTGGTCAGATGCCCAGAGGCCTTTTGACATTGGCACCACCCCACTACATCTAGCTATTCATTACATTGTTATGTATAAACGAGGGAATAAAGGTAAGCATGTGGCCAGCCAGGGCTACTTCTTATTTTCCAAGGATATGTCTGAATGTTGAGAGCGCCTTTGGATATGGAAACATTTTATTGATGATACTGATCACTGTTGTGAAGACAGAAGAATGGGGCTCACAAGTTCAGGTGCTGAAGTGCCAGAGGGAAGGTTTAAACTTGCTAATGTGGTTGTTCTATTTTAAGTTATCCCCCCAGGTTGATGTCGGTCTCCGCTCTGTGGAACCTGAGCGGAGCCTAAAACGTGTAGAATTTTTCAGACAGGAATCAGCCTTTTTGCATAATTCGAGCAAGAATTTTAATGGCTACTTCAGGAAAAGATGTGCTGGGGAAAAGTGACAGTGAGGGCTAAGTACAAATATGGTAATGAAAATGTAAGACAGGGCACTGGAAGGGGGAGCAGTCAGAAGTAAAGAGAAACTAACACAGAGGATACCAGGACCTGGGTCTGAGTTTCACAGTGTAACATGTGCTTCTCACTCCAACAACTGACCATTCTAGAACTGTGAAATTTAATGCATTATCAGTGAAGAAAGCAAGGGACCCAACAACTTTCAGGAGAAAATGATTTCTTCAATGCAAGTAAACACACAGTCCAACATCCCTGCTTCAAAAGCTTAACTCCACTATTAATAGTGTGCATCACACACAGAGGAAGACAGGCCCCTAAATAAAGGTCATCAAGTGAGGGACACTGACTAGTTGTAACATCACATCAGGAGTTCTTGCATTATTAACCAGCTGATACCAATTTACGTACAGTACATAACGACCATATGCAAGCACAACTTGTCATAAAGAGCTGGTGGTGCTAAGGCCCACTACTAATGACCCAGCTATCAGCCATGTTGTAGACACTATGTAGTATCTACAGTGTAGCGACTGTATTGCTGAGTAAAGTTCCAGCTAGTGACACCAGGGGATACTGGAATCTCCAGTGACTGCAGTACCCCTGGTTACCACCAGAGGGACTCCTGTGCAGATGGAATCACTCTAGCCCCATCAGGTCTTTCTGCAGGAGACTTCAGGCAGCAGAGGAAACAGGTGCGGAGCAGAGAACATGAGCCTCTGCGGGATGAATAATTCAGATTAGACCCACAGAAGCAAGGTTGCTGCCTAGTTCTGGGCTAAGCAACAGGTAGCTATTTAAAAGAAACAAATGATGAGTTCTGGGGTGAGGGAGGAGGTGGAGCAAGGTTCTCAGCTGTCTAAGTCTGGGAAAAGGGTTTCTGGTTGAAAGGTTTTGTTGAGCGGACACAAAACTATGAACACTGCTGGGGCTTAAGTGAAGTTAACAGGCTCCAGATATGAACAAGATCCTCAGCTGGTGTAACCTGCTATAGCTTTATTGACATTAATGGTTATATGCCATATACCCATTGAGGATCTGGCTCCATCTCTCTAATGGAGCAATCACATACCCTGGGGGAAGTCTGATTCCAGATCGAGACACATGCATCTCTATTAATAAGGCATAAGATTGCTGCACAGTCAGCCTAACATCTAAAGCATGAAGGATGTTGGCAGGGCATTCGCTGTGATTCTCACCTCAAAGGTCCCAGCCTTTAGAAGATTAACCTGGTCGTGCTGGGAAAGATCTCGGAACCCTGGAATGCGTTTTGCGAACTCCACCACTTCTTTCACTGCAGGGGTGAAGCTCATCGAAAATTCTTCCCAGACTTCATGGCCAGTCTTACTTGGGTCCACAAAGGGAGTCTTGCTCATTGGACAAACCTAGAATTTACACACAGAAAAAAATCCCTCTTCAAATTATATTCCACATTTTAACCGATCTTTGAAAGAAGCAGACGTTGTTTAGGACACCAACACGCTAATCATACAACAGATAAAATAGGAATATTCATTAGTTAAGTACCAGAAATATTTTATGCAGCTCCATTAAATATCAGTTTAAAATTTTGCTAACTTTGGCTGCTCCAACAATGTAATTAGGGAAAGCTGCTACCATGCAGGGAATTGAAATTGAACACCCCATTTCTGATCTCACTCTCTCTGGCTTCTAGTTATCCCTGAACCTGCCCTCACTTACTCAACTGTAAACCAGGATCAAAGAATCTGAACTGCTCTTTTACTCCTGGAATGGGCGGGGAAGAGAATGCTGATAGGAAAGCATGTTCAGACACTGGCTGTCATCCTGTTGGCATCTCAGGGACAGCTGTGACAAACTCCAGAAAAAGACAAACGCCAGTGACGAGCAAGCTCTGCTCAGCGTTTAGGAGAGTAACCATGATACAGCAGTCTTGTCTGAAATCTAGGCAGACTAGCAAGACAGAGAATTATTAGTAATGTGTAGGGCCTACAGCCACAACTGGAGGTCTGAGCCCCACTGGGCTAGGCACTGGCCACACACAATAAAGAAATCCCTGCCCCAAAGAGCTTACAAATAAGGGGATTCTCAGGGAGTTGAGAAAAGCTTGAAGGATCGCCAGAAACTAGGAGGTGGAAACATTTAGCCAATTTCTACTTCAAGGTTTGCAATTAAGGAGCATCACAGAACAAGAACTGGACTATTTCCTATGTTCCCCCTCCCCAGTCTGTTCCATCTGGCAAAGAGCGAGAGAGAGAAACAGACTTTGTTTAGGACACCAACACACTAATCATACAACAGATAAAATAGGAATATTCATTAGTTAAGTACCAGGGATACTTTAAGGAAAAGAAGCAGCTACTGCAAGGTAAGGGGGGAGGGCTTATTTAAAAATGGGCAAAGGGAGGGAAATATGCAGCATTGTTGCTTGACTTAAGTCAGTTAGGGTGATCAAAGAGGCTGCAACAAAGAAATGCTTTCTGGTATGTTGCTGCTACTGGACAGTCCTAGATGAGTGGGGATAAAGAAAGGAAGAGACCCATCCTTGTAAATCCTATCACTGGCTCAGCGTTTAAATTGTTGTAGGGGTAGAAGGACAGGTTTGTTGTGGACAGCCCAGAAGCATCCAAATCCAAATGTTTTAAGTCGTTTCCATAAAAACACCTGATCTCAAATAAAATAAATAAATAAATAAACCTAGCCCTAATAAAAATAAAATAAAATAATGACCTGTCTGACAAGATGAGCAAGTACTAAAAGACCCTGGTAAAAACAGACTTAAATCAACTAGATTAACTCTAGGGACGAAAGCCTGACCCCACTGAAGTCCTCACTGACTTCCAGGGGGCCAAAGTTGCATCTCAGAACTTGTGCTTGGATACTTTTTAAAATACACTTCAAGTTAGTGTATCTACCTTTGTAAATTATTTTAAAGGTTTTATCCCCAAGAGGAAAAGGGTGGGAAAGGACCTACTGATTCACAGGGCTCACTTTTCCAAGAAACCTACTGTAACCTGATTTTCAACTATATCTTTTATGTGCTTTAGTTGAAAACAGACTATCTGGCAGCTAAAAGCATTGTTAGAAGAACCATCTCAATTGCTTGATTTCAAATCCCATACACAGTATAAGCCGTTGATCTCTAGTAGTTCTTTGCCCTAAACTCTGTTGGGTGCTATCTGGACCAAATTCATCTGTGTGCAACTTCACTGATTCTGGGGCTACACTTGGCCCCATCTGTATTTATAGATCATTAAAAACACATGGCAAAAAAGTCTCCCTGAACCAGCAACAACAGACATTACTGTACCAGGTGCATTCTCCCTCCAGTGTTGCATGAGTAAATATTCATGTTCTCATTTGCCAAAAACCCATCTTCTGGGATCCTTTCACACATTCTTTGAATATAACCATTGGGAAAGTTCATACAGTGGCCATTTGGATAATGCATTACATTTCTCCCTTTGTATTGTCCAGCAAGATGTTGCTCACTCTCAGTATAATGGGTGTCACTAAGCCCACTGCTACAATGGTCACTATTCAAACTATATTGCTCAGGGTTCTTTGGAATTCTTTCCCCGCTCTGTGGCTGCCTGGCCTCAGCTGGGTTTTCAGATCGCTCCTGGTTGTACATGAAGGTGTCCTTGTGGGCTCTGGTCACCATACCAATCACTTCTTCCTTCGCAATGTCAGAGGGAGGAGGAGGAGGAGATGGACTTTTGATGTTTTCCACCTCTTGTTGGGGTTTGGATGTAAGCGCTTCTTGAGACAATGGGGGCGCTTGCTCCTGATGCTCTGTTACTGTTTCATTTGGCAAGTGACCATTGAACTGGCAGTTCATCATGGTCTTCATGGCACTTTGCATTTCAATCAGCATCCTCTGTTTTTCACGTTTAGGAATGCGGCCAAATCGAACAGCTAAGGAAGAAAAAAAAAAGGTTTTAGTTACACAGGTGCACACCAAATTCAGTCATGAAAACCACTACACACAAAACTGATAATCTTGCCTTTTTATGCTCGGGCACTAATCCTGATCTCATCTGCATGGCTATATAACAGCAGTAACTCCACTGATGTTAATCCAGTGTAAAGCTGGTGCCAGATTAGAATCGGGTCCAAGATCATGTTATGCACACTGTTTATATGTAAAATGAAGGCAGCAAAAAATGTAACAAAAGTATCTGTATGTCCCTTTTCTTGGTTATTCCAAACTAAGCCTGGTCTATACACACAGTTGCACCCAAATGTGTGCTTCAAAACTGATGTCGTTAAATCAGTGCAACTTTGGCATTTCATTAAACTGGTTTACTTAAATCAGTCGGGTACCAGCCTGAGTGTAGACAGCCCCTTAGGGGTTGTTGTCAATGATACTCAGAATGACAGCACAATTCTTTTAAATAAAGTTCTAGGTTACATTTGCCCAATGAGCGTTAAATTTGTTCCTGTTCAGTATGAATCTGAGGGAAATAAAAAGTGAAAAAAGGTGGAGGTGGGAGGGAGAAATTCTCAGCTCAATTAAATTTGTGCTTTGGAAGCCAAACAATCTACATTTTCAGCACCTCACTGAAAACCACTGCACGAGGCAGACTTTTGGTGAGGCGTACGGAGATTTAGCGGTGCAATTTCAGTTACCATTAAAGTTGTGCAGCTCTGTGCTTTCTCCTTGCACTGAAAACTTACTCCTGAAACTCTACTCTCTGTAATAGCTATGGGCCTGACCCAGCTCCTATTAAAGTCTTTCCACTGACTTCAGTGAGAGCTAGATTGGGCACCATTTCCTCTTGTTTAAAAATAAAACCTAGGAAATGTATGCAATACACTGGACAAGAGGGTTTGGATTCTTATCTCAGTTACACCAGTGTAACTCCACAATAACCCCACTGCCACCAAGAATGTTATTTTGGATTTACACCAGTGTAACTGAGATCAAAACCTAGCCTAATGCCCACAGAGGAGCTTAAAATACTGTTTAACTCAGTAAAATAAACGAAGACTGTTATATCAAGTCCGTCCATCTAGCAGCTGTCGTGCGTTCTGTTGTATTAATCCCAACTCCACATGCTCAGAGAAAGGAGGACTTTCTTGGCTATTTTATATATGCTGGTCAGTATAGCCACACAGTGAGAAGACCTAGCTAATCCACATGTAAGGGACAACATTAGCATCCGAGTACAACGGGATTCAATTGTCCGTTTCTGCCTCCTTACGACCTTTGACACATTTTCTTTTGAGATGGGAGGTACGTGCAGCACAGTTCACTTTCACAATGTCATTATTCAATTCGGGAACATACCATCTCTTGACATTCCAACAGACAAACATTTTTTGAAGCGGCATTGCTGGCATCTGTTCCTATTCATTCTCATTATAGAGCAGTTGTTATTCTTCAAGCATTTCTTATACTGGATGTTTTGCTGAATGCTTCTTCTGAAAAAACCCTGCCGATAAAAACCACAACCCATTACCCTACAGGTCAAATCTTCTATCAAGATCCAGCCGTTTGCAAGTAAGCTTCACTTCCTCATATACACTTTCAGAGCCATAAGTAGTAGGTGCCACTCGTAGCACCTTACAACTTCTCGTGACTGGTTTTCCCTCAGACAGTTTTGCTAGCACAGTGAAGCATAATATGTGAGGAAGAACACGGCAGGATTAATACAATAAACTGTTTTTTCTAACTATAATAAATTCTAAAAGTTTCCCCAGCAGTCAAAACTTAAGATCCAAGGCTCTTCAGTATTATTATCCTCATTATACTGATGGGGGAAACCAGCAAAGCTGAGAGATTAAGTGACTTACCCAAAATCACACAGAATATCTGTGGCAGGGATAGAAATAGAATCCAGCTCTCCTGACTCCCAGCCCCATATTTTAGCCACAAGACCACTCTTGCACAATGTCTAGCCTCCTCCATTCAAGAAAATGGCTTTCGCATAATTGCCAAAAGCTCCTTCACAAAATGGGCCATTCATGGTGTTCCAGTGTCTGAGGACAGACCTTTGATCCATCAGTGGACACGCAGGCCACCAGTTTAGTTGTTTCCATGGGAAGGCATGGTGTATTCCCAAGCAGCTTGTCTTTTTAAAGCAACCTGCGTATATTTTTAAACTTCTCAGATTAATGTTTTATTAGATTAATATTAATTTAACTTTTCAACATCAGCACCGGCTTACCCCATGATTCCAATTCTTAACTACCCAGTGATTTGAAAACTAGTTGGCATCCACAACAGAATGGAGACTATTATACTTTACCTTACAACCCTCACAAGCATGAACACCGTAGTGAAATCCTGAAGCGACATCCCCACAGACTTTACACAGGAGGACCATGCCATTAAATTCTAGAAATAGAACAGAAGAAAGTGGGCATGAAAATCCAATGGTAACATTCTGCCTCATAGGCCATGTCTACACTGGTGGCGGTATGTAGGGTACATGTAGCTACACATCCCAGTGAAAGAGTGCGGACCTGCTGGAGCCTTTCCCTGCAGTGAGAAAAGGCTCTGGCAGTGGGACACTACGTTGCAGCGTAGATAGGGAGGCACTGCTTGGGCACGTAGAGAGCCGCATAGGGTATATACCCTAGGGTTCAGCCGGGTCTCTACTCTACTTGTCTAAGCAGTGCCTCATTGTCTCCACTGCTATTCATACCTGTGCTAGCTGGGTATGCAGTGTATGTGTTCTACATGCCACTGCAAGTGCAGACCTACCCATAGAATACACTTCTGCCCCCTAAAATGTACTTTGCAAATGAGATACTGCAAATCAGTTCAATGTACAAGAAAGAGAGGAGACAAAAACAAGAACACAGGAAAACCCTGCCCAACTCAGCAGGGATTAATTTAGGAAGAATCGCTGGACAGAATGGGGAGAACACACATACACTGGGCTAACAGTGAATTTTTAATAAAAGTAGCATTGCACTCAATGGTAGAAAAAAAAGTCTGCTTACATTTATGAATTTTAAAAGGATCATTTAGGAAACTAGGTCACCAAAGTTTGGGCTCAATCTGTCTTCCCATCAGGACAAGGAAGCCCATATAAATGTTGCAGTTTCCCCAACTGAGAATAAAGATCTTTTCTTAAAAACAGAAATATTAAAAGACACTGTTAACTTCAAAATCACGTTGCAAACAAATAAGTCATTTTACCCTTTTTACTAATAAAAACTTCGGTCACATCTTGCAATTGACTCCATGCAGGCAGTTCTCCACAGCCATACATAGCCTCCCCATTGGGATGCACTTGCAGAAACAGGACCTTACATTATTAAAGGCGAAAGGATTTTCTAAGTCCAATTTGCTTACCACTTTTTATGCTCTTTCTTTATATTTTGCATGTTTTGTTCCAGCTTAGATAGTAAAGAATGGGACTTTCCAAAGAGTTCAGCATTGCCAACTCTGCCAGTGACTTCAGGGGAGCAGAGTTGGACTAATGCTGAGCACTAGAGCCAGTTGGAAAAATGTCAGTGGAACCATTTGCCATCTGAGACTGCAGTTTCATTAAAGTTCAGATTTAGTCCCTAAACAGAACATGAACAAATGTCAATCTTGATATCCTTTGTGAAAGGGAATTTCTGTCCTCTGCATAGGTCTGCTAAGTGCTTTTAAAAAATCCCACCCTAAAAAATCAGTTAAGTCAGTCTCAATTTTGTTTACAGCCAATTACACTTTCAGGTTCTTATGCCCTGATTCTGCAAACACTTAAGTGCACCAGCAGCTTTCTGTACATGAGCAGTCCCGTTGAGTGCTTCCATGTTTGCCAAACAATGTACAAAGCAGAAGAGGAGGGGAAAGGTCTTACTGAGATCTTGGATTTATTTATTTTGGGTGGGGGTTGGGTGGCAGAGAAATATTTTTTTAAATAATTTGAAGGCTTTTTAAAGTACAATGATCAGACTTTACCGTTGGCTTCATAATGCCATAAAAACACAAAACATGAGCATAGGTGCTGGAACCAGGGGTACTGGGGGTGCTGCTGCACCCCCTGGCTTGAAGTGGTTTCCATCATATACAGGGTTTACAGATTGGTTCAATGTCTCTCAGCACCCCCACTATAAAAACTGTTCCAGCGCCCCTGTATAGGAGGGTTGTCCAGAAAGTTTGACTGGCAAAAATAATTTTGTCTCAGGTAGAAGAAAATAAAAATTAAATTCAAATTAAAAGCTTATTGAAATACCCTCTGATCCATATATCGCTGCAGTCACTATTCAATGTTAACATTCTTGTAAAAAAACAAAAAACAACTGGGGATCACTCTTAGCTTGTAAAGACTGCTTTAAAAAATTCCTTTATTGCTAAACTTCTGATTATCAAATAATATATAATGCAGAAACACAGTAACTAAAGCAAGTCGAAGCCCATAGGCGCCAACTTCACACACCGGCGGGCCCCCTGCACCGACTCCACCTCTGCCCCGCCCCCATTCAAACCCCTTCCCCAAAGTCCCTGCCCCAACTCCACCCCCTCCCTGCCCCCATTGGACCCCTTCCCCAAATCCCCACCCCAGCCCCACCTCTTCCCTGCTTCCTCTCTGAGTGCGCCGCGTTCCCGCTTCTCCCCCCACCTCCCACAGCTTTTTACGCAGCAAAACAGCTGTTTCACAGCAGCAAGCGCTGGGAGGAGAAGCGGTGACGGCGCACTCAGGGGAAGAGGCAGAGGAGAGCTGGGGCAGGGCTCTTGGCTGCTGGTGGGTGCAGAGCACCAACAAATTTTTCCCCATGGGTGCTCCAGCCCCGGAGCACCCCTGTAGTTCTGACCATACCAACTTTTAATTTTATTTCATTTGTGGTTTAAAAAAAATAAAATCCCTTGAGCTGGAACTTAGTGCACACGTTCTGAACACATTTTTACTGGTGTCTGTCTGGAGTAGTTCCTGGTGAAGGAATCTGTGTGCACGTATAGTGGCTAGCACAATGAGGTCCTGGGCCCTGACTGGGATTCCTACGTGCTACCACAATATAAACTTATAAAATGATTCACTGATCTCTATAATCATTAAACAGAAACACTGATGGAAATAAGAATTTGTTCTTAGGTTTGAGCCTGTGGACTAAACTGTCTTTTAAAATGACATTTGGCCAGGTTTCAGTGAAAGGAGCACAAAGAGAGACTTGTAGCAGACTTTGTTTTAGCACTTACATAATTTCAAAACTGCTGGGGCTTTTTATATAAAAAAAAAAAATTAGCGAGAGTTCTTGAGTTAAACTTACTTGTGGGCCAAAGGACAATATGGCCTGTTGGCACCACTTTGCACTGTGAGGAAGCAGTTCCAGGTCTGGGAGTGGCATCAGTGCATTTCATATCCTGGATCAGTAAAACTCAGGCACATAGCAGAGGTGATGAGCTTGAGCTCAAGGAGTAGGGTTGAAAAAAGATTGGAAAGATGGCTGATTCAGGCTGAAGTTGTGGCTTCTGTTTAGCAAGAGGCTGTTTGCTCAACATCTTGGCCAGAGGATGAGCACCATAGCTACCGCTGTCTAGAAGGAAGGAAGTTAGAGATTAAGCGTGGAGGGAATATTGTGGTCTCCAGAATGAAGGCTGGGAATGTCCTCAGGCCAGGTAAGACCAGCCATCAGTTTGAGACAGTGGAGCATGACAGTGCATGTTTACCTGCCCGATAATACCTCAAAACATACATACTTGTAAGTCCACCATGGCCCTTGGTCAATCCAGCAGCACTCGACCGGCTTGTTTTAACAGCATCATCTAGCTGATCATTCTTTGGCATGCCGTCAGAACCCTCGCTGCTCCTACTGTTACAGCTGCTCTCGGAGGTGGAACTGTTTGGTGAAGATGGTACAGGCGAAGAGGATGACTGGAAACTACTCTCTGAGCTCTCACTGTGACAAGAGGCTGGGCTCGACGCTGAGCTTGAAGAGCTGATGTAAGCAATCACACTCCCTGGGAGAAGGAAAGCAAAGACTGTAATGACGAAATACCAAATTACGTACACAGCTCACAAGTGATCCACTTCCTGAGCCGGCACCACCTAGGGGTACCAGATGTCCTGATTTTATAGGGACAGCCCTGACATTTGAGGCTTTTTCTTACATGGGTGCCTATTACCCCCCACCCTGTCCTGATTATTCACACTTGCTGTCTGGTCACCCTAGCACCACCTGACGCAGCATTCCATGTGTCTTTACGTGGGCCTCTTTCAAACCCCTCCCCCAAACTCATTCCTTTCCATTAGCTTTCAAGGACTGACCTCCCCTTCCATCCCATCTTCCCTTGCCCTCACACCTGACCTCCTAAAATGGAAAATGAGATTAGATAAAAGAGGGAGCAGAGGACGGGATCAACAGCAAGCGTAAAAAGCTTGCATCTGAGGTGGTGGATGATGGGGAGTCACTGGAGGGACTCAAAGCTGGGAGGATATAACCTAATCAAAACCTGATCTCAGAAGCAGTGTTCTGAAGGGAATTCAGGGTAGGAGGAGCAAATTGGATGGGGAGAAAAGACTAGATCTTAGAGGTGTTATGGAGACAGAAGCAGAGATCATTTAGATAAGGGTAAGAGAAAGGGCAAAGTGAAAGAGGACACCCAGGATACAGGCCTGAGATAGGGAGGAGGTTGGTGGTGTCCACAGTAATGGAGAAAGGGGATGGGGCATGAAGATAAGAAGTTCAGTCCTGGCCTGTTTTTATATTAAGTACCACTTGTTGCATTACAACTCTTCGTAGCGCATTTAAATATAGTTTCAGTTGCCAGGCTCTTTGCAAGGCACTGCACTTCCACTTGCAGAACAGGGAGACTGTTTAGTCCTAAACTCTTGAGATACTTTTGGAGAAAACAGCTTCTTTCTCTCTTTTAGGCATGGAAACTGATTTGTTTTTTCATACGGTCCCTTCCCCAGGTTATAAGCCAAAGGAATGATCTCGCAAGGGACACAACAATTCTTTACTCTTCTTTTGAGAACCAAGTCAATTGTCATCTCCAAGACCTAATATTTTAAAAGCCATTACAAAGTATTTGCTATTTCACACTAAAATTGGTAAAAGCTCATTGGCAAAACCCAAGCTATTGAAAAACTGTGTTTAATTCCTTTTCTGCTCCCTTTGTACTGCTGTGGAAGACCTCTTTACATATGACTCACTACATACCAGAATAAGATGATGCACATGCCTTAAATCAGTAAAAGCTACAAATGACAAGGAGTGCTTGCTCAACAGATTAAGTCAGTACAGTGGGTCCTGGGTCATAGTGCCTTATGTTAATTATAGTACATCTGAGGATAAATGCTGCCACTCTGTCCTACTACTCTATTATACCTTTGTGATACATAAATAATTTCTAGAACATTGAGTGATCCTCTGCAACATACAAACTGAAATACTTGGCACAAGAATCAAAGATGGATAGTAAACTCGGAATTTCATTGCTTTTGTAAATTTAATTAAACCTGTTAACATTGCTGTAGCAGCTTTACTGGACCTAGTTTACTTTTTAATAGTGGTGTAAAAACATTAAAATAAATTCAAACTTAAATCTCCCATTCACCATGTAAAAGATTTTTACCTTCTACCTAGTCCTTCAGCAAAACTTTGTTCAGGTGGAATTCTATATCAAGTGCTTACTTAAGTATGCACCTTACAGGGATTACTTTTCAAGTCCTGAAATGCAATGCTGGTATATTCCTTAACATCATTCCTGTAGGGTTATTATTATAAACCATATGTAGTGCAATGATCAGTTCATCCAGAGCTAAGTTTTCAGTGTAGTGTGCGAGAGAGGTGGCACTTGACACAAGCCATGTTATCGTAATGGAAGCTGAGCACGATTCCACCAAAGAAGCGCTAAAATATTACAAAAAAAAACAGGAGTACTTGTGGCACCTTAAAGACTAACAAATTTATTGTAGCATGAGCTTTCGTGAGCTAAAGCTCACTTCTTGATTGCATGAGAAGAAGCTCACACAACTATATTTTGTGTTAATTAAAAAAGTAAAGTGCCCTGTTTTCCTTTTTTTTTTTCTGAACTAAACACCTAAAATATTACACAAGCCCCATATTAACCAGTTGGGGGACACATAGGCCTGGTCCTATGCTTAAACTTAGTTTGACATAGCTACAGTGGCCAGGAGTGTGAAAAATCCACACACCTGCATGCTGCAGCTATGGTAGCCTAACCCCCCAGGGCAGATGCAGCTAGGTCAATGGAAAAATGCTTCCATCAACCTACCTACTGTCACTTGGGGAGGTGGAGTTTCTACAGTGATGAAAAAAATGGCATCTTAGCTATGCCACTGTAGACATGGCCCAAGTGTCCTGCAATTCACAGGACAGACCCGTGTTTTCCCTGGGTGTCCTGCTTACTGTTGTACCTGACATTAAGTCACATTACTGAGTTAGCAAAGGAAGGGAAGCATGCTTCCTTCCATGTGAGCCCAAGCAGAAAAAGTGAAATGCCAATGAAAGGAGACCTCCTGCCTTAATCACAGTGGGGAACACTAAGCAATTGCACCCAGTACCATATAGAAACAATCATGTCTCCTCCAGTGAAGGAGACTCATCCTCACGCCCTATAGCAATGGTGGGCAACCTGTGGCCCGGATGCAGCCCGTCAGGGTAATCCTGTGGCGGGCTGTGAGACCGTTTAACCATCCAGAGGCACAGCCACCCGCAGCTCCTAGTGGCTGCAGTTCGCTGTTCCCGGCCAATGGGAGCTGCGGGAAGCCGCGGGCCACAGGGGCATGCTGCCGCCGCTTCCCACAGCTCCCAGATTGGGCTCGGCAGCTGAGAAAGGCAAGGGAATTCCTCGTTTGTGAATGCTGCTGGAGCTTAGGCCAGAATTAGGTGCTGAGCTGCTCAGCAGTGCCAGGCCTTAGGCAGATTTGTGAGTGCCCACCCACAGAAACCTAGGTGGCTTGGAGACTTTATCAGTGGAGACTTGAATGCCTAGGGACTTTAGTGGCTACAGGATCAAGTGGCAGCTGAGCCCTAGTTCTGTGAAAGCCAGTTGTGCCTAAATGTTGGACTTGGGCAGTTAGGTGCCTGAGTCCCCACTGAAAAATCTAAGACCCACTGGGTATACTAACTATTTCTGTATGCTAGGGACTTCTTGGTTACCTGTCATATTATTGAGAAATATATTAAAACGGAGACTATCTTGGAAGACTGTGGCTCCTCAGAAATCCTTTGCTCAGATTTTAATATTCTTTTCTATTTGACTACAAGTACTAGGTTATAGCTGCATTTCAGAAAAACCCACGTATGCAGTGCAGAAAAACACATTTCCCAGAAGCAGCAGGTCCTGATATTGTATGGACGAGTCAGCGCTGCAGACACAAACTTCTTGACTCTTAAAATTGAATTTGCTAACAAAATAAAATTCCTTTGACTTCTATATCCTAAACTGAATTGTTGTGATGTGAAACTAGTTCTGGATGCTCATTTTAGTTATAGCCACAAAGGATTCTGAAAGAAATTTAGAATTCCAAATGATATACTACCACCAGCTCACGGTGAACATGTATTTTGAGCAGGAAGTTATATAACTTCTTAATGATGACTCCTGTTATTTATATTTCAGTAGATTATTAAATCTTTGCAAAAAACAGAGTTCAGCTACCCAGATGCTATTTTAGTACCAGTCTCTACAGGTTGTTGCAATAGCTTAGATTATTTGCCTTTCGTCTTTGACATAAAAGTTTAACAATGAAAAAAACTGAAATGATATAGGGTACAAAGAGAAGACTTTAGGCAAAAAAAGGAAGTTAACAGTTCTTTTTGCTATGAAGAATTTTCTACTGTACAAGATTATCACATTTAGGTTCAATTAAAAGGGAATCATCATTCTAGGGCAAAGGAACTGTCTTGAAAATAGCAAAACTGGCACATTAAATTATCAGCTCTTGCTGAAATAATTTCTAGATGCACAGTCACACCAAGGGTTATTTAGCTGCTGGCACAGCAAATGTGTCCTTCCAAAATCAATTTAATTCTGTTTCATAAAGCACTGCCCAATGTTTTTCACTAGAGCCACAGGAGCTGTTACATAATCAGCCGCTATTATATATAGAATAATAAAACCCAGCCTTTTCACTCAATTTATTTTAAGGGAGGATGCAGGAGCCATTGCGTCCTTACATGGCAATTACTTTTCTCCTATTTTTGTAAAGCCAGAACTCCCCCACCTTCCCATAAAGCCCAGACAGACATTCTAATTCCCATATGCTCAGGCAGGACCCAAGATCTTTTTGTGTAACACGCTGTAATCTGGACGTGTCCAGCCATCTGACTTGCTGGGCTCATTACGTGAGTGCAACCGTCAGCGAAAGCAAGTCTGCGCCCCTCTTTCACCTGTTATAGTCCTGCTGTTGCAAGAGCCTGTCCACGTGAGAAGAATTTTAAACGTGTCTTCATTCCAATCACATGGGCAGGCACCCGAATACAACATGCTATGCTGCAAGGAGCCAGTAAGACTGCCGCCCGGGGGCCAACCCTACGCCAGGGGAGGGTGACCAGATGTCCCGATTTTATACAGACAGTCCTGATATTTGGGGCTTATGTAAGCACCTAGTCCCCCCGATTTTTCACACTTTCTATCTGGTCCCCCTACTTCAGGGCTCCTAAGTACCCAGCACTTTTACTCGCCAGAGCTCTGGGCAAGCACCAGCACGGGGATGGAGGGGGGAACAAGGGCAACGCCTCTCCCCTGCCCCACCCTCTCCTCCCGGCCCCCTGCCCCCTGCCCAGCCGCAATCACCTGGTGAATGGAAGGGGGCAGCGACCCCCTACCCCCAGCCCCACTCTGCGGGCGTTCTAACCACGCCCCACCGGGACGGACCCGCCCTCCGTGTGCCAAGGTTCTAGCCACGCCCCCTTCCGAAGGGAAAAAGAACACCCTGCCCCCGCCCCCGCCCGCAATGCAACGCCTAGAGGCGGCGCCTCCCGCTCCAAAAGGCGAGCGGTAAGAACCTTGGAACACCTGTGGGGGCGGGGTCAGAACGGTGCAGACCCCTCCCCCCCCCGGCGCTCCGGTGGGCGTGGTCAGAAGCGCCGCAACGATCGGGCCGCCTCTGCCCCACGTGTCCCCTGCGCGCCCCGTCCCGTCACCCCCGCTGAATGTAGGTCACCAAAACAGCGGCCTCCTGCGGGCCTCACGTGTCGGCGCCGGCAGCCGCCCAGCTGGCCCGCCCCAGCCCTATTGTGCAATCGTTACGTCACAGCCCCGCACGGCCAATAAGCGAGCACGCAGCGCGGAACGTAAACAGAAGGCACACATGGCTCGGCGAGCGGGTCCATGTGAGGCAGGGCAGGCACCGGCCACGGGCTCCGCAGGGAAGGGGCGGGGGGGGGGGAGCGGGTATCAGTCCGTGGGAGGCAGCCGCAGCAACCCAGGTTCCCCAACATCCGCCACACAAATGGGACAAGAGCAGCGGGGGAGGGGTGACTTTAAACCCCAACAGGCTCGGAATATCCCCCCCCCAACCGGGGATCAAACCCCACAACGTGGGGGCAGCTGCCCGGCCCACACGCGAGACGCTCTACTGACTGGCTACGCTGCCCTGACAGCGACAGCCGCCCTCCACGGCCCTCATTCCCCGGTCAGGCACTCACCCACCCACCCGCCACTAACATGGGGCTCGCTGATCACCCACCTCCAGATCCCCCCGTGACCAACACAGCGCGCTCCCCCTTGACCCCCAAGCACCCACCCTGGGGCTTCCCCCCTCCCCACACCAGCACCCCGTACTAGCAGCTGAGCTTGGCAAGTCTCTTACCTGCATTGACCTCCATACTCTCCTCCTCCGACGAGACGGCACCAGGGACCGTGAAACTCCCGACTGGGGGACGCGGTACTCTGCGGCCAAGCAGGACTTGCACCCCGACTCTCCTGCTCCCTGCCGCTGCTCCTCTACATGTGCCCCCAGGCTCCCCGCCAGCCGGCACAGTACAGCGGCTGTCTCTGCAGCGGCGGCGCTTCTTCCCCGGTCCTGGCTGGGCGTGTGTCTGCAAAGCAGCAGCAGCAGAAGAGCCTGGCTGGGAAGGTTTCCTGCTGGGCTGGCTCCTGGTACGGCTGCTGCTGCTGCTTCGCTCCTCGGGTTCCTCCCCTTCACAACAAAAGCGATTGAGACACAGGAGAGTCACAGAGTGCGGCACTGACCATGTGACCCACCTCCATCTCCTCCCTTCCTTCCCTCCCTGCGCGGGCCCCTTCTCTCCTCGGGCTCGGGGCAGGGCCGTCCCCTCCCCTCCCCCTGGGCAGGCAGCTCCTCCCCCGGGCGCTGCCTCCTGTCTCTACCGCTTTACCCAGTGACACACTTCCCTGCAGTCCCGAGTGGGGGGCTGGGGCGCGCAGGTCGCACACACGTGCGTGGGTGGTGCGCACGTGCTTCTGAGGGTGCATAGGGGCCAGCAATTGGGGGCGGGGTTACCTTCCCCGACCTGCAGCCCTTTCCTGTCCCTCTCAGTGCGGCTGCAGGACTTTTTGCTCTCCTGCTCGCCCCATCCCCGACTCGTTACATATGGTCACGGCTGAGGGGGAGAGATCAGGCCGGGGAGCAGCCACCAGCACTCAGAGTCCTGACAGCCGCGGGGAGAGCAGAGCAGAATTGATGGTGGACTCACTCCTGCTGTCTGCTCTCTCTCTCTCACACCCACACCCACACCCCTGTCCTTTCCTTGAGTGGACTGATAACGTTCTTTTTGCTTCTTCCCTGTGGCGTAGTAAGAAGTCTCATCCCTTGTTTATATTTGAAACAGCAGCCCAAGGGTTAAAACAAGAGGCCAGGGGTAAATAAAGTGTTGGAGCCTTTCCATTCTGTCCTTTGCCTGTATCAGGTTGTCAAATTAGGCCCCCAGGTTACAGTACATAGACTCTCAGTAAGTGTGGCTACATCAGAGCATATTGTTGCAAACGGCAGTGCCGTCCTCCACCAAGAAGCATGTGTCCACACACAACAGTACTTGCAACAGTGCAGCAAAGCTAAGCGCTGTGTCATCTGCCACCCTGTCATTGTAATGCTGCAGTGCACCAGAGTGAATGGAAATGTGAATCCTGGGTCTGCAAGAGTGCACTTACTCCTCCCTGTGCCATCCTTACCACTGGTTCTCTCACCTGTTAAGCTACTCCCCTGCCAGTTACATGTAGATGGAAAAATCAGAAAAGGCTCATAGGTTACATGACCCACCTATCCTGAAATAAATCCACTTACTTTCCTCCCCTATGCTGCCCCCACCACCCATTCATCACCCCATTCCCCTTAAGGAGTGAAGTATCTTTTGTGGCTGCATTGCATTAGGTGGGAAAGTGGACATCGGGGGGCTTGTTGGGGGGCGCCGAGGTTGAGTCCAAGGCCATCAGTACCACCTAGGGGCAATACTCTGGACAATGTCGCCTAGTAGCAAGAGTCAGTGGCCAGGAGGTAGGGGAACTCAGGCCCTCCTTGCTCCACCAGGGTCCAATCAAGGACGCAAAGAAACAATCATTCAAAACCCATGGCCTAGGACAGTAGTTTTCAAACTTTTTTTCTGGGGACCCAGTTGAAGAAAATTGTTGATGCCTGCGACCCAAGGGAGCTGGGGATGAGGGGTTTGCGGTGTGGGAGGGGCTCAGGGTTGGGGCAGAGGGTTGCGGTGCAGGAGTGAGGGCTGCAGGGTGGGGCCAGGAATGAGGGGTTCAGAGTGTGGGAGGGGGCTCTGGGCTGGGGCAGGTGGTTGGGGTATGGGACGGGGTCAGGGCTCTGGGCTGGGGATGCAGGCTCTGGGCTGGGGCCAGGGATGAAGGGTTTGGGGTGCAGGAGGGGGGTCGAGTCTCTGGGCTGGGGTGCAAGTTCTGCAGTGGGGCCAGAGATGAGGGGCTTGGGGTGCAGGAATGGGTTCCAGGTTTGGGGGGGCTCAGGGCTGGGGCAGGGGATTGGGGCGCAGGGTTGGGGTGTGGACTTACCTCTGGTGGTTCCCCTGCCTAGAAGCTGGACCCACTGCTGGCCACTTCCGGGGCGCAGTGCGGTGTTGAAACAGGTAGGCGCTAGCCTGCCTTAGCTGGGCAGCACCAGCGACGGGACTTTTAATGACCAGAGTGACCCAGTGCCTGACATGCCGCGACCCAGTACTGGGTCACGACCCAAACTTTGAAAACCACTGGCCTAGGAGACAGGTGCCCCTATGCCTGCTCCGGGGTCCTATTCCTTCCCCAGCTTTGGATTCTCTGCTGGTGCCACTTGTCTGTCTTGGAGTCCCCCTTGGAGTTCTCTCAGGCCACTCTCTGAACGGTCTCCCTCTATCTGTGGTGGTTTGTCATACACAGTCTCCGCATCTGAAGAGTCTGCTGTGGCTTGAATGTAGGGTCTGGCCCCCGCTTAGGAGTGCCTTGACAGCTTTTCTGCAGGAGGCTACGACACCCAAGAGCTCTCCTGCTCTGGGAGACTGAGCTGAGCTGCTCCCTGTTGAACTCTGTCTCCACTGTGATCATGCCCAAAAGGGGTGGGGGCATGGCCTCCTGTGTCCAGAGCAACCCCTTAACCCTCACTTCAATGGCGTGGGGTTCAAACACCTCATCACACTCCCTCCCCTCGGGCTAGAACTGGGCAGTGAGCATTCCGGGCAGTGAGCAAATCAGTGTTGGCGTGCACTTTTCCTGGGCAGTGGAGCACTTGAAAGTCATAGGGTTGCAGGTACCACCTCTGAATCTGGATGTTGGTGTCTTTCATCAAGTTTAGCCAGTGTAGAGGGGTGTAGCCCGTGACGAGTAAAAAGGATTTTCCTAACAGATAGTAATGTAAGATCTCTACGGCCCACTTCACTGCCAGTTCCTCCTCAAGTTTGTTTCTCTGGGGAACAGCTTCCTACTCAAAAATAACACCAGATGTTCTTCACAATCTACCTCTTGGGACAATATGGTCCCAAGGCCCATGTCTGAGGTGTCCATTTAAAGGATAAATGGTTTTTCAAAATCAGGGTAAAAGAGAACGGGGTCCCCAAGTTAGCCGGACCTTCAAACCCTGGAAGGCTCTGTCACACCTCACATGCCTCGCGGTTCATTGCACCTTCATGGGTCGGGTACTTTTCACAAGGTTAGAAAGGGGGTCGGCTGTTGTAGCAAAGCCAGGAACAAAGCACCTATACTAGCCCCCCAGTCTGAGGAACCACCTCACCTGTCTCTTGGTTGAGGGGGCCAGGCAGTTGGTTTGTACCTGGACTTCATCTCCAAGGGGTTGTAGCCATCCCTGCCCCATGATGTCCCCACAGAATGTTACTCCCTTCTGGCCCAGGCAGCATTTGGCCAGGTTTTCAGGCAGTCCTGCCTTCTTGAGGGCTCGGGTAACTGCTGAGAGGTGACATAGTCATCTATAGTGCCAACTGGGAGAATGACCTATGTCAGTGGTCCCCAACCTTTTCCTTTGGCAGGCGCCAGAGGAAGGACCACTGCGGTGGTGGAGCACCCACCAAAATGCGGCCGAATTTCGGCGGCATTTCAGCGGCGGCGCCTCTCGATGACGCCGCTTGCCATCGACAAGTGACGTCATCGAGAGGCGTCACCGCTGAAATTCGGGAGCGACGCCTCTCGATGTCGTCACTTGTCGACGGCAAGCGGCGTCATTGAGAGGCGTCGCCCCCGAATTTTGGTGGCGACGCCTTTTGATGACGCTGCTTACTGTCAACAAGGTCATCATCGAGAGGCGTCCCCGCCGAAATGCCGCTGAAATTCGGCAGCATTTCGGCGGGTGCTCTCCCGGGGGCCAGGATGCGGGCACATTAAGATGACCCTGCGGGTGCTATGGCACCCGCGGGCGCCGCGTTGGGGACCCCTGACCTATGTCATTAATGTATGTAGCAGCGTACTCTTTGTGGGGTCACAGTAATTGATCCATCAGTCGCTGGAAGGTGGTGGTCTCTCCATGCAGGCCAAATGGCATGGTTACACATTGGTAGAGGCCATAGGTAGTAGGGAAAGCCATCTTCTCCAGTGATGTCCTCGTTAGTGATGTCCTCGTTAGACTAACACGGCTACCCCTCTGATACTTCTGTCCAAGTGTCATAGCAATGTGGTGGTGGGCTGTGTCCTCCCTGGGAGAGCCGAGAACACCGTAGGGGAGGGCTGAGTCATTTGTATTATTTGGGCTTGTTGTCTCAGGCTGAGCTCTGGCCCCATCAGTAGGGGGGTTGGATCTGGGGGGCCAATGCCTGAGGCCTGAGGTTTGGTTCTAGGGGGCACGGGGCTATCAGCAAGGTCTCCTGAGCCTTCCAGGCCTCTAGGAGGTTGAGGTGATAGATTTGAGTCTTCTTCCGTCTCCTAGGCTGTTGGATCTCATAGTCAACATGTCCTAGCTACCCTCCTGACCACCTCACACAGAGCTTTCCATTGGGCCAAGAGCTTTTATTTGGAGGACAGGAGCAGCAGTAACACCCTGTCACTCAGTTTGAATATTCACAATCAGGCCCCTGGTTGTATGTGCTCTCCTGTGACTGCTGGGCTCTCAACAAGTTTTCTTTAGCAAATCCCCCTAGTGTTTTGAGTCACTCCCATAATTGGAGCATATACAATATTGTGCCCATGACTCAGGACTCTTGTTCTTCACAGGTCTCCCGGAGGAGATCCAAGATCCCCCTGGGCTGCCTCCTGTACTGTCCCTGGGCTGCCTCCTCAAAAGGGAAAGCCCAGTGAAGGCTTGAGGGACCTCGCATGTGGTGAACAATGATGACAGCAACCAGTCCCAGCACAATGGATCAGTGTTGATGAATTTCTTCAACATGGACTTCAAGGTCCTATTGAACTGCTCCACCCAGCTCAATGGTCTGTGGGTGGTAAACAGACATTCTGAGAGTGTTGATCTTCAGCAGCTCGCACAGGTCTCTCATCATTTTGGATAAGAAGTTGGATCCCCTGTCTGTCCATATTTCCTTCAGTATCCCAACCCTGGCAAAGACCTGATCGCCCGCTAGGGTGGCTGCATTTGTTTTATGCAGTGGTATGGCTTTGGGGTACCATGTAGCATAGTTCATTATCACCGGTATATATCAGAACCCAGATGTGCTGTTCCCTAGGAGTTCCATCAGATCTATCCCTATTTGTTTGAAGGGTACTCCAACCACTGGGAGTGGGATCGGGGGGCCCTGGGTGTCCCTTTGGGCCCTGTTAGCTGGCATTCAGGACACAAGGCATAGAAACCACTCCCATCCCTGCTTCCTAGAGGGAAACTAAAGAAAGAAAGAAACCACTAGTTCAACTACCAAACTGCACAAGAAAAAAGCAGAGACTGAAAAATGTAAACTTATAAAAATATACAGCAGAGTAAATGAATTAAAAGAATAAAATTAATCGCCTTACCTCCTGGACCACCAACATCCCAAAAGCGGGTGTGGGGACCAGGGGAGGCGCTAGCTTTTTTGCCACCCCAAGCACGGCAGGCAGGCTGCCTTTGGCAGCTTGCCTGTGGGAGGTCCACCGGTCCTGTGGCTTCAGCGTACCCGCCACTGAATTGCTGCCAAATCCGTGGGACCGGCGGGCCTCCTGCAGGCACGCCGCCAAAGGTAGCCTGACTGCCGCCCTCGCAGGGACTGGCAGGGCGCCCCCGCGGCTTGCTACCCCAGGCATGCACTTGGAGCGCTGGTGCCTGGAGCCGCTGCTGCTGGGGACAGGGAGGATTATAGTTGTGTTCATAATATATTCTGGCCCTGAAGGCTTATATCTAGTCTGAGAGGGTGAGATGGGAGCCCTTAATTTGCTGTCATGGCATCTGCAAATGTGAGCGCATAACCCTGTCCCTCATGATGATCCTCATCCAGGATAGAACCTTTCAAAACAGACAATAGAGCAAACCAAAAATGGGAACAGGTGCAAAAAGTCAGTCTATACCATGGATAGTATGCAATTCTCTGGGGAACTGTCAGTGCCAAGAATTGTGGGATAGATGCAGTCCTTTCAGGGAGTGTTTTATGTGGTTATACTGCACCCAAAACACATTAATGTAGCTGTGCTGCACAGTTGCAGATAGCACAAGTTCAATCACACTGATGCAATTCTCTACTATTGATAGGGACCTACCAAATTCATGGTCCATTTTCATAAATTTCACGGTCAGAGCATTTTAAAAATCTTGAATTTCACAGTTTCATATATTTAAATCTTAAATTTCACAGTGTTATAACAAAGCATGAATATGTATTTTAAAAGGCAAGATATAAACACATAAAGTGCTTAAGTTAACAAAAGGTTAAAAAAAGTTCTGATTTCAAATGTCATTCATTGTCTGACAATAACTCAAAAACTATTGTGAAAAGCAGAGCATTAACAGGTCATACGCTTTACTTACTGAAGTCAGTGGTTGAATGTGAGCATGAAGCATCCTGCAACTGTGTCTTTCTTCATTCCCTGTCTCTGCGCTGAAAATACCTGTCCGCGTTTAGATACACCTGTCACTGCATCCACGGAGTTCATTGGAATGATCAGAGAGCAGCTGAGCTAGCCTTGAGAGGTGAGGGATTCTGCCTTCCACTAAGTTCCAAAACTGTGGCACAGGCAAAGTACAGTCCGCTTCTTTCACAATATTTTTGTAAGCAGGAGTCTCCAGCCTACAATTCTTGTTGAAGCCAGGAGCTGCATTAAATGAGGTTAAATCCACTGTCAACAGGACCATTTGTGCAGGGTCAAAAACATGCACAGCTTTAGGAACCCTGCTACAGGTTTTGTTGAAACTTTTGAGGTGTTTTTTTCTGCATCACTTGACTCTTCCCCATAGCAGTAATATTGTCAGAGCTTCTTTGCCATGCAAGAAAACATCTGCTGAGCCCTGACATTGAACTCAGCGTTGTCCGAGTGATTTTCATTTGTGTGTCAGCCCAGAACAGTACATCCATTACTTTGTTGTATGCTTCATGGATTGTGACATGTCAAGATTTGAACCAAGTGATTAAATCCATCAGTTCTGTGGCATTCTTGGCAACAAACTCAACTTCCTCATTCAGCTGAGCATCGTTTAGAAGGATTGAAAGATCTGTTAAAACCTGTGTTTTTGGTGTCAGTGTGGGCTCTTCTGAGACAAACTCTGAGTAGTACTTACTTCAGGTATTGTACAGCCCAAAACCAGGAATTCCAACAAGTAATTACTGGCTCTGGGGGAAGTGCAGTTTGTTGTTTCCCGATTTCAGTCATGTTTGCAAAGTGCTGCCTGTATTGAAGTTTACGTCTAGGGCAATGTTTAAAGATCTTTTTTATGTAGCTGACCAGCTTATCAAAACTCACATCTCCTCAGCTCACTGACAAGAGAAATTACATGTGCATTACGTGTAATGTGGACATTTCGCATTAGACCTCGAAGAGCAGATTTGAAAGATTTCATCCCTTATGAAAGCAGATACTTTGTCAAAATCCGCACCGTATTTTGAAACGGTTTTAATTATTGCTTGAGAAACTGTACTGTAGTTAGCAGCATCCACGCAGGTGGTAAGCACTGTTGTTGGCTTTCCTGTCTGTACATTTTCAGCCTTGTAAGAAATAAAAAATGAACATGCAGTACATAGTTGTCTTGCTCATCAATAGACTCATATAATTGCAAAAGACTCACATGAGTTAATTAGAGACTTCCTCTCCTCAGAATGTGTAGCAGACACATTTGGAAGGTAGTCTTGTCATAGCTGATTCGCACTTGGTAAGCCACATGCCTTTTGTACATTCCATTGAATGAATTCGCATAGCTTTGGGTGATCAGGTTTTTCCAATGGTTTATTAGCACTTGCAAATGCATCCACAAGTTCCGTTGTAGCTAAATGATGGGTCTCAGAGCTCCCTGTGATCTTCTTAAAAAGAGATTAAATTGTTTTTTGTGTTTTTACCTTTTTGTTTCCCAGCAGTGCACTAGCTGCAGCCCTCTTTCTGCTTCGATGGTTTTCTGAGTCTAAGCAGCGCTGAACCGCTGCCCGCAGTGTGTGATCCAACAAAAGTTTTCCCCCCATCAGCATGTAGAATTTGGCTTCCAAATTCTTTCACATGATCTGCTGCAGTAATGATTGTAGATGTAACATGGTAGCCATGTTAGTCTGTATCAGCAAAAACAATGAGGAGTCATTGTGGCACCTTAGAGACGAACAAATTTATTTTTAAATATGCCCAAATAAATTTGTTAGTCTCTAAGGTGCCACAAGGACTCCTCATTGTTTTTGCTGATACAGACTAACATGGCTACCATTCTGAAACATTTTAAAATAATTTCACGTGTCTTACGGTAGGCTACCAATTGAGATCACTATGATACAAAACTGCTCCAGATGCCCATATCTACCAATCAGTGAGTTGAGCCCTGAGTGTTATTTGCTGCTGTAAAGTGTCAATCAATAAATCCTATCAAGTTCATGACCTTTCTATTTTTTATATTGAAACAAGCTAATAATCACATCTGGTAGCTGTTACGGTACTTATAACTGCATTGGATTTTACTGTAGGGTAAAAGTACACAAAAGACCAGATTTCACAGGCGACCAGATGTCACGATCAGTTTCATGTTTTTCACTATTGTGAATTTGGTAAGGCCCTAACTATGGACAAGGCTACTGAAATAAATAAAAAAACTTCTATCCCTGTATTATATTTATAGCTAATTTGGAAAAAGACTAATCAGTTTAATATTTTCAGCTATCAGCTTAAATATTGTCCTTTATAATTTAGATAATGACAGGCTCTAATACAATTGAACTATAACCATGACTGCTTTCCTAAATTAGTGGTATAGCCAGGGCCGGTGCAAGGGTGTTTTGTGCCCTAGGCAAAACTTCCACCTTGCGCCCCTCCCTGCACCCCCTCCCTGGGGCAGCTCCCCCCTCCGCCCTGAGGCACCCCCCCACCCCAGATCACCCCTGCTCTGCACGCAAGCACGAGCACCCCGAGCACGCCGTCGCTGCTTCACTTCTCCTGCCTCCCAGGCTTGCGGTGCCTAAGCTGATTGGTGTCGCAAGCCTGGGAGGTGGGAGAAGTGAAGCAGCCATGGTGTGCTCGGGGAGTAGGCGGGGCAGGGGTGAGCTGGGGAAGGGAGTTCTCCTGCATGCCCCTTACTTGCTGCAGGTGGCCCTCCCCGCGCTCCCCTGCCCCAGCTCCCTCTGCCTAAATGCCGGTGGCGACCAGGGCGGCCAAAGATCCGGCTGCTGCGGTCGCTGCCGAAGAAAATGGTGCCCCTCAAATCTCAGTGCCCTAGGCGACCGCCTAGGTCACCTAAATGGTTGCACCAGCCCTGGGTGTAACTAAGTACCAGTCATTGAAGACAACAGGAATCTTTCCATTGAGTACTATGGACTTTGGATCAGTCCCTACAAGTGCACTGTCCTGCTTGCTCTCTTATTTTCCAGTTGGATTTTATGTGTGCATCTAATTTTTTAGTGAAGAGAAACCTTAATAAGGAGTTCCCTCCGCTCTTTAACCTGTTATTGCATCCCTGTATGTATCCAGAATGCTTTAGGAAGAAGCTTGAGATAAATACAGAATATGAGTATTCTAATAGGAATTATAACACAAGAATTGCCCTATTGATAATCCATCTAGTCCCATATCCTGTGTCTCACAGTGCCCAGTACCAGATACTTCACAGAAAGGTGTAAAACCCTTTAATGGACAGTTATGTACTAATGTATGCAGTGTAGTTCTAGCTGGTCGGTCCCAAGATATTTAAAAGACAAGGTGGGTGAGGTAATATCTTTTATTGGACTAACTTCTGTTGGTGAGAGAGACAAATGTGTCAACTACCTATGCTAAACATTCTGTTCCATCTAGTTTTAGCTGTGACACTCTGAGTTTCCCAGACCTGAAGAAGAGCTCTTTGTAAGCTCAAAAGCTGTCTCTCTCACCAACAGAAGTGTGTCCTATAAAAGATATTACCTCACCCACCTTGTCTCTCAGTTATGTACTAACAGGCATATAAGAGAAGTTTCTTCCTAATCCACGTGACTAGTGGTTGGTTTATGCCATGAAGCATGAGAGTTTATATCCCTCAGACATTTTTATCCTATGTAATATTATTATGTTGTTACTCATATAAACATCTAATGAAAATGGACTCACTAGGCCAGTGGCTCCCAAATTTGTTCCGCCACTTGTGCAGGGAAAGCCCCTGGTGGGCCGGGCCGGTTTGTTTATCTGCCGCGCCCGCAGGTCTGGCCGATCGCGGTTCCCAGTGGCCGCGGTTCACTGCTCCAGGCCAAGGGGAGCTGCTGGAAGCGGTGTCCAGTACATCCCTCTGCCAAACCTGTGGATGTGGCAGGTAAACAAACCGGCCCGGCCCGCCAGGGGCTTTCCCTGCACAAGTGGCCGAACAAGTTTGGGAACCGCTGCACTAGGCCAATCAAAATGAAGGGTACAAATCATTTTATATTGTGATAAAATGACTCCCATCTACTTTAGCCACAGTAAAAAGACTCACGTAATATCACCAAGTTCCTGAACAATACAAGTAGCCTCAGCTGTCACTGCAGATTTCACTGGAAGACCAGGACATGGGCCTCTATTTTTAGGAGTTAAAGACAAGAGATATTAATTTTGTATTAATTAATCCTATGTTATAACAACATCATCATGGCTCAGTTTTTTTCAGTCATATCTTTCTTTCATTGTAATAAATTACTTGGCCTCCAAACTCAATTTATTTACCAGAGGACTGAATTATTGCTTTGTAAGAGAGAAATAATGCTATTATAATTTAATTATGTTGATTGTGGTTTACTGGGGAGCAACATAATGGATTACACGAGCACAATAAACTACCCATGAGTTTCTCTCATGCACTATTGCACCAATATTTGCATTTCTTACAACAGCTGATTTCTAACAATAAATTTTATTTTCCCTGAGAAATATCACAACAGTTGTATTGAAGTCATACAGTCAGTACACCACCATGTGATGCTGATGATGCTCTATGTGTAGAACAACTGCATTTATTTTCTCCTCCTTCTCTGAATTCTCTCCAGGAGAGGCCTCCATGTAATATAATTTGTGAAAAAATAAACATTCCTCATATGTCCTCGTCTCCTTTGATTTTTTTTCAAACTGTCTTATGTCAGTTTGCTGGAGAGAGTCTTAAATTAAAGCACCGAGGCTCACCAGTGAAGTACATAAACTATAGGCTTTAGTGACCATTACTGCACTGCATGAGTATTCACGCAAGTACTGTACTCACTAAATTGCACAAAGTCCTGTCCCAACATGCAACTGGGCTCAGGATAAAACGTGAAATGGATTCCCTTGAGGCCATCTCTTTGGTCAGAGTCTCCCATGCAGTAGTATTGTTGTCACAGGGGCAAAATAATTGTTGCCCAATTACATTAATTCTGTTCAACTGCCCTGAGGTATTTCCCTCCTCAGGCCTGGCTGCCACCAGTTTAAATTCATTTTGTTTCTCTTCTTTGTTAACCTGGTTGATCCTTGGATGAGGTACCTACAGAAGGGCAACATCGTACAATAACTTTAGCTCAAGGCCTGAGTAGAACAAAAATAAAAATAAACATTCTTCTGCAGATTTGGGGGGAAATCCCCACATTTTGCCAAAGTTCCTCACACATTTCTATTATTCCTGCATATCATCTGTGCTTTTCCCTTCTGGAGCCAGGCAGCACTATCATGCTAGTGCAGGGGTTCTCAAACTGTGGGTCGCCAGGGCTGGAATTAGACTTGCTGGGGCCCGGGGCCAAAGCCCGACCCCCACTGTCCGGGCCAAAGCCCACGGGCTTCAGCCCTGGGTGGCAGGGCTTAGGTTACAGTCCTCTTCCGGGGGCTGAACCCCTTGGGCTCCGGCTTTGGCACCCCTGCCCGGGGCCGTAGGCTCACGCTTTGGCTTTGGACTCCCCGCCTGGTGCTGCGGGACTGGAGCGAGCTCAGGTTTTGGTCCCCCTTCCCGGGGTCATGTAGGAACTTTTGTTGTCAGAAGGGGGTTGCAGTACAATGAAGTTTGAGAATCCCTGGACTAGTGTAATCTACTAGAAAGTCAATAGACAAAATTCAGCCCAGTGTTAAACAGATGAAACTCTCATTTACACCTGGGCTGAAAATAGCTTAATAAGGCAGAAAGCACCTCTCCCCCAATTCTGCACACTAGTGGTCCCCAAACTGTGGTCAGCGGCACACTTGCTGGTGTTCCACCCATGGAGAGCAGGCCGGTCATGTGGTGCTGGCTCTCCTCTTTGGTTCAGTGCTGAAACAGATTATAAGAAGCTAAAAATACATGCAGGGAGGTTATGTGACTATGACTAGGAAGAGAGGTGGTCTGCACAGTCCCACGAGGAAGGGATGGTGTCTGTGAGACAATCTGTCTACTTAGCTCTGATCTAAACAAATCCAAGGGCTGTTCTTGAGACTGCAAGAAACTAATGTTTCAACTGATGATGATGTTGTTATTTATATTATCGTTGACTTTTTTTTCCTGTTACAGTTAAATAGAACGGCCCAGCTCCTCAGCTGGTGTTAATCAGCATACCTCCATTTACTTCAGTGGAGCTACATCAATTTACACCAGCCAAAGAGCTGGCCAGGTAGGTCAAATTCTGCTCCTTTACACCATCGTAATCACAAAGTAGCTTTAATGGAGTTACTCTGAGATTTACACCAGTGTAAGAGGGCTGAATTTGGCCCAGAGAGTTCCTATAAATGAATATCTTAAAGCAGTGGTTTTCAAACTGGGTTACGTGTATCCCTAGGGGTATGCGAGTTCTTGTCAGGGAGTACGTGAGAAAAATCCTGTAATGGCAGACAACGCACTTTATTTAGTAAGACTTGGCAAGTTAATCGGATATATTATGACCCTATCTCAGATGGGGGTATGAGGTAGACTCATTATTTGGAAAAGGGTACACAGCCTAGAAAGTCTGAAAACGACTGCCTTTAAAGGTCAGGGAGGTGATTAGTTGGCAATACAGGAATTATAATCGCTTCAGTTTCTTAGCATCTTAATTTACTGCATCATTTTCACGTGAACTCCCTCTCAATGTGGCTAACCTGGGAAACAAGAGGTCTAAATGAGAACAGAGAATTTAAGACCTGAAGCTGCCGGGGGCTGAGTGCCATCCATCATCAGGAATTGAAGACACTTGGAACCTCACAGGAGCTGCTCAGCGCTTCACGAGATTGATGAAATCGAAGTCCACAGACTCTATTTGGTTTGCTCTCCATCCTATTGAAAGCAACTATGAGTTAAAAGAATTAATTTGCTTCTGTTTCTTCAGAGTAAAATGCATTAGAAATGTATATGATTTAGGATAAGCCTTTTAAATGGATAAAAATGCCATTACCAGTGGTAAAATATGATTGTGTGACCTTTTAAATAAATAAGCCTGCTACGCACCAAACTGTCAGAGAAGAAGCTTTATAAATGATTATGTCATGCAGGTTTCAAATATTTAGTTATTCAACCAAATATTCTCTAGTCACAAAGCAATGTTCTGAAATGCTAAAGAAAATTGCTTCCAGCTATAAAACCTTAACTGTTAAAACTATGTAACATCTCTTATGAAAGCATGCACAAGACTTTGTTGGTATGAGACAAAGCTTGTTAGAAATAATTCCTAGCTATGAAACAAACTATTTTGCAAATATAGAGCCCAATTCTCATCTAATTTGGGCAAGCATAAATCAGGAATAATTCCACCGAAATCAATGGAGTTACAATGGTGTAAAACCACTGAGAGATCCAAATTACACTCACAGAGCCTGAAAATACGTTTTTGCTACGTCTATTATTTGATCTTCCTAAAGAAGCTCTGGGTCCAAACAAATCCAAAGCTGAACTCGCTTCACGAGGAGTGCAGATACAATCCTCAAAAACTCTTCTGGCGGCATCTTTCAGGCCACATCACCACTTCAGTCCTCTCTGGATTAGCCCTTAGCCAACTTGTCCTCTTTCATCTCCTACATCAGGCTATTCATGCAACTGAACCAGACTTGGTTGATGTGATAGAAAGAGTTGGGGATCAGCATCTTATTATATTCTGTATAGCACACATTTCCCCACTCATTCATCTAGCGGCCTCACCTTTGGGAAAACTGAGCCCTGCAATATCCCAGATAAAGGGTGGTTCGGGGCAATTGCTCCCTTTGAGATCTCCCAACTAAGAACGAATGGAACTATTCAAGTGCAACTTCATTCACTCTTACTGGTGACCACAGGCATCCCAACAGAACTTCACTGTCACAGGTACTGAAGGCAGCTGACGGAGCTAATAAAATCGTCATGGACTCTTTACTCATTGCTAGGAGATCAATCAATGCAAATAACCACAGTTTTTACTCAAAATCAGGGTCTAAAGCAACTCCAAAGATTCCCAATGTTGCCAGATCTGATCTGCCACAATCTTCTCAATTAATTTCTCCCAAAATGGGATATTTGATAACATCAGTAGTTAGCAAGAATGTCAGTGTCAAAGTAATTTTTTTTTAACTGGGACAACACAATAGCTTTTTAAAGGATTATGGACAGCTTGCCTGCCCACTTCCATACGTTCCAGTATTTGGGCCTGGATCCACAAAAGGACTTAGGCATTGCAACACCTAACTTCAAGGTGCCTAGAAAATCACTGGAACAACATAATTCACTAAGCATGACTTAAGCACCTATACAATGCACAGTGATAGATAAATACCTTGGAATGGGATCCACAAAAGCCAGGAAGCTAGGCCGGGAGCTACCTGAGCTAACCATTGGAAGATGCTGACAAAAGGGGTGTGTCCTAACCCCCGCCCCCTCACAGAGGTTGGCACCTAAATCAGGGCTGCAGGGAAGTGCCTATCTTTGTTAGCAAGACACAAATTGAGAACTCCCACTTCCTGGAATCAGGCAGCATAGGCACAAAGGTGTTTCTTGTGTGAATGAGTTAGGCACCTGCCTAACTCCACACAAATCAGACTGGGGCAAAAGGTGGAGGAAGGAGGAGGCAGCATCCATCATAATCTTTAGCCCTGTGGTTAGGGTACCTATCTGTGATGTGGGGAACCCCTGTTTAAATCCCTTCTCCTCATCAGGCAGAGGGAGAGAAATGAACTGGGGCTTCCCACATACCACCTGCTAAGGTGCCTCATCCCTGATATAGTGGGACCATCACTTGCAACAAATGGTCATTTGGTCTCCAGCCTTATGTAATCTTTGCCTGTTCACTGAGATATCCTGTGGCAGTACCCATTACAGTGTTTTTTTGCTGTAATACTTTCCACAACCAACTCTCTGTATAACTTTTCATGAGTAGTGTACCCAAATACTTGGATGCTAGTATATAAATTGTATTGTTAAATTTATTCATCTAAATTTGGGTGATTGCTGATTGTGTACTATATGTATTTTATGACTTTTAAAACAAACTTTGTATTTGTGGATAATCTAAGCACTGTACCCAGATGTACAGACAACTCTTTTCTTAACCTGTGGATTATATAATTTTTTAACATTAGCTTTAATAAAAAATGTTTAAATCAGTACAGATTTCAAGCTGTTTCAGTTGGACACATTTTTGTTTAGTGATTGGATGAGTATGAATCTTAGACTCCAGTGTAAATAGACTACTAGTGTAAATATTCACAGTAATAAATCTGATGTGTTTCCCATGGCTATTCTAAAATTTGCTGCTTTAGTGAACAGCCCTGTGACTATTCAGAGAAAGTGAACATAAAAGGACACAAACCCAAGCCTGACAAATTTTGTTTTAAAATTTTGCAAGATTTGTTCAGCTGTAGTCATTACCATATTCCAAATGTAAATCAATGACCTAAACACAGAAAACTTAGTATCCTCTTACCAAACTGATCTCACTTAGTTCTATTGAGAATGGACAACTAGACATCAATCAGATGTATCTGCTTAAACTGCTATGGGAACCCGCCATCTCCAAATCAATGAAAATCATAGAATATCAGGATTGGAAGGGACCTCAGGAGGTCATCTAGTCCAACCCCCTGCTCAAAGCAGGACCAATCCCCAGACAGATTTTTGCTCCAGATCCCTAAATGGCCCCCTCAAGGATTGAACTCATAACCCTGGGTTTAACAGGCCAATGCTCAAACCACTAAGCTATCCATCTCCTGCCCTTGGGGATGATGGTGGAATCAAGATGCCCAGTCCCACTGGGAACAGTGAAAGGGATATCCCTTTCAAAAGGGCCACCAAACACCACAATGGCTTCAATCTTATTAAGATTTCCTTCCTTCTTAAGTATTTTTATGTGGTTGTGTAGAACACTGGCTCGTGTATTTTGGGGTACCATCTAGTAGTTGGTCTGCTTTAGAGGAGGACAGCCTGCTGCTGCAAGGCCACATTTACACTACAAACTTTGGTCAACTTAAGTTATGTCAGCATAAAGCTGCTGCAGTTAGAGTATGGCTGCTTGGGTTGGTTCTACACATCCTCACCAGCAGTGCCTGTCCAAACACAAACCTCAGTGTACTGCATCACCCTCCAGTAAAATACCTTTTGATAAATTGTTGCAACATATTGTGGGGTACACACAAGCTGCATGGGGGTTGGGGTGGCTGAGGGCAAGAGTCAAGTTGACATCATGTAACTTTCTCCATTCCATAATACCATCCCTATTCCATAGTTTGTAAGCTTTTTAAAAATACCACAAACCCACTGTGACAGGATCCCTGGGGCACAACCAGGAACTGGGGTACCACTGTGCCCCCTTAACTCTCCAGCCTGGGCTGTCTCTCACAATGCTTTGCTAGTGACAAGCAGCCAACCCCTCCAGGTGCTGCCATCACTCAGCACAACACCATGTCGAGCATCACATTCAGCTAGATTTCGTGAATGCTCCCAAAGCCACTCATGAATCTCACAGAAAAAGGCACCAGCCAATTTCCCCCATCACCCCAGCCTTGCACCCCAGAGCTGTACCGTCTTGCCCTGGTCAGTGTAAGTTTATTACTCAATGGGGAGGACATACACCAGCCTTTGTAACCTGAGCTGAGATTTCCCCAAGCACCTCAACCAAAATACAGTTTTAGGTAAAATATAAAACAGATTTGTTAACTACAGAAAGATTGTAAGTGATAAGTGGTAGGTATAACAGGTCAGAAAAAGTTACCAAAAAAAAAAAAAAGGTAAGCGCACAATCTAAATCTCAAACCTTATTACACAAGGCAGTATTTAGATCAAGCATTTTTCTCACCCCACTGGCTGTTACAGTTCTTAAAACACAGACTTCTCTCTCTCAAACCTGGGACCAGTCTCCTCAGTGGAAGTCTGTCTTCTCAGCATTCTTGTTTCCACCATTTGAATCATGTGTTTGTTTCATTCTTCCAAGTAATTAAGGAAGTTGTTTTGCTTAACATATGTATTCTTAAAGCTTTGTAGAAATATAAATTAGTTTATTTCTAAAACTATTCTGATCTTTTATTACATATAGTTTACTCCTTTTTCTAACAAAGGCTTTCCCCTACATAGAAAAAGTTAACTGTAAGCAGAGGTTCTCTGTAACTCAAACAGCAGCAGGTCCACTGTAATAAACTATGCTGAAACTATGCAGCTTACTACTTCACTATAAAGTTTCATTATAAGCTTGTTTCACTGTACATTCAATAATCATTGATTCCCAATTAAATATTTGTAAACACCAAAGCATCTTGAATTTTATTTCAGCCTTTCTATATACAGTTCTCATTTTATTAATGATATTTGTTATAAACATTGAGTTTTTATCCAGGCAGTAAAGACAATATAAGGATCATGTAACTCAGTAGCTCCATTTAGCTGGCTAATGATGCCATTAGTGAGAGACAAGCATTATCACAGCAGGGGCTCTGTGTACTGTTTCTTATGAGAAAAAGGACTCAACCAATTGCTTGTTAGTCATGAAAATGAACAATGCCAGAAGATGGTGTACATTAGAGAAAAATGATTGCATGAATGAACATGGGCCTAAGCTGCTGCTTCCTTCCTGTAGTTAGGTTGTAAGCTCTTTGGGGCAGGAACTCTTTTCTCATTATGCATAGCCTAGCAGCTTAATACACACTGCCTAGTATATTAGAGCCCTAATTCCTGACTGGGCCTCTAGCAGCTACTGGCATACAACTGATTATTGATATATAAATGTCTCAAGATTTGGTTAAAACTGTGAAGATGTGGCAGAACTTGTACACTCAAAATAACTCACAAAGTATATCTTACATTACAGGACACAATTCTCAGAGCTGATAAGGTAGCTCTGCTTGACTTTTTCGCGCTGAAATATGAAATACTGTACATAGCCAAGTCTGCTTTGGTTGTCATTAGCTAGATCTCATTCTGCTTACCTCTCAGACAAATGGTGCATGTTCCTTATGTAGCAGTCTTTACTTACATGATAACATACCATTTATTACATGGGATCCCTGCCTCATTCATTGCACAATGCAATAAAGACAGGAGGTCTGCAGGAGGAGAAAAAGATGTTCCCCTGATAAGGTACTGAACTAGGACCCAGGAGAGCCAGGGTCTGTTCCTGGCTCTGCTACAGACCTCCTAAGTGATGCTGAACAACACTGTTATAATGTACAAGAAGACTGAATTAAATTTGCATAAGCAGCTTAGTTCAGGCATTTCCTAACTTGTTTTACTCTGCAACCTTAATATTCTGTATGTAATTAGATGTATGTAATTGGACCTGTTTCCGAAACATCTGGGTTAGGAAGAGGAGAGCAACCTACAGAACTGTGGATCCCTTTAGAGAGCTATAATTTTCAAAACTGGAAGAATGGGTTCAAGCAGCCCCTAAGTTCACTCGCAGCACCTGGTTGGGTTCAGATCCAAGTTGTTTTGATACTAAAAGGTTCCAAAGAGCTAAATATTTCAATTTGATAGCCTGATGTATTACCACTCTGGCTGCGTAATAGACAATATTTGCAGGAGGACAGAGATTATATTTCTCCCAATTTAGTCAAAGGGCAAGTAAGAGAATTTGTGATTCATCAGATGGATCAACTGGACTAATTACATGCTTGTTGCTTTTCTCAGTCGGTGGCAGCAACTAGACAGGCAAGTGACTGTTGCATTGTATTTTAAAGGAGAGAGATGAGAGAACAGGTTAGGTTATTACCCTGCTCCCAAGTCAGCTGCCTCATCTTGCACAAATGCCAATACTGAAACAGAAAGAATTACACTTCCACAGGTCTGCTCAACTTAGGGTGACCAGATGTCCCGGGACTGTCCCAATATTTAATCCTTTGTCCCGATATTCAGGTAAGGAGGCGCCAACTCTGTGGGGAAAAATTGCAGCCAAGCTCCGCCCTCCTCACCTCCTTCTCCCCCCACTCCAGTGCTTCCTGCTGCCTAACAGCTGTTTGGCGGCACTTAGCGCTTTCCAGGAGGGAGGAGCGGGGACTCAGGGGAAGAGGTGGAGAAGAGGCAGGGCAGGGCAGGGACTTGGGGGGAAGGGGGTGGAATGGGAGTGGAGTGAGGGCAGATGCTTGGGTGGGAAGAGGTGGGGGGTGGGCAAGCACCCACCCAGGAGAGGGGAAGTCGGCACCACAGGGGTGGGTGTCGGGCTGGGAGGTGAAGAGGCAAGCGAGCAAGTGGCAGGCAGGCGGGAGGTGAGGAGACGAGCAGTGGGTGGGGGACTGAGGAGGGATGCAGCAAGCCAGCAGGGGGCTGGGGGATGAGGAAGGGTGGGGGGGGCAGGACCTGGGGCAGAATGGGAGCAGAGTCTGGGAGGAGTGAGGGTGGACTGTGGGTGGGGCTGACGGCACCCCAATGTGTCCCAATTAATGCTGGTTCCCAATTCTCTTCCCCCAAACATCAGCTCATTTGACCCCATTAAATGTAAATCTATAAGCCTTACATTCTACATAACTATATTATAGAAAAGCTCTCGGTGATTAGAAAACAATGTATGGAAACAATAGCTTAAACTCACTGTTGATTAGTAAAAAGAACAGGAGTACTTGTGGCACCTTAGAGACTAACACATTTATCTGAGCGTAAGCTTTTGTGAGCTACAGCGTGGCCTGCAGTTTTCAGCCTAATCAGCATTGCCAAGTAACAAGCATCTCTATCAACCGCAGGGTAGCCAGCAAGCTCTTCTAACTTGTCAGAGCACCAGCTAAATTACACCATTTAATCAATTTTAACACTTTTTTTTTTTTTTTTTACACTCACCGTTCTTAGAGAGGAATGAATTAAATCTGAACCATAGTTAAAATTAAGTTGCGTGTCTAGCACTCACCTTTAACTTTATGCTAAGTGAGTGGTTAATACATGAGGCTTAAAATGCATCTGATACTACTTCAGGTGGTAAAAGCTTACAATTGACTACTTTTGATGGTACTTGGCAACAGCAGAGAGATTTTTGCTACAAAGCGCTATTGTTCTGGAATTTAATTGCTGTACCCATTCTTTCTGGTCTAAAAAGTACCAGTTTGTTCTGAGTTACATTTAAAAGAAAAAAAAAATCTGTTTAGAGTCAGACTGACTTAAAAAGACAGATTTTTCACACTCCTATCCCAGTCTCTTTAACTGTATTCATGTGATTCCTTAACAGTATGTTAAATATTGATAATTGGAGAGAAAAAGCACATAATATTGATCATGTACCTTCCCTATGCCCCATACATTCCTATAATATATGAATTGGAAAGGGAGAGGTAATTTAAGGTAACTAGGTTTAACAGAGTATAGCCGTGTTAGTCTGTATCCACAAAAACAACAAGGGGTTCGGTGGCACCTTAAAGACCAACACATTTATTTGGACATAAGCTTTCGTGGGTAAAAAACGTCACTTCAGATGCAAGATGTTTTTTACCCACAAAATCTTATGCCCAAATAAATCTGTTAGTCTTAAAGGTGTCACCGAACTCCTTGTTGTTGTAGGTTTAACAGAGTAAGAGACATTGCTGATGTGAGACGACTGCTTTCAAGGCAATTAAGACTTCCTGAAGGCTATGGGCAATCAGGCAATATCTTGAAATATGCCTTCACTTGGCTGGAAAAGATACCACCAAACCACTCTCAGATGAATCCATTTCTTATCTCCCACAGCAGTGAATTCAGCTAACCTGGCAAAGTGGTTATTTTTTAGCTACAGAAACTGGAATGTTTCTGTCAAATACCTCACTCTTGCACAGCACTTCACAAAGGAGGATAGTATTAGCCCCAGAAAACCAAGGCACAGAGTGAGAACCAGGACTCCTTACTTCAAGTCTACTGCTCTATCCATTAGGAAACACTGCCTTCCCTATACTGACTGAAGATATGGCATGTAGTTTCTAAATGCCTGTGGAGTAAGAATTTGTTCTGATGGACCTTGGTACTCCAGAAGTTAGAGATCCTTCTGCAAGCCCCCCACCAGCTACAGAGGTGTTTCTTGTCCCTGCTTTCCCACTCAGCCGCTCCTAAAGCCATAGAAGGGAAGCAGCTGCATGGCTTCCTTCTCAGGAGCCAATGACCCCCTCAGTGTCGAGCGGAGACCTGGTCCACCTTGCACCTAGGCATTTTAGTTTTGGGTCAAGCAGGCTATCGTAAGGTCTTGCTTTCCAGAAACAATCCTGTCTTCCCAATTCCCCTCCCCCAGAGCAAAGTGAAGTGAAGGAGACAGCAAAGCCATACACAGTCTTTTGGATGCCTTTCTTCTTCAAAGCAAAATGGAGTAGTCTCTAGCCTGGCTACAAAGGAAGAGTCTCTTTTGAAGTTCCTTCTTGCCCCAAATCTAATTAAACAAGATTTCAAACAGATTGCTAACAAGAGCCTTTCGGAATTGCTCTCCCCAACACCAAAGTAAAATAAGGCTTATAAACAAAGCAGTAATCGACCCAGTGGGTCTAGTCTAGATGCGATAAAATGACTGCGGAGCACTCTCCCATCAACTCCAGTGCTCCACCGGGTCGAGAGGCGCAGGCGGAGTTGACGGGGGAGCACCAGCCATTGACTTACTGCAGTGAAAACACTGTGGTAAGTAGATCTGAGTACGTCAATGTAGCTGAAGTTGTTTAACTTAGATCGATCACTGTAGTGTACACTTAGCGTAGACCAGGACTTAGTAGTGTTTCCCCTGTGAACAAAGATTTTTCCAAATTTGGCTGCACAGAACTACTTCCTCATTCCCAGCAATTCTGTTCTTAGTTGTTTCTGGGAGACCCTTGCTACTTTCAGGCTGTCAATTAACCTGTTTCCTCAGCCTGGAGTCCCATGGCCTAAGGTGGGTTTGAGCATTGGCCTCCTAAATCCAGGGTCGTGAGCTCAATCCTTGAGGGGGGCCATTTAGGGAACTGGGGCAAAAAGTCTGGGATAGGTCCTGCTTTGAGCAGGGGGTTGGACTAATGACCTCCTGAGGTCGCCGTCCAACCCTGATATTCTATGATTCTATGGCTCTCAGCCACATTCCCTGTGGTCTGGTCCTAGGCCCCAGTGGGAAACAGACCCCAGAGTCCAAAATAGAGCCCAATTTTGTGGCACACTGCTGTAAGAATGCATCATTACTCTCTCTACTCCCAGGGTAATAAATGAATGAAGTATACTAGGAAAGCAGATTGCATTTCTTGGGTGTGTGTGTTAGGTTGCATTGTTCCAAAACAGGTGAATGACTACATCTGTTCCATGTATATTAGGTACATCAAAGTAAATAAATCAGAAGAAAATGCCAGACCACCTATAAAGAGCAACAGAACACAGTCTGGAAAAGCTGAGCAGACACTGAAGAACTGTAGTAAATACAGGCTTAGTGAGTATCTTTGAACATAACTATGAAACGTGCATTTAAAATGCACAATGTTTTAATGAAAAGAACAAGTATCTTCATACAGGATTTTAAATCCAGATATAGATTTAAGCACTTTATTTGAGGCACCCAGGCTTGAAAAATTCTAAGAGTATTAATTCATATTCAACAATTACAACAAAAAATGCTTTGGCCCACTCACACTTAAGGAACAAACATCACTCCACTCCCAAGCAAATTATGTTTTAAGCATCTTCCAGTGTACCATCTGATACCAATATAAAAACAAAACTGGTATTTGGTTCGCTTCACAGTGCGTGCATCACAGCTGGCCTCCTTGTTACCAGCCTCAGCAGAGAACATTGAATAGACATGGAAATAACATCACCTTTTTTGACCATAATAGAATGAAGCAGCTTGCACGATTGCTCCTGCTTTATCTGTTATGATTAGAGTTCTTCTCTCCAAGGACGTTATTCTAGCACCCAATCAAGTAAATTTTTTTTGCCAATCCTTTAAAATAAGGCAATACAACTATGACTGCCTTGAGAAAACCTGACTTCCCATTTTAATCAATTAAGTAGAGACAGGCAGTGGTAAATTCAAGCTCTCTCTCAAGCTTTATTAGATTGTGACATTTACAAGAATTAGCGGTAACGGTGGAGCTGCAGGGTATTGCGTCTTCTCCATGCAGCGCGGCGGGAGCCACCAATGGTGTGGTGGAATTTGTGGCCCTTGCCAAGACCACGACTCTTCCTGCCAGCTGATGTCAGCCCACGCATCTCTCTGTGTTTGTGAACTGGTTTGGTGATCCATTGGGTGTCAGGGTTGCGTCTGATGGCCTTGTGGAATGGATCAATCAGGATTACTTCAAAGAACTTGTATGTGGAATCTTCACCCACCCAGTAGGAGTTCAACACTCTCAGAGCCCCACAGTGGCGACCAGCACGCTCCTAGACAACAGGGTAAAAAACAAGAGTTCACACGAGGGTGGAAGGAGAGGAATTCTTTAGGACTGTGCACTGGGCTCTAACTAGAAATATAAAATTAAGAAAGGGACAATTGAAATTTGTGGCACTTAACTCAGGTTCTCTTCCCAAAAACCCCCCGAAGAGGACAGAATACAACAACAAAGGAACAATCATTAGCAAAAGAATTTGAGACTGGACAGCAGTTTGGAAGGATTCTCAGGTGTGAGTTTTAACTAAGGATTAAGGGGGAAAGCGTTTGATGGACAAAAGGAAGGAGACTGCTTCACAGCACAGACACACAATGATGGCAAAGAGTAGGAATGGAAAAAAAATCAAGGATACATTAAGGAGATGTGCAGGAAGAGTGCAAGGAACGAAAGACTGAATAGGAGGAAGTGAGAGCAAAGGTGTGGCTGGGGGCAAGATTATATGCCACAGTAACAGGCACCAAAACAAAAGCCCGAATGTGGCAGGCAGTAAGTCAGTTTAGACAGTGGTGCACAAACTTTTCCAGCTGCAAACCCCTCCCCAACACCCCCATTAATGGAATCTGTCCATGCCTCCCCATTATTGCACAGCCAAGGTGTCCTCAGAGCAGTGGGCTGCTTCTACCTTGCAGCCAGGAGGCATTGCTAGGGCAGGGCCAATACCTGCTCTTCTGCCCCTCCCACCTTGGGGTTTTTTTTTGGGGGGGGTGGGGGGTGAGAAAGACATGTGCGATGGTCTCTGGTGGTGGAGCCAGGGCTGGGCACAGAAGCTGCCTGGGACTGGAAATTGCACAGCACACTGAACCACAGGCTGGGTGACCTGCTGAAGTGAGTCAGGAGGTGGAGGAGCTGGTGCTCCCTCCCAGCTCCTTTCCCCCATGGGGCCGGCATGAGCCACCTGGCATCACTGCTTGCTCCCAGAACGTTCCTCCGTGCCCACCTGTTGGTGCACCACCGCCGAGTTAAGGAATTTAAAGGAGAAGGACTATATGAATTGAGTGTCATCAGGTTATTGGACGTGTATTAGGCTGTGAAACTCTCCTGAGGGAAGTGATGGAAGCCTCATTAATAGACACCATGTTATAGCAGAGAAAACACACACAAAAATCACTACAGGGAATAATCCCGTATTGGCTGGAAAGGAGGATAGGAAGAGATAAGTGTTTTCCATCTCTCAAACTTCTACGGAGGTCTGCTGCCCACTTTGTCTGAGACACAACATCCTCTCTCCATTAATTGATGGCCAAGAACACTGCAGCTCAGTTTTCACAGAAACAAGAGAAAGAAAAGACCTATTGGGTCACCTAATCCTGCCTCCTCCCCTGCCAGTTTAGGACTGTTCTCTTTTTATTTCTGTTAGTGCTGTTCAGTTTAATTCATGTGTAACCAGAAGTCTTTCATCACTACCCATGAAAGATTATTCCACAGGCCAATAAATCTCCCCAACATCCCACTCCATTTCCAGTCCTGCAGCAAGAAGTGAGGACCTCGTATGACTTATATGAAACAAAAAGCAAGGACATGAAGTCCAAAGGAGCAGTAAAGGGCATTACATTACTTCTTCCTTGCAGTTAAATTAATGCAATATTCATCTTCTTTGCACTCCACTCAAAAGTTAAAACACTGCAACGCAAGCATTCCTGCCTATAGACAAAGCCTCAGTAATGACTGAAAGAGACTAGCAGTAAACGTTGTCTATGCTGGAAACCTGGTTAGTCCTTTAAAGTGATCAGAACTATTCTGGTTAGCATGAGGCAGACAGATTTGAAGACATTACAATTTTTAAAAAATAAACTGACTTGCTCAAAGACAACCTGGATCTCAGTTTAGGTTGCCAAAAAGGAAATACATTATTTTCCTCCACAAAAGTGACACTTTACAGGAAAGAGAGAAGTCAGAACATTCTTGATATACAGAAATACTTTTCAGGGTAAAGATAGACAAAACACACAACAGGAGACAATTTCAGACAGGCTTTGACTTATAAAGAACAAGCAACTGTTTTCTTAGATATTCTTTCCTTAGTATTGCAAACCCACTCCTCCTCACCTCTGCCCATGGTCAAGAGAAACGCTGGAGGAGTGTCCCCTCAAGGAAACTACAAGTTAGTGTCAGACACACAACACTCCCCGTTCTTACAATGTTGTCTTTTGTTTTTAGAAAGATTTGATGGTATGAACTTGCTGTAGTAAGGCAGTTCACTCCTCTCATCATTATGTAAAATAACGTATAGTTAAGGCTCTAATTTGGAAAGGGTGATTGCACAGATGGAATTCAAGGCCTCTCAGTGTGATAGCTAGGATGACCCATGAACATCACATTTCAAGAGCACATGAGTGCATAACCAATGGAAGCTAACCTATTATAAGCCTAGGTGAAATTTTCTACCAGTTGATAAAAATGGATACCCCACAGCTTCTTCGTTTCTTGTATTAAAATATATGCAAATAAGTAACATTCTACTCTTTGACACTGTATATAAGTGGTGTCAACTGAAGCTACCAAATAGTCTGAAGTTTCTTTAGAATCGTCTAGTGCTCAGAAGGCTCCAATAATGGAAGAAGCCTACCTTCCAAAACCAATTTAAAAGGTTTAAGGGCATAACAGGCAGTTTGTTTGCAACAAACATTTCTTTTGGGGTTGTTGGACAATTAGATATTTTTCTAACTCGCAGGATGGAGTTCCATATTTAACACACAGTTTTTAACATCTCATAACATTCTTTTGACAGTAATTAGGTTTAACTGAGCTCTCAACTATCTTTCAGACAAACTTTTTTCCATTAGCAATTCCTGGCATCACTATAGCTTCAGTAGCTAGTCATCAAATCCAGAGCTAAGTTAACCAACAAATAGTCTTTCAAGCTCTCAGGGTATCATAGAATATCAGGGTTGGAAGGGACCTCAGGTGGTCACCTAGTCCAACCCCCTTGCTCAAAGCAGGACCAATCCCCAGACAGATTTTTACCCCAGTTCCCTAAATGACCCCCTCAAGGATTGAACTCACAACCCTGGGTTTAGCAGGCCAATGCTCAAAGCACTGAGCTACCCTTCCTGCCTCCCCCGTTAGGGACACTTGTTTAATACAGCCTCCCCACACCAAGTACAGCAGGTTAGACAGTGACTAGCTAACTGATTCATCAGCAGTTTTCTGTTAAACATTAGAGATGTTTCATTGGGTGTACTACAGTGTTTCTCGAACTGGGGTCGCCACTTGTGTAGGGAAAGCCCCTGGCGGGCCGGGCCAGTTTGTTTACCTGCCCCGTCCGCAGGTCCAGCCGATTGTGGCTCCCACTGGCCGCAGTTTGCTGCTCCATGCCAATGGGAGCTGCTGGAAGCGGCGCGGGCCAATGGACTTACTGGCGGCTGCTTCCAGCAGCCCCCATTGGCCTGCAGTGGTGAACCGGGGCCAGTGGGAGCCGGGATCAGCCGGACCTGTGGACGGGGCAGGTAAACAAACTGGCCCGGCCCGCCCCGCCAGGGGCTTTCCTTACACAAGTGGCGACCCCAGTTTGAGAGACACTGGTGTACTGTAAATGAGAACTTTACAGGGAAGGAATGGAGAGATACAAAACACCTTTCAACTATCAATTCAGTAAGATAGGGACGTTCTCAAGCTATGGGCCACAGCGAATGCTCTTATACTGTATAAAGCACAGCAATCCATGCATTGAGGTGGTTACAATCTAAATCTGATCATACATGATGAACAGTATGTAATGAACTATGACAATGGTAGGAAATACTGAGCAAAATAATTATGTTTTAGGGTGTAAATTGATAGCTGTTCTAATCTATTCCCTGTTCTCTTGTTATGCATAAGCCTATCCTTTCCGTGTATTCTAGGATTCTCTCCTCACCAGGTACCATTGTGTTGTTCCCTTAGTTGTAGCAAGTTGAAACTGACGAGGATCATGTTAGTTTCATAAAAATTATTTTACTTCTTGGCAAGCAGAGTATTGGGAAGCAACAACTCAAGATTGAATTCTTTTGCAGGAAAGAGATTAAGATTGCAGAATAAATATGCACACTATGCATATCATAGCAAGCTTAAACATCAGGAAGGGTTTGTTTGGACTGTCTAGGTTACAGAGACCAAAAGCATAGGCGAAAACATGCACCATAACGTATTTCAAGTTTTTTTATGTCAAACCTCCTTATTTTATGAAGGCTATACACTGTTGCTGGCTGTTCTATTGTATGCATAGGACAGCTGCATTGACACATTAGGTGCATATATACATTAGGTGACTGTTCTGCCATTAATGTGCAGTGCAAATAACTTGCTCACATTAACTTATCTGAACACTAGTTTTCCCATCTATAAGAAATGAATAAAGAATCCTAAACAAGTACTCTGGTACTATCATTAGACATGATCTTCTACGTTACAGAGGAAATCACTCTTTGGTGAAGAAGGATATTCAGAACTAGTGCAACTCAGCCCCTCAAAGAAGTTGCTACTGAGTGACACAAAGGAAAGACAGATGTCGTCTGCGGAAAGGAAGATGCAAACAAATGGACATATAGTAATACCAAAAGGAAAGACACTTACCTCTGCTACAGATTGCAGGCTCCGGGCAAATTTCAGCTGGTTAACACCATGATTTACAGGTTTACCATAGGTAGCACCTTTCGGGACTGGGCGTTTACGACCACCACGGCGAACACGAATGCGGTAGATAACATAACCTGTAACCATCATTTTTTAAAAACTGAGTTTCTTGGAACTTCTTATAACCTTTCAGTCACTAATTATGCTATTACGCTTCCCCCCCAAGGGCTATACTTCTGTGCTATCACAAGTACCGTTTTTTGTACAACAATCTTCACGCATTGCTCACCAAGTAGTACAGAACATTAAGAGCTTGTCTGCGTGAGAAAGTTTTGTTGTTTTATGTACACTGGTACAGTTAAAGCAGCAAAACTCTCCAAGTATAGACAGTTCCACTGGCAGAGAGTATTCTGGTTTGGAAATTAAAATAACCTACCAATATAAAGTATATTTGTACAGGTATAATATAGAGTACACTTATACAGGCTCTTACCTGGGTGTTGCTCCCTAAATTCCCTCCTATCCCCACACAAATGCGTCACCCAAGTTTAGTGTTTTTAACTCTGGCTAGTGGGTCTAGCTGGGAGTGTGGATTAGAACCCAGATTCCACTTTCACTTCGCAGTTTGCAGCGAGGATATAGTCTATATCAGTGGTTCTCAAAGTCGTTCTGCCGCTTGTTCAGGGAAAGCCCCTGGTGGGACGGGACGGTTTGTTTACCTGCTGCGTCCGCAGGTTTGGCAAATCACAGCTCCCACTGGCCTTGGTTCGCCGCTCCAGGCCAATGGGGGCGGCGAGAAGGGCGGCCAGTACATCCCTCAGCCCACGCCGCTTCCTGCAGCCACCATTGGCCTGGAGCAGCGAACCAAGGCCAGTGGGAGCCGCGATCAGCCGAACCTGTGGACGCGGCAGGTAAACAAACTGGCCCATCCTGCCAGTGGCTTTCCCTGAACAAGCAGCGGACCAGCTTTGAGAACCACTGGTCTATATCACTCAAGAGCCTTCCCATAATTCCTTCCGTGCCCAGAAGGACAGACAAGGTCTCCCGCAATTCACTGGGAAAGAATCAGGGCTCGGTTCATTGCAGCATGTAGAACCACGGTATCTGTCCCCAGAAGTGCTGGTGACACACAAGGAGGAATGCAACACCAGTGAAAACGCAGTAACTTGACTGTGGCTGGTCTATACCTGAGCTAGGCTAAACCAGACGCTGAACACCCAGGCTAACTCAGCAGTGAAGAATGTGAGGACTTCAGTCTCCATACATATTTAGGCTGTGGCTAGCTTCTCTGCCAAAAATGCCAACATGGGTGCCAATTAAGAGTTAACCTAGGTTCTACTTCTTGTATGTGCCCACAACTCATATGGTAACTTGGTATGATACCAAACTAATTTCACACAGGAAACAAAAAATTAAACTCTCAGTGAAGAGCATGATTAAGTAAGCAGCACGCTCCCAGTTACACTGATTTATTAATATTCAATCATGGAAGGACCTATCAAAAACCATTACCACTGCACCACTAAAGCATGATGACCTCACACCCTTTTAGTTCTAGTTACCTTGTTTAGCCTTATATCCCAGTCTACGGGCTTTGTCTGGCCTGGTTGGTCGGGGAGCTCGATGCAGGGCAGACAACTGGCGATACTGCCAACAGCGGACACGCAGGAGGAAACGCATCACGTCTGACTGCTTCTTCCTCCATAGCTCTTGGATGTATTTGTAGGCACCCATGTTTGTTTACCTGCTGAATTAGAGATCTATATAAGCTTGCAGCATCTTTCCAACCAAAAAACATCACACAAAGGGAATAAAAAATATGCTGCTTTATGTGAACACATCTCCAAGGCTCCCTATATGTATGTCAAGCATGGCAACACTGTTAAAGCAGCACACATCTGGGATTCTGGAGATCTGTAACTAACCCCACACATTCTGATTACCAAGTTTCCTCCCCTTTTCATTTATTTATGTCTTTATACCTCAAAGGAAAAAAGTCTCTGGGCTGAAGAGTTTGTGAACACGATCAGCATGTTTTGGCTGCTACCACAAACTAAATAATATCTGACCTGAATTTTAGTTATTGGTCTGTTAAACGTAAAACTTCAGGGAAGTCATGCTGGGTCTCAGTTTCTTAATCTAAGAAAAAGCTTGCTTTATTGGTATCTCTTCTGCTTTGAGATCTCCAGAAGATCACCATTAAAATTCTGCAAAATATTCAAGCCACTTATCCCATGCAGCATAGTTTTGCAGATCTCATGGGAAGTCAAAAAGCAAATTTAGTTCAGCCACATCAAATTCAACCCTCAAAAATATCTCAACCTGAAACAGCTTGATTAGAAACAAACCACATTTTGGTTATCTTCCCCCTCTTGTGCTAAGAGCGCTGTCTTCCTGTCTACCTATATGAGGTGGCATTTGCTACACCATACCCTCTCTGCTTTCAATAGGGCGGTTTAAGAAGCCCTTGCTGATCCACAGGGTGCAGATGTCTGTATAGCATAACACGAACTAGTAAAAGCAAAGCCAAACTGAATAACTGGAGTCAGTATCTACCCCCATCCAAACTCCTCGGCAGTGAAGCTCCCCCACGATACAGCCCTAAGGCTTAGCGGTCCCTGGACCCTAGTGCGACACGCCCCTTCCCCCCACACGTGTCAGTCAGAAGCTGTCACCCCCATCCCCTACTCTAAGGGCTGCCCCACAGCAGCCAGCTCAGAGCGGCCTGGGCACCCGCTGGGCTCCTTTCCCCACCCTGTCATGGCCGTTCGCGGGTCCAGTCACCCGCCCCGGGGCGCCCCACTCAGCACTCCGCTGCCTGTCCCCCAGGCAGCCCCCACGCAGGGGGGAGGCCCGGCCCAGCCCAGCTCACACCAGCACCACTCAGGGGCCCGGCCCGAGCCATCCCCTGCCGCCCTGTCCCTGCCTCGGGGCCCGGGCCGCGCACGGGGCGGAGAAGGAGGGTCGGACGGGCGGCTCCAATCTCCGATGGGGTCGGATGAAGCCAGCGGCCCAGCACGGCACAGAACCTCACCTGATGGCGCCCAAAGCCGGAAAGGAAGAGGCCTCGCTCCCACAGTCCTTTGCGGCCCCCTATCGCTTCCGGCGCTAGCCCTGGAGCCTGCTGGGAAACGTAGTTCTGAGGGGGCCAACTGCTCTGATTGGCCTAGCGTCCTCCGCACCGCCCCCCCTCACCCCATGGCCAATAAAAGGAGGGGGCGGGGCTGAGATTACAAACCGGGCGGTGGGTGGGCAGGGCTTGAGGAGGGGCCCTAGGAGCTCCAAGGTGGGAGGAGCGTCTTTCTGTGCGGGTGGAGGTCGGGGGTGCCGCCGCGTTCCTGGGGCCGGGCGGTGTGGGCGGAGCCTAGCCCGAGAGCTCAGAGAGGCGGGGCGGGGTTTGCGGCGCGCGCGGCAGTGGCTCCGTCAGCTCGGGGTCCCCGCCCCCTGCTGCCAGGGGCGCCCCCTGTCGCTAGGCTGTAGCCGTAGGGAAAGGCGGGCCTGGGCTGATGGCCCTGGAGCGAGCCGCCTCCCTGTCCCCGTCCCCCTGCACATCGAGCCAGCGCTTCTGGGTGGTGCCTTGGCATGGCCACCTCCAGCCATGTCAAAATCACATCTCAGGCCCCCCTAGCCCGAGAGTGCCCAGCACGCAGCTGTTGTCAGCCCGCTGGTGTCCGAGCTTTTGGGGGGCACCTCTGCCAGCTTTTCCCTGCGAAGGGGAGGGTGAGACACGTGCTCGGTTTGAAATGCAGGCCCAGGGGCTCATGTGTTTCCAGGAGCTGGAGTGATAAGATAAAAAAATATATATATATATAGAAACCCACAGTGTAGAGGTGGGAGTTGGCAGCACTGCATAGGCAATGTGCTGGGTGTTGTACAAACACAAGAGCAGGCACAGTCCCTGCCCTGAAGAGGCTGCAAGGCCTGATCCTGCAAGTATGTAAGCAGGTGTGTAACTCTACTTGTGTGAACAACCCCCTGGAAGTGGAGGGAATTGCTTGCCTAAGTAAACTTAAATGTGCGTAAACGTTGAGGCCTAAAAAGTGGAGGTGGGAGCAAATTGCATCCTCCTGGAAATACCAGCTGCTGGTGACCTCTTCAGAGAGAGCTCTGCTTCAAAATCAACTCCATGGCTTGTTGAACTGTATAATTAAAATATACCGAAGCACTAAATGTTTCAGCGGCTTTGTTTTAGTCTGTCTTCAGAGTTCTGTTAATGTAATGTCATAAATATAACAGATCCCTGTGCTTGAACAGGATTTATTTGCTGACTTTGCCATCCTGAAAGAAGATGGGAAAGGGCTACAAAGTAGTGATTTGTGGAATGGCATCAGTGGGAAAAACAGCAATTTTGGAGCAGCTTCTCTATGGAAAACATACTGTTGGTGAGATATCTTTTCCTTTTTTATGATGTTCCAACAAGTTTTAAGGGTACCAATCTGGGCTTAATTTCTTACCTTTACTGAGGTGAAGGGGGAGAACGAACATGGTCTTGGTTTTTGGTAGCAGTCAGTTTTCTGGAACTCTTCTGAATTCTGTTTCAAGCCTTCTCTACTCTTTCTTAATGGACACTTGCAAAGTAACAATAAAATTGGCTGTGTGGGGGTGTGTGTGTGTGTAGTGGTGGGGGTGGTAGGTTATTTGTGTATTCTTCTTGATGCTTAATGTAAAAGTTTAAAAGGGAAAAAAGATGAAGAGTGGAGGGGACAATATGTTTTCTTTCTGCCTGTTTTTTGACACTAGAAATTCTGGTCTTCCACCTTGGAGACTATCTAGATGACTGTAGAATTAGTAGACTTATTGCATCTGAGATGTAATAGATACAGATACCTAGAATAGGAATCCTGCTAAATAGAAAAGGGAGGTGATTTCACTTTCATAGGCTCTTTAAAACATAGTTTTAGCTGTGGTTGACTTCCTCCCTTGGTGTATCCTGCTGTTAATTGATTTATCTCGTTAGACTGACTTAACACTTGGTAAAGCACCCCGCATCCTTTCATGTATTTATACCTGCTCCTGTATCTTTTACTTAATACATCTGATGAAGTGGGTTCTAGCCCATGAAAGCTTATGCCCAAATAAATTTGTTAACCTGAGGTGGGATTTTCAGAAATGCCCAAGGAACACAATGGGAGCATGGATCCCATTAAAGGACAATGGCACTTATGCACCTAAGTCACTTGGATATTTCTGAAAACCCCGCTTTTTAGTAATCTGTTTTGCATATTTGCAGTTTCTTTGTGCATTGTCTAAGTTTACTATGTAATATTCACTGTCAAATATTTATTGGTAAATGGCATTCAGTATCTTTGATCCTCACTCTTCACATTTCTAAATTGCAAAACCATTTACACTAAACTTGAGCAGAATTTACAGTGTGCCTTGTTGGCTACAGATGAAATTTGCGGGCATGTTTCTTGTATGATGTTGACTAGCAATGTAAACAAGGATTCTTCCTCCTCACCCCCTGGACCCCTTCTCCACCTCCTGGACCTGAGACTTAGGCTAGTTAGTAATGATGGGCCTGTCCACCCCCAGTAATCTTTAGCATTGTTTTATAACAGTTGTAACAAGGGCTAAGAAAAATGTCTGTAGGCAGATTGTACTAGCCAACAACTGTAAATACTCTTGGCAGCATGCTTTCAACCATAGCATTGTCAGGTGGTTCTGTCCTCCTTTCTCAAGCTTAGACTTGCATGCATCAGCTAAGTAATCATCTTCAAAAGTGGGTTATTCTAACTGGGGGAAATTCCCACTACATGAATGGCCAGCAGGAGGCTTATGTGCCACCAGAAGCTGGGAATGAGGGACAGGGGATGATGGATCACTTGATGATTCCCTGTTCTGTTCATTCTCTCTGGGGAACCTGGCATTGGCCACTGTCAGAAGACAGGATACTGGGCTAGATGGACCTTTGGTCTGAGCCAGTAGGGACATTCTTATGTTCTAACCCGTTTTGAGTGGCACATAGGCTTTGTGCTGCCCTTTTCCAGAGGCCTGAATTTCACCCTTTGAGACTACTGCTGTGTAAATTCCTAGGCCTCAGAGTTCCTTAAGGTCCTCCATCACTGTTACTTATTCTCGCTCCCACCCTCAGCTCTTTCCAGTATGAAGGACTTCCTCATTTCCACCCCTTACTCATCAGGTAAGATAGTACGGACATATCTGTCGCTGCTTCCATTATGTTGGTTGGGAGGAACTGCCACATGTACAGTGGCTGGAGGCGGAGAGCAGGAAGAAATTATTGTTCCCAGAAGGGATTCAATTAGCCACCTAGTTTTTAAAAATGCCCCAGCACACCCTCCTGCTACCACTTTCCTGAATCAGATCTGCAACTTTATTTTGCACTCATTCTCTTTTTATTAATCTGTTTGATCTTTCCTCGTGCTGTTATGTCTTACGTCCTCATGTCAGTGTGGCTATAGTTGGAGGCAAGATCAAATAGTCTGGTCAGAGTTTGCCATGAATCTAATAGGAGTTGGATTTATGAAGACTAGAAAAGGAGGGAGGGAGTAGCAAGGAGAGCTTGTGCCACTTCTTTTCTGGAAACAAAGGTTGCATGCAGCAGGGGAAATAATCAGCGCACGTGTGGGTGGAATACTTCAGCGTCTTTGTTGGTATGCAGGGCTTCAAATAGTGTTATTCAACATAGTAAAATCCTTATTTTCTAAAACAATGTGTCAATATTGTCTGAAAATCAACAGAAAGCTAGCTACCCTACAAGAACCAACAAGCGTATGTTTGTGGGTGTGCAATAGAGGCAGGAGATGACAAAGTTTGGTAACAGAAGGCTTGTTTGAAAACTTGAACTACTACTAAAACCAGTAAGCTAGACTTGAAATTCTGAGATCTCCATCATGTCCTTAAGTTATGTAGATTCTCTGCACTCAAACATCCTTCAACCTTGCTGCTTATAGCATCATATGGCCTGAGTCTATGTGTGAGGTTGTTAGTACTTTACACAAGTAGTCCCATAGACTTCACGTATTCGTCCCCCTACTCTACTTGTGGAGTAGGCACTATTCAATATGAGGAAGAGTGGCAACATTAGGGCTTTCGGGACTAGATAAGGCTTAATTAAGTTTTCTTTAGCACCCTACACTAGTAATTTCTTTAGTACTCCTTTTTCCTCAGTTATGCTGCCTGAGCACAACTGGTACAGTTCTGGTGGGCAGGGTTTGGGGAACCTGTGGGAAGGGCCACCTAAGTTATATCATCCTGAACTTATGCCCATAAAAATGCATGACATGTATTCATGTACTGAATGTGTATGTGACATGGCCTCATTATTGTAAATAGCTGGCCTGTTGGTCTTGCTGAGAACACAATAGGATCTGAGTTCAAATCCTGGTCAAAACCATCCAAAAGAGCAATATTTTTTAAAATTGATTGAAATGCACGGTTGAAAGCCTAGTGTTAGTAGTTTTACTGCGGTATGAATAAATACTTACATCACTTTACAGAATTTATTATAAGTTTTAACTTTTAGGGGTCTTTTTTAAAACAGGTTTAGAAGAGGGTGCAACAGTGGAAGATGTGTATTTGGCTTCAGTCGAAACAGATCGTGGGGTAAAAGAACAGTTACGTCTCTACGACACTACCGGTCTGCAAGAGGGAGTAGAGTTTCCAAAGCATTACTTCTCTGTTGCTGATGGTTTTATCCTTGTGTATGCTGTGAACAGCCTTGAATCCTTCCAGAGAGCAGAAGTGATCAAAAAAGAGATTGACACAGTGAGAGACAAAAAAGAGGTAAAAGCTTGATGCCTTTATTTCTTGGCCATGTCTGAAATAGCACAATAATGGAAAGTTAAATTACAAAGCAAAGCAAATTTTCCGTGCCATCTCGGGCAATCTAATGAAAGACATTTTCCTATACAAAAGAATTTCATTCATCCACACACTATATAATTGGCACAAAAGATAAATGTCTTGCCCTTCTCAGCAGCGATGTAATGTAGTATTTCATATGGACGATAGTATAGTTTGTAAACTGATCAGATGTTGTACTAAAACTAAAGTGCAGTGGATAAAACATTGTGGTTCATTATCCTCACTTGGTTTTATTCACTTAACTTGCTCATTTACAAAATACAGTAGTTGACAATGGGTCTCCCATACATTAGAGTCAATGTATTTCAGTGTGGCTGTTAAATCACTTCTGTTGTGCAGAATGACTGCTGTATTTTCCCTTAGAAAGCAGCTAGTGTTATCAGTTGATACAGTGTTGCAGCTCTGCTAGCTGAATATCACCTGCACAGTACACTTGTGCTTACCATCTTCTTAGAGAATCCATATCCTTTAATGGTATTCCATGCTAAATGCCTTTAGCCAATAGACCAGCAAAATAAAGCTCATTCAGGCTATTAAAAAGGGGGGTGGGGTGGGAAACAGGCAGAATGTCATACCACTTCTTGCAAAACACAAGACGTATTTATTTAGTACTCAAAATGTATTGTGGGGAGAGGGGGAAGGACTGGTTTGACAGCAGTGCAACTTGCAGTCACAGAAGAGACAGATTAGCCCTTGACCATAGCTAGGTATCTTGTTTCCTGAGTGGGTTGCAGAAAATATGTTCTTGAGGGTTATTGTACTTTTCTAAGTCAACTTCCCCCTTTCTGGGCAGATACAGAGCTGCTTATGTGTGGGTCTGGGAAGGCCTCCGTGGCAAATGAAAGATGCTGTGATCTTGACTAAAGTAGGTGGTGGAAATGGTGGCCCTAAGCAATAATATCACCAATATTGACATAACTTAAAGCAGTAATCCTGACTTGCTCAGAAGGTAATGATGCTCTGAGAGCTCTCCAGGGAGTCGTAGAAGATATTAAGGCAAGAGAACCTGTAGTAAAGTACTTACAGACAGAAGAACCCCAGGAAAGAAACTGGAGGCATAGGACATCCCAGAGTCTGCTCAACAGGGAAGAATAGTTAGGCCTGGCTACAGTAAAAAACCAGTGCTGGCAGGAAGAGGGGGGAGAGAGTGAAAACAACCCAAAGCAAGAGGAGAGGGTTTGATTAAAGAGAGGCAGTAATACGTTTGAGTTCAGGGCTTTTCAGAGCAGGGCTTCTCCAAGGAGCATATCATGTAAATACTGGCACAGATTTTCTTACCTGTTGCTAACAATTGAGATGATTAAAACTAAGAGAAAAACCTCTTAAAATACACAAGGTTAAATAGCATTAGTAGCCTGATGTAGTCAGTTCTGCTTTCAGCTTCTCCTGTGCTAGCAAACAGACTGGATTGTAAAACAAATCAGGAGAATGTTTAGATAAACTCCTCTGAAAAAATTGTATTAGTCTTAGCTTTTGTACCTAGTTTACCCATCTCTCATACTTGAGTGTTGTATTTAGAGGCAAAACATTGAGGGGTTGCCTGTATATTGTTCTGAGTGGTGTGACAGCCTATAGTAACATCAACAGTTTATCTTATGGAGGAAGAGACTTACTCTCCTTACGCTACAGTCCGGGGCTCAGAAAGCAGCAGTCTGGGCTAGGTCTTGGCTGCCTTACTGCCTTGTATTGTGATCACCTGTGTGAAGTAGGTGTCAAATTGGCATTCACTAGCATTCTACATTCTTGTCACTGCTGTGTGCAATAACGCAAAGTGCAAAGCAAATGGAGAATCTGGCTGTAGAGCTTTGCTCATCACCAGAATGGGTTTCCATTGGGTGACGTGTGACACTCCACTCTCCTGTCTCCCTCCGGTTGTGGATAGTGATCACCACCCACTTTGCTCCCAGCACGTTGAGTGACACAGAGGTTTGAACCCAACATTCGACTACTTCAAAATGCAGAATGTGTTTAGGGTGAGCCAAAATTAACGTAGAGACTAGATTGTGAACGGCCTCACTACTGTATGCCAAGTATCAGAGGGGTAGCCGTGTTAGTCTGGATCTGTAAAAGCAGCAAAGAGTCCTGTGGCACCTTATAGACTAACAGACGTATTGGAGCATGAGCTTTGTTGCATCCGACGAAGTGGGTATTCACCCACGAAAGCTCATGCTCCAATACGTCTGTTAGTCTATAAGGTGCCACAGGACTCTTTGCTGCTTTTACTGTATGCTTTTTAACAATTCTGTGCTACAGTGACTGATCTGCATCTGCACCACGGCCTGTTCTCTCTTCCTTCTAGGTGACAATTGTTGTCTTAGGAAACAAAACTGACCTTACAGAGCAAAGACAAGTGGAAACAGAAATAGCACAGCAATGGGCAAAGGCTGAGAAGGTGAGACTGTGGGAGGTGACAGTGACGGATCGGAAAACGCTCATTGAACCTTTCACTTCATTAGCCAGCAAGCTTTCCCAATCCCAGAACAAGTCAGCATTTCCCTTGCCTGGGAGGAAGAGCAAAGGCAATAATTGTGATAACTAAAACCCCCTATTCCAGGGGAAGCTGTTTATCTGCTGCTGCAAGGGCATGGTGTCTCTTTTTCTCTGCCACTTGCTTGGCACATTTTTGCTGAGGCAATACTGAATTCAGAATTAAAAGCAGCAAAGTCATGACTGTCGCTGTCCTTCAATCAAGTATTTGCTTGGAAAACCACAGCTGGTCAAGGTCTCAAGCACTTCACAAGGAAGCACTTTGTAAAAATGTTGTAATGGTCACTGGGGACGGGGGTGTTGTTTTTAGTGGTAAGCTCTATTAAAGCCCACATCAGCATAGAGATGTACAGCAGTGATGGCTGTCTACATCCCCACATGGCCATTTCAGAGAGCTACTGGGTCAAGTTCACAAGTGGACAATTAGTAAACTACTCCATATACAGCATGCAGCTGTCCAGCCTCTGATGTTCCCCTTTCGCAATTGCAAAAACTCCTGGCTGCAGCAAAGGGCTTACCTATCTTCCCATGGCTAGGGAAAGGGTATGTGTGATGTAGTGTCAGCCCCTTTGTGCTTCACTTACTACCTATGGGTGGTGTATACAGTTGGAAAAGTTCCAGGGCAGCTGAGCAAGAATACTCCAGGAGGAATGGACAAGAACATTGCCTACCTGGCAGGGATATGTGAGCATCAGTGTTCTTGCTGCATGTGGAAATAGTGACATTCCATGAGTGATCCTCAGATAGGTCAGGCCTGACTTGCAACCAGCAATCAAAGGCTGGAACGTGATGTGGCTTCCTTATAGTTTTCACTAGATTCTTCCAATATTGAAGGTGACCTTTACTGTTATGTAGTGTACAAAACAAAAGCTTGAGGAGCAGTTAAAAAAAATCTAACCCTTGGGGAGAGTAGACTAACTATGTAACTTTGTTCCACTTTTATATTGCTGCTGTCCACTGAAGCAAAAACTGGTGCCTGGTCATGGTTAGATATCGGACGGTTTCACTGACAAGAGATGGTACAACTTCCCTGTTGCTAGTACCATAGTTCTTAAGTCAGCTGGAATCCTGCAACAGCTTAGGAAATATGAGGTAGGAAGGGGTGCGGTTACTACCCTCACCCAGCAGGGCAATCCACAAAGACAGCTGCTGTCCATCTACACAGGGAAGTCACAGCTTGTATTCTGTAGAAAGACTAAGGCTGTGTACACACTATAGCTTAGGTCGGTATCCCCCCTGAGCAAAGCAAGTTACACTGACCTAAGTACGTGTGGGGGCAGTATTGTGTCAGCAGGCGAGCTTCTCCCACCGACATAATTACTCCAGCCCTGTGAGCGGCAGTAGCTAAGTTGACGGGAGAGCTCTCTCCCGTTGGCTTAGAGCATCTGCACTACTGGTGGGGCAGCTGCATTGGCTGTAAGCTCTGTAGTGTAGCCATAGCCTAAGTAAACAACACTGGGAAGCACTGTATCTCTCTGTGGAAGAGGCTTAATGAGTGTAGTGAGAGGCCTGCTAGTGGTGGGTATATCTAAAAGTCAGCCAGCCAGCCCTGAGTGGCAGATCAGCAGAAATGCTTGTGCAGATCCCTCAGCTGTAACAAGTGGCACAGTTTCCAACAGCAGATGCACATGATACTGAACTTCACCTCACAGGACAGGTCAACACGTTTCAGGATTCTGCTTTCCCAACAATCTGAACAGGACTGTCATAAATATAAAGGGAAGGTAACAACCTGTATGTATGCAGTAACATCAAATCCCTCCTGGCCAGAGGTACGGAATCACTTACCTGTAAGGGGTTAATCAGTTCAATTAACCTAGTTGGCACCTGACCAGAAGGACCAATGGGGAAAGAAGATACTTTCAAATGGGGGGCGGGGGGAAGAGAAGGTTTTGTTTGTGCTCTCTTTGTTGGTTCCTGCTTGGGAGAAAGAGAGAGACCAAGCAGGTAAACCAGCTCCTAAAAAGATCCTGAAACGATACATATAAAATTACAGAAATTGTAAGTAATAGCAAGGAAATGTGTTATATTATCTTTTGTTTTAGCTTGTGGATTTTCCCTATGCTAAGAGGTAATTTTATCCCTGTTTGTAACTGGGAAGCAGTGTCAGAGGGAAATCCTCTGTTTTAAATCTTTTTATTTACCCTGTAAAGTTATCTTCCATCCTGATTTTGCAGGTGTGATTTTTACTTTTTTTTAAATAAAATTCTTCTTTTAAGAACCTGATTAATTTTCAGTGTCCTAGAAACCAGGGATTTGGTCTGTGCTCACCTTGTTAACCTATTGGTTGGTATATTATTCTCAAGCCTCCCCAGGAAAGGTTTTTCGCCTTCCTCCGCAGCATGGGGCAGGGGTCGCTTGCTGGACGATTACCTGCTACTTGAAGTCTTTAAACCAGGATTTGGGGACTGCAACAGCTGAGTCAAGGGAGAGAATTATTTCAAGAGTGGGTGGGTCAGCTTTTGTGGCCTGCATTTTGCGGGAGGTCAGACTAGATGATCATAATGGTCCCTTCTGATCTTAAGTTCTATGATTCTATGAAAGGGGGTGAAAGGGTTTGGGGGGATAGGGCTCCAAGTGGCCCCTCCCTGAATGTTTGTTTAAATCACTTGGTGGTGGCAGCAATACCATCCAATGAAAGGAATTTGTGCCTTAGGGAAGTTTTTAACTTAAGCTGGTGGAATATAAGCTTAGGGGGTCTTTCAGCCAGGTCCCCACATCTGTACCCCAGAGTTCAGAGTGGGGAGGGAACCCTGACAAGGACTGAGGAGGGAGATAGAGCGAAAGCAGCGGGAGAGCAAATCATTTCCACAGAGAGATAGCAACTGCTTGGAAAGCCAGATGAATGAAACAGTGAACAGATGAGTAAAGTTCCATACACTTCCAACTAAGTAGTATTTCCTGGTATTTTAAACAGTGTTGTACTGTCATGAGTCAGCAAGACCTCAATAGTTATTTGTGGTGACGCTTAAGCTGCTGAGTACTGTCATTTGAAAGTCTCAATTTTGATGGCCGCACTAACCCTTTAAGTATGTACCTGCAATAGCCTTCTGCTACACAGTGGTATAAATACCTCAGTGCAAAGTATGAACAGTTAGTAAGGATGGTGCAATAATACAATTTACCAAAATGAAGCAAGTTTTTACAATGGAGTAACTTGGATTACCTGTACAGTTGAACCTGTTTTTTTGTCTTGCTCCATGAGGTAGTTCTGGATCATTGTTCTTCCTGTGTGCAAGGTGTATGACAAGAGAGAGTCAGCAATTACATCAGTTATTTGCTATTCCTTATGAATGAGCAAGCTCCTGCTACACTCTGCTAGAACCTCACATGTGTTTCTGTTGTAGGACTGCAGCTGCCTAAGAGCTATGGTACTAGCAGAGCAGCAGTGGAACACCACCCACTTTAATTTCCTGCTGACTGTACATGAATTCTCCATGTTTCTCACCATACAGGGGACTTGACTGTTTACATGTAGTATTTGCAGCAGACCACTGACTTGGTTTTGGAAGTGGGATGAAGATAGGACTAACTTGTTCTACCAGCAGTGGTTCTCCAGCTTTTACATGCCATCATTAACCCGCCCATGTTACCATGTTTAAGGAGCTCCCATCTACCCATAACAAAGAGGAAGTAGGGTGTGCCACCCCTGCTGTCATAGCAGCAGGTGGAGAACCCATGCTCAGAATGGCAGATGATTCAGTCTCAGATCAGCCACGTGGACTTGGTAGGTGTCTAACCAAATACTACCTCTGAAGTCACCACATGAGTGGGTGTTCTGTATTAGAGAGCAGGGAAAGCAGGCAAGATAAATAATGCTAGTATGTCAGAATTAACACTGAAGGCCTGTGAGGTTGGAGTGGACAGTGTTACCATGTGGATCTGTACCCTATCCACTTCTGCACTACATAGCCTGAATCCTATAGAGGTTATGAGTCAGGAGAAAGTTCTACATTGTTTGCTCCCCTTGCTGTGATCCAAATGGCCTGATCCCTTTGTCTGAAGTAGAGAAAATCAAGGTAGTATGGCATCAATTTGCCACTGTAGCACTGGGAGGGGTTCTTTCACTGGCATTGGCAATCCACCTCCTAGGCAATAGCTAGGTGGATTGAAGAATTCTTCTGTTAACCTACTGCTGTCTACACAGTGGGTTAGATCATCTTAACTACATCTCTCAGGGGTTTGGATTTCTCACACCCGAGCCACATAGCTATTGCAATATAACTTTTCAGTGTAGGCCAGGCCTAATAACTCGACACTGCTCTATTGGGCATTAAGAACCTAGGTGGTTTCTAACTGGTCTACACTGGAAATTTCTGTTGATCTAGCTACCATCTTTCAGGGAGGTGGATCAACTATAGTGAAAGGAGAACCCCACGGGTTGCTTTAGTGAGTGGCTTCACCGAAGCACTACAGCAGTACCACTGTGGCATTTTAAGTGTAGACATAGCCTAATAAAGGGAGAAGGCATTAGGGATTATTCAGGTGACTAAGAAGTAGTACATCACCACATAAGCTAAAGAAAATCCAACACATTACTTTTCATTTGGTCAGACTAGATACTGGCATTGTCTGGGGCTTTTAGAAAGAAAAAAAGTCCTTTTCTTTACAGGTCTGTCCTACTGCTTTTTATACACTCAGGCTTAGTGTAATTCTAAGCACTACAGTCCCTTGCAGTAAAGTAACTGATCTAGTTGCAGCCCTCAAACAATTTGGAGCAGCTGGTGTTGTGTCTGAGTAAAACTTGCATATACATACAGCTTTCTACAGGATTAGTAAGTTTCTATGGGCAGTGAACTATTGCTGTAGATTGTGTGATTCAGCGATGACAGCGGGGAGGGGGCGGACTGAGGCGCAGCTAGTGTGTTCTGTTCTTTGCTTTACCATTGATTCAATACCTGTCAAAGACTGATCACACAGCTCCCTTTCAGCTAGATTGTCCCTATCCCTTACTTGGCTGTACAAGTGCCGTTATCAGGAAATAGTTTTGCAGCAGGTTAGAATCAGTCTTCCCCACTTTTCATATGAGTTGTGTTTTGCCCAGCTCTTTTATGATGCCATTCCTTCTCCTCCTTCAACTGGAAGTACAGTTCGCTCTCATTACAGTTGTGACAGACATTCCCCTCGGCCTCTCACCTGCAGTCCATCCTTAGTCTGACACTGTTCCAGCTGCATTTGCTGCAGTTTTAGCTAATGGGTAGCATTTCAAAACCAGTTTTGGGAGCAGTTAACCTTAAAGGTAAGAAGCATGGAATGTTCAGCAATGTGCTGGGACAGGGATGCGAAGTAGATCCCTTCAGGTTCTACTGTACTCAGCTGGGACTATTCCTATGGTATGCAGTGTTGTATTTGACCTGAAGAGCTCTGTGTAAGCTCAAAAGCTTGTCTCTCTCACCAACAGAAGTTGGTCCCATAAAAGATATCACCTCCCCCACCCTGTATCTCTATTCCTGTGGTATCAGCAGGTACATACTAATGTAGAAAAGCCTTTAAAAATGGAAACTGTAGGAGCTGCTTACTACAAAGCACCCATCTAGGCAAGTTTACTGCCATTGATAAATCAGTGCAGGGAATTCTTCCCTGAATGCTTTCAGACAGCAGTTTAGCTTACAAGGAAAAATAGTGGATACTGAATATAGGTCTTTCATCAAAATGTATTGGGGAGAAGCTATTTCAGCAAAACAACAAAGCAGGTCACTAAGCAGGAGTCATTTTTTACATATTTTTATTAGCACAGTAACAAATGCAGACTTAAGTAGCCCACAACATACAACCAATCCACTGAGTGACTCCTATTCCACGCCTTACAGTTAAACAGCTTAAGGTATTTCACTACAGGTTGCCATAAATCCTGATTAAAACCTTTATTCTTTTCACAAAGGTAGATTGGCATATAAAATAATACATTAACTACTTCTCATTTCCTATATGAGGCATATATCCACTCCTCCATATTACATATCATGAGATGAGTCTTTGAAAAGGAATTGTTAAATACCAGCACATCCTCCCAAGGGGGAAAAAAGAATCCCAACATCTTTTACAAAAACAAAAAACCCAGTGTGTAGAGTCTTCAAAGGACTTTTACATAATGTCAACATATGTACCTGTACAAAATTAAGCTGTTTTATCTTTTACATATCGCAAGCAACTGAACCAAAAAAATGTCTAACTTTACATTCTTCTTGGTACTATATGTGAGCTAATATTGCTGAACTAATGACAGTCTTAAAATATGCTATTCCCAATTCTAGCTGTCTACTGTAGCAAGATACCTTAAGTTACAACAACAAAATCTTAGGAAATAAAAGACTGAATAAAATCTGTTATAGAAATACCCTACTCTTTACCAGCACCCTCCCTCCCTCCCCCCACTTCAAAATCAATAAGCAGCTCTTTCCATCACAGACAAATAATGCAAGAGTTTGACAAAAATCCATTTTATGTAGCATATCTTTTGGTCCACTGTCTGGCCATTCTGTCATGCTCTGCTCTGTTAGTCATATACTGAGTGGCAATACTTCCAACCAGGGGATCAGCTGAAAAGAAAAAAAAAATCCTGCTCATTTTAGTTAAGAGAACTGGGAAAAACATAAAAGAAAAAGTTGAGAAGTGGTCTGATGCATTACCCAAAAGCATTCATGGGGGCGGGGAAGTACATGGTGGAACACTGACCCATTTTATAGTACATAGATTATTGGACTTTCCAAGTAGAGAACAGGTCTTAATTTGTACATGTAAATTTATGGTGCTTTAAAGTGATTGCTCAATGTGGGGGAAAAGATTCACTAATTCAAGTTTTAAGGAGGTAAAAAGACAATAATCAGACACTTATGCTTTGCCATCCTTGTAGGTTATATTGCAGACTTTACCTGATCTGTGTGCTTCAATTTCCTTTACCACTTCTAAGGCGGTATGCATGTCGCAGACACTAAGTGCACCTATATCAATATAAATCTGGCTTCCGTGAAAAGATTAGGTCAGGTGTTTTTGGTGAAGTACACATAGCACAACACCTTAGCTACTACACTTCTTAAAAGTTAGAAGAATTTCTACAAGTTTTGCTTATTTTATATTACTGAGATATACTTAATTAACTAAGCTGGACACAGAAGGGAAGTACTAAAAACAATTCTTACTGACTTAGGAATTATATATAAATATGGTGGTGGGAAGTTTATTCTTGAATAATTTACTGTAAAGTTGAACTAGAGCTTCCAGGAAATCTTCCAGCTTGTTATCTTCTCAGCCTTGTTTGTGGCGGTAATTTTTAAATACATCTAGTCTATTACCAAATCACTAGAATTTCAGATGGTGCAGACCCCACACATGAATATGGTGTTTAAAACACCACTTTCTTTTTAGCTGGAATTTCAATCTACAGGATGATTGTCCGGGATTTTTCTGGTTGCTGCTTTCTTTGCAGTGCAGCTTAAGAACAGATAGACTACAGCCATATACAGAATATCAGAACAACTTCTATTATCCCTCAAAGACAACAGAAAGCTTGGGCTATCTTGTGGGGACAGAGATTCTCTTCTCCATGAGCTTGATCTTATGTTCATTGAAGTCAATGGTAAAACTCCTTTTGACTTTAATGATGGAGGATCAGGGTGTAAGTTACTAAAATGCCAGATGATCCGTATCAATAGAGATGTTATCTGTTAGGGTATGAGAGACTTACCAGGGTTGCAGTCTGTAAGAAGTGAGCAGATGGACAGGAGAACTTTAGAAATGGTTAATGCTGGACTCCAGTTGTCTTTTAAAATGTCAAGGCAGATCACTCCTTGGCTGTTAATATTACAGTGATAGATTCTTGTCCGAAACGTCACCTAGAAAAACCACAATTACAAGACTGTTTGCTAACATGTCACACTACATAGTCATAAGTTTGACTTTACAGATTTAAACAGAAAAAGGAAAGAAAACCCAACATTTAATTCAGATTAAAAGTAACTCCAGCTCTGCAAGGCTAAGATGTAAAGTTATTTTTTACATCTAATTCAGCTTTAGTATACATTTAGAGAGTGCCATTTAATATCTTTCCTATCAGAATAATCAATAAAAAAACTGGGTGGCTTTTTTTAGATTCCCGGTGTGCTGCTGCCCTCTGGTGTCAACTAGTTGTATTACAACAGTTTAAAATCCGCTTTTAAAACAAGCGGATCACTATTGTACTAATCTTTCTTTTGTGTTTTCCATATTGTTTTATGCAACAAGTGAAACAGTGGTTATTTCATTTGTAGAAGAAAAGTGTGAAATAATAATTAAATAAATAATTAAAATAATTGTTCAATTAAATTTAAGCTTAAATTTAACAGAAGATGAAGTATTTACTTTAAATGAAAATTAAAAGTAATGAGCTATACTTTACATCTGCACAAACTATACAGATAAAACTGAATTCTATATGCTTCTCAAGCACCATAATATCAACCTGGATGGTCAGTTTCTCTCCATGCTAAATTTCTCACAAAAATCACTTTCTGTTAATGGAACATTTCTTTTGTTGTTTTATTTTTGTTGCACAATTCTCTCTTCATTTCTAATGCAAATCATATTTCAGTTAAATCATGAGACTAGATTTCCCACTCCCACCTTTAACAAACGGATTGTATAGGAAGGTGCGACGTTGAAAATTGAAGTCTCCTGTCTATCAAAGAGTCCACAGAGCTCCACAGAACATCCAGGCCAATATCTGTAGCAGATTCCGACTGAATCCCCAGTGTCAGAAGAAGGCAGGCCTCCACTCTTGGGATGGCTGCTGCAGTGAGGGGCTTTTGCAGCTCCCTTAGAATTCTAAGACTGTGGAACAACTCAGAACAGGTAAAATAATGGAACCAAAGCAGAAGAAAAACCTTCCTGCACTTCTCCAATCTGGACCTGGAGGAACCAGTTCTAAGGTCAGCAGGATGGTTGTCTCCACTCCATTTCAAAACCAGTCTCAATACTAAGGGCACTAACTCTCATCATGGTGAGCACTGTCACAGTCGTGTGAGAGATATGGACACCTGTCCGTTCAGCATGGCAAGGTAATGACCAAATTAATTTCAAATAGCCACTGAATGATAGCTTCTGGTTGTGACTAATATATCAAAGTTGTATTGCATTTGAGACTAGTCCAGAGGTGAAGAATGCTTTTCAAAAGCCCCCCTTCTTCAGAGTTCCCAAATCTCATGATTTTATTGTAAATCTTGTGATATTTGCAGTTTTACTTCTGGAGATTAAGTGATTGTGAGAATTCTAATGTTCATGTAAAATAATTTAAAAGGCTCCTAGACCTTATGATTGCAGATAAAAGCTTGGAAATGTGACTTAAGTGTACCCTAAGGGCCAGAAGGCAAATAAAGGAACCTCACATTTTTAATTAAAAGAATCATAATTTTTAAACCAATCTTGTGATGTTGGGGGCTTAACATCTGATTTTTGAATGTCTGGGGTTAGCGATACTGCTTTCTCCTCTTGTATTAACTAGCAGCCATAACTCTTCCCTATTCATTCCACTTAAATCCATAGAATTTATGTAATCACCACAATTTCCATTTTCAAGATGAGGAAATGAAAGTTCAGGAGTTCAAGTGACCTGCCCAAGGCCACACAGCAAGTCAATACCATTTCCAGGGGTCTGGCTGCAGACTCAAAATCAACAGTGTGTTAATTCATGTTACCAAAGCCACGGTCAAAGTTTTCAAACTTGGGTGCCTAAAGTCAGTATGAGAACGAATGTTTTTTTCCCCCTTCTTCTTACAGAATAGCAAATATGGCTCATGCTTTAATACCAGATGCTCCAATTTCTCTCACATTAGGTTCTTAAATCCATGAAGAGCAGCCAGATTTCCAAAGGCGCAGCACAACTGTAGCTTCCATTGACTTCAAAGAGCTCAGCACTTCTGAAAATTCAGTCCATTTTTATTTAGATTCTTAAGTACACACTTTGGAGCCTAATTTTAGGCACCTAGGCTAAACATGGCCTATGTCTTCACATTAAAAAGAAACATTTAAAAATGTCCCAACTCTGTGTTTTGGAGAACAGTAACTCTATCCTGCAACCCTCCCTCACATGTGTGGTCCCACTGAAGTCAATGGAACTACTTGCATGAATTATAACTGTTCACCTGAGTAAGAGCTGTCAGATCATGCCCTAAATCCTCAGAATTTGTAAGCTGTCCGTGCCCATGATTCTTATTGTCTGTTTACTGGTAACTAGGGTAGTTGTGACTTGCACATTCAGTAGGCGTGTGGCATAAGAAGAATGCACCAGTGTTTTTTCTGGGATTAGACTGGCCCACACGTTAAACTTGTCTGTCCTCCCTTGTAGCTGTTCTGCTGCGTTCCTGGATCCTTCTAGCATTCAGCAATGCAAAAAAACACTGTCCATGCCCCTCCCTCTCACTCAGTCTCTGAGTGGGAGCACTGGCAGGGGTGGGGCATGTGTAACTACAAAACTAGTGCCTTTAGTTTCCTGGGCAGTGAATCTTTAAGTCTCCAAGAACTCACCTGCTATGCAGAGTGCTGCAGCTCTTTTTATTCTCAGAGGCACGGTAGCCTGTGACACAAGAGACACCCCCACACTATGCTCTCTCATGGAGACATTACACTTCATTCTTTATAAATTACTTTGATTTTCAATTAAACAAAAGTACATGCTTTTGCATATTATGTATGGAAGTAACAAAATAATCTCCAGGAGAGAGCACAGCATCTCTCTCTCCTCTGTAACAGGCAACAGCAACTGAGAACAAAACCAGCTGCTGATCTCTGCACATCAGAGAACTTTAAAGGTATGATATACAGAAACCAAAAAGACATCTGTTTCTTTGCTTCATATTCCCCAATGAGTGCTTCCTGGTCTATGTCATGTGGATCAGGCCAAGCAGATGCGTGACCTCACGTGGTGATAACAGCAATTGACAGAACAGATAGCGCCATTCAGGATAGGGGCGGGCAAGGAAGAATAGAAGTCCATGGCACGTACAGTTCCCAGGCAAGACTTTGCTATTGGCTCATACGCAGCCTGCAATTCTATCCCACTGTTGGTTTAATATTTCACTATTTTGAGCTTCAGTTCTGATTTTCCAAAATTACTACCTCACCAGCTTTCAGAAGGCAATTTGTTAAAAGGCATCATAAAACTTTTCAAAAAGGAAGCATGAGTATTTCCAGGTTGATGAACTAAAGACCAAATTCATGGAACGTTCAAGCATTCTAGTTTGACAATGCACACTGGCTCTGAGCACAGGAGATGAAAGTTAGGTAACCTGAGAAAACAACTTTTTCAGACAGATTTTCAGTCCAGTAGGTTACTATCTGGAATTAAAGCATAAGCCATATTTGTTAATGTAAGAACAAGAAAAAAATCATCATCAGTGGTATAGACTGGCCAAAATTTACAGATGTTTATTGAAGTGACTGTTTTCTAGTTAGAGGAGCTCTGCCTAATTGAGGTAATGAGGAAAGGATTTAAGTGATTTCCACTTAAGTAGAAAATCAAACCTCTGATGTTTTTAATGCACATATAGACCAGCTGTTCACCATTTACACTTTTTGTTGATGATACAAAAGCCAGTCACATGGAGAACATAAAAATAAAATCAGAAAAAAAGAAGTACAAATATGTTTAAAGTAGGGCTGTCGATTAGTCGCAGCTAACTCATGCGATTAACTCAAAAAAATTAACCGCGATTAATCGCACTGTTAAACAATAGAATATTTAAATTTCAATTGGTATTTTTGGATGTTTTTCTACATTTTCAAATATATTGATATTCTATTACAACACAGAATACAAAGTGTACAGTGCTCACTCTATTCTTTTTTATTACAAATATTTGCACTGTAAAAATGATAAACAAAATAAATAGTATTTTTGAATTCACCTCATACAAGTTCTATAGTGCAATCTCTATCATAGAAGTGTAACTTACAAATGTAGATTTTTTTTGGGGTACATAACTGCATTCAAAAATAAAACAATATAAAACTTTAGAGCCTACAAGTCCACTCTGTCCTACTTCTTGTTAAGCCAATCGCTAAGACAAACAAGTTTGTTTATATTTACAGGAGATGCTTCTGCCTGTTTCTTATTTACAACGTCACCTGAAAATGAGAATGGGCGTTTGCATGGCACTTTTGTAGTCGGTGTTGCAAGGTATTTACGTGCCAGATACGCTAAACTTTCATATGCCTCTTCATGCTTCGGCCACCATTCCAGAGGACATGCTTCCATGCTGATGATGCTTGTTAAAAAAATGTATTAATTAAATTTGGGACTGAACTCCTTGGGGGGAGAACTGTATGTCTCCTGCTCTGTTTTACCCACATTCTGCCATATATTTCATGTTCTAGCAGTCTCGGATGAGCACACGTTCGTTTTAAGAACACTTTCACAGCAGATTTGACAAAACGCAAAGAAGGTACCAAAGTGAGATTTCTAAAAATAGCTACAGCACTCGATGCAAGGTTTAAGAATCTGAAGTGCCTTCCAAAATCTGAGAGGGATGAGGTGTGGAGCATGCTTTCAGAAGTCTGAAAAGAGTAACACTCAGATGCAGAAACTACAGAATCCCCAAACCACCAAAAATCTACCGTCTACTGGTGGCATCTGGCTCAGATGATAAAAATGAACATGCATCAGACTGCTCTGCTTTAGACTGTTATCGAGCAGAACCCATCATCATCAGCATGGAAGCATATCCTCTTGAATGGTGGTTGAAGCATGAAGGGACATTGAATCTTTAGTGCATCTGGCACATAAATATCTTGCGATGCCAGCTACAACAGTGTCATGCGAATGCCTGTTCTCACTTTCTGGTGACACTGTAAATAGGAAACAGGCAGAAGTATCTTCAGTAAACGTAAACAAACTTGTTTGTCTTAGCGATTGGCTGAACAAGAAGTAGGACTGAGTGGACTTGTAGGCTCTAACGTTTTACATTGCTTTATTTTTGAATGCAGTTTTTTTTGGTACATAATTCTACATTTGTAAGTTCAACATTCATGATAAAGAATGCAGTACAGTACTTGTATGAGGTGATTTGAAAAATACTATTTCTTTTGTTTTTTACTATGCAAATATTTGTAATAAAAATAAACAAAGTGAGCACTGTACACTTTGTATTCTGTGTTGCAATTGAAATCAATATATTTGAAAATGTAGAAAACATCAAAAAATATTTAAATAAATGGTATTCTATTATTGTTTAATTGCGCAATTAATTGTTTTTAATTGCTTGACAGCCCTAGTTTAAAGTAAAAGTTTGTTACAAATGCTGGAGTGATTACAATGGTGAAAAATCAACACAATATTAACAAAATCAAATCAGATCTGGAAAACATTGAGCTATTAAGACAATAGAGAGATATTTGAAGCCAACAGAACACTAAGTCATATAGAAGAAGAGCAGACAATATAATGAAACTGGACCCTGCTCCAGAAAGGTCGCACTTGAAAGAGCTCCGTCTTGGTCACTGTGTTGATGTGAAACCACTATTGCATTAGAAAAAAAGATACAAAGAAGCTGGTCCCGTGACTCACCAAGATAAGTGGTAGGATAAGGTAATAGATATAACCAGCAAAGTGAGATTGGGGGGAAGAAAGTGGTTAGAGGTTATTAATACAAAAAAGATCAAAGCACAGATCGGGTCAACCCAAGCTACTCTTTTCACCTCAACACAAATAAAATGCAGCCTTACCGTAATGGTACTCTTGGGAACCAGAGAAAATGTATGGTGTAATATTGCAGAAGAGTAGCAGCAGCCTTGAGGACAAAGTACAGTTTAAGAGCCAAAAGCTCTTCAATTCTAATCTTGGCTCTGTCACTTTCTGGGTGGCCTTGGGCAATTCACTTAGGCCCTGATTCAGGAAGGCAGTTAAGCATGTGCCTGGCTAATCAGAGTCTGAATCGCTCTCTATTTCAATCTCTTCCACTTGCAAAATGGGGATAATAGTTCTATCTTGCAGGAACAATGTGAGGATTAATGTTAACACAGAACTCTAAATATGTAATGTGCTCCATAAATACAAATTATTTACATTATACGTATTAAGACTAGACACTTTGGCCACTGTCAATGGCTTTTTTGTAAGTTTCTTGCACTGAGTGGCTTACTTTAAGTCAGAACTTTAAACAACTTTCATTTTTAAAAACTTCCATGTCTGCAGCCTCAGACCCATTCTTGCAGATTAATGGGACTTGCTCTTCCTGTTTTGAGATAGACAAGCTAAAGCGCTAATGAAATGGCAACCAAAACTTTGGCACCATAGGGTATAGGATTCTCATGACAGCACACTTCTGCCTAAGGTGAAGCAATTGGGAAGAAACATTGCTGAATATATCCATTGCAGCTGACATCCTCTTAAGATTCTCCTTGCGACCATCACCTCCAGCAAAAAAATACTAAAGCAATGAAACCTGGAACCACCCTTAGGCAACCTTGTTAGGCAATTTCCTGTTTTAAGAGAGTGTCCTAAAGTATCTCCAAACATATTGGCCTAAATGTGTGAACCATAAAGCTACATCTATTTACATTAGTATCGGGGCGGCTCCAGGCCCCAGCATGCCAAGCACATGCTTGGGGCGGCATGCCGCTGGGGGCGCTCTGCCAGTCGCCAGGAGGGCGGCAGGCAGGCTGCCTTCGGCGGCATGCCTGCAGAAGGTCCGCTGGTCCCGCAGCTTTGGTGGACCTCCCGCAGCCCTGCAGGAGGTCCATTGAGCCGCGGGACCAGAGGACCCTCCGCAGGCATGCCTGCGGGAGGTCCACTGGAGCCGCGGGACCGGTGACCGGCAGAGTGCCCCCTGCGGCATGACGCCGTGCTTGGGGCGGCGAAATGTCTAGAGCCGCCCCGGATTAGTATTGGATTTGTGATAGAACCCAACAACACAGAATACAACAAGCTTTCAAAATATAACTTGCATCCAGAATCCAGAAAAGCACTACTAAGAAATTGATATTATACACACAAATCAACTATTAGCAAGTCCCTAAAAGAACCATGGCACTTAAAAACCATACTTCTGCTTGAAATCTTTTTAACCTACTGTTGTTATAAAACACACCTTAAAGTTTACTGTAACTGAAAGAGATGAGAAAAAGAAATATTTGCCTCTATTTTTCCAGTTTGTTTTCTTTCTATATTTCAGAGCACTTTTCATATATTCAGTTTCATAGTTTCCCCTGTGTAGTAAGTCAGCTTCCCATGTTTGTACAACAAAAGGGAAAAGGAAAAATATTAAAAAACAAAACAAAACAGAAAAATGGTGATAAAAAATAAACCCCACCAAAATTGGGCGGGGGATTCCAGGTGTGGTTCTTGAAACCAGATTTAACTCATTTTCTTAAATAAACTTGATTTCAAATTGACTGTGTCCCATGAGCATTGAGTTCTGCAAACATCCTACAGATCACTGGGTAGCAAAGTGTTAGGCTCTCTCTCTTACCTTTGGAGGCTTGAAGGGATATTCTGGTGTAAATGTGATATCAAGGAAGAAAACTCCGCCCTCATATACTGAGCCTGGAGGCCCCAGTATAGTTGATCTCCATTCATAGATGTTATCGCCTTTGGGGCCAGCGCTGTGCAATAAAAAGGATACATACATTTAGGAAGCAAAGCTACAATTTGAATAAATATGATCCCATAGATTTAAGAAACAGTTGAATCTCAACAATGTGATATTTAATACACAATGTAGAGGTTAGAACGGTAATAAAAAGTAATGAAGCTTAGAAACAAGCAATCTACAGTCTTATACCTGGACATCTGTACTCAGTGGTGGGGGGAGGGATAGCTCAGTGGTTTGAGCAGCCTGCTAAACCCGGGGTTGTGACTTCAATCCTTGAGGGGGCCACTTAGGGATCTGGGGCAAAAATTGGTCCTGCTAGTGAAGGCAGGGGGCTGGACTCAATGACCTTTCAAGGTCCCTTCCAGTTCTAGGAGATTGGTATATCTCCAATTATTACCTTATTACCATTGTTAAGACTACGTGGCACACACTGTATGGCAAGGGTCTGGAGAAGGAGGGGAAATGATTTTCTGTCTCTTTAAATCCCATTCTGTTGATCTGGATGTTTGGAAGAAGTACCACCACCTTCCCCATTTGTCCTTACAAACAAAAACAAAATGCACACACCTTCGGGTAGCACCAGTTCAATGCAACAAGAAACATCAGTAGTTAAGTACTACACAACTTCAAAGAGGAAAATGTTGTATTTTAGAAAGGGGCTGCCCTAGTACAGCTTTATTACAGGGTTCCCATAAGCTAAACCTCACAGACCATATTAAAATTGGAAACTTGCTTCCTGGTACTTCATTAAACAGATCAGAGAGTGAAAAAGGATTAATCAGTACACGAGGATTTTTTTTTTTTTACTTTAATGTGATCAACAGGAGATATATTATTTACATTTCCTACATTATTACTGAACAGTAGTAGTTCATTTGCTTTAATTGAGTGGATCAAAACTATATCATGGTGCTTTACAATGTCAAACTTATTCCCACTTGGCCACAGTACATTTTGTGCAAAATGGTTTCTAAAATGAAGCAACGATATGGGTTTTTCCTAATGTTGGGGCCCATTTTACAGAGCTGTTTTTTGCAAATTCACATAAAATCAGGGTTAAATCTTGGATTTAACATTCCAAACTCACCTCAAAGACCACCTTTTTCTCCTAGCACTGATGTGGGTGGAGGGATAAATTAAAGGTCTTTTATTCATTATAATAATTATAGGGCATTAGTATTAGAGGTGGAAGGCATCAAATGCATTCAATATGGACATGATAATGTGAAGGGATCCAGAGTAATTGATGGGTGCTTATTAGTAGTGTTATAAATAGAAATAAATAAATACAAATAATTTTAGATCACATCGTAAAGCTGCCACACCCAAGGATGATAGATTGCTTTCTGCTCTTTGTTCTGCTGGTGAACATGTACCTCTATGTAGGGGTAAGCAAAGGGAGGAGATTGTATTGAATACCTCTATTATCTCATCTCTTCAAATCCAATAAATGCCCATGGTACTTTAACTATTAAATTTTAATAGCAAGACCCGTACTAGAAGATTTCTTTGCATGTCTCCCCACATCCTCCCCAATGTGTAAAGTTCTGAAAACTAGCACAAAAATTACACACCGTACATTGGTAAATATCTCTCTCATCCAAACGCAAAGCTTCACACAGCTTGTGAAATGAGGCTTCAAACAAAAACACTAACGTAAGGTAAAATCCATTGTACCCTAAAGACTCATGATATCCCTCTCCTCCCTAATTATTTCTCTTTGTCCCATACAGGTCTGTATATCTGGATGCTTAGCTCTACAGCTACTGGATGTGTAATGGGCTGTGACACAACTGTATTTCTACAAGAAGCCCTGCCTAGTGACAGACACCAGCTTAACTGTGCAAAGTTATTGAAAAGGACACTCTCGGGTGCCCTTAGCTACTTCTCCAAGAAATTACTTCTTGGAGTGGTATTGAAACACTATCATTACTCCAAGTTACACAAGCCAACCCCCTTAAGATGGAACTAGTGCATGGAACAGGTCCTTGCAATTTGTTAATACCAATTTACTGCTGAAATTTACAAAGTAAGAACTGTCAACTGGGAGTATTTTAGGGGGGGTGGAGGTGGGAAAGAGGGAAGCAACATGATCGGCATACTGAATAAGGCCCTCTGAGCCTATGAGAAATATTTCAGTATTTTATTTTGCACTTCATTTCTAGTTTAAACCCAAAGAACTGTCAATACAAAAAACACACCTCAATGATTTAAAATTATCATTCAATAAAAACCCGATGACTTCAAAAATATTATTCATAATAGTCTTAGAAATGTCTTATACCCTATTAAGCTTCCAATTAGTTATTAATGCATGCAAGGTGCTTTCATTTCCACAGATGTAGTAGTATATTAATAGAGGTTTGGATTAAATATATATATATCACATCTTTGTAAAACATTAGTAGACATTTCCCCAATATTTTATTAAAAAGTGATGCATGTAGCTTACCTTTCAAGCCTTTCATTTCAATTAACAGTATGAAATAGCTGGCAGATTTCAATTTTTAAACAGCATAATTGATTTCTTATAAAGAAAAGATTGAAAGGGGGAGATGCAAGTCAGTTACAGAATGCAACATTACTTGGGTTTAAATTAGGATTAGGTACTATCAAGTGGCTCAATACCCAAGTGCTTATTAGAAAAGTGATGGTACTTGAATGTAGTTTAAGTGCAGTGGCATTAACTTCAGTGAAGATACGAAAAGAAGTCAAAGGTGAGGGATTACATTTTTTGCTTAAAATCCTTTGCAATTATCTGTTTAAAAAGAACACATCAATATGTAGATATATGGTGCATAGGCACAACTGATACCTCCAATAATCTCCAATAATCTGTGCCACTGCTATACTCAAGTTAAGTGACTATAACAGATGGATGCAACATTTAGCAGTTGTCAAACACTTGGCCATTCTGAAGACAATTTAAAATAATATAAACTGATTCCACTACAAATAGCTACAATATAGTGTATTAAATCCAAGAGCCAATAACCCTCTACCTCTGTGTTAAAAGACTGAGGCCCAGATCAACAAAAGGATCTAAGTGCCTAAATGCTACATATGTCCAATATTCATGCATCACTAAGATCCTCAAAACCCCTGCTTGGGTGCTGCCTAACCCTGGAGGCATCTAAAATCCTGCGGTTAAATTTTCACTGTTAAAATCCTCCATGTGCCTAAATTTCTGCCACTGGGCACTGCCGTTATTCTAAGGGTTAATCAATTTATGGATGTCACTTAAAATGCCACCAACCACCTTAGGTCAACTTGACAGGATGGCCTGAGAAAAGAATTTCATTAGCCACAATTAATTTCAGTAGCCCATGGAAAACTAACAAATATTTCAATTAGGACCATGAGGAATACAACCATTAACTCTCTCACAAATCCAGAGCCCTACTTTTTGAATTGAATCTAAAGCAAATTGGCCAAGCTGTTTTGGAGTTACATGTCTCTGGAAAACAAAGATGAGAACAAAAATGCTTTAGAGACTACCCATTCCAGAGATCCAGATCAAACCTACATGCAAGCAAACACCACACTGAAAGAATTTGGGTATTCCCAGGCAAAACAACCTCAGTCATTTCTGCTCTAATGCTGCTAAATTAGATGGTGATGGCAACACTCTTAACTGAACACCAAACAAGTTGCAAACAGGAGCAATAATTTTGAAGTGAAGACATTTTTTAACTTATTACATAAAATAAAATGGATTGGACTTAAAAAGGCCATGGTTTCTATGGCAGAATTCTTTGTTTTATTTTATTAAAACACAAAAATGCATCATGGTTTGACCATTTGGTTTTACGCAACTTACAGAACTGTCTCTAGTACAGTGATACAAATTTTCTGTTTAAAATAATACTCAAAACATACAGACTAAAATAATATTTCTCTTCTCTACCCTAATACCTATCTTTTTATTTTGTTTTACACTTTAAAACAAATAAGTTGTTTGGTAATCACTGTATTATGAAGCTATCTATTGTGAACAACTGAATAAAAAAATGGAGTCCTGATATTGGTCATTAGTTACAGGTTCCAGTGTTCTTTATCTACTGTGTTAAAAATATAAACAATCTTTTTCTTTTAAAAAAGATCCAATAGCCAATGCTTTGTAATCAAAGACTTAAGTTTGAGCATTTAATATAGAAGTGTAATGAAACATTTGTTTCCAACATTGACCCTAAATCTCCCCCCTCATCCATTGCAATATATCTTCCATTATAGAATGTTATAACTCTACTGCACTCTGGTAGCCCTTATCAATATAGTGGATGGGAAACACGGTGGGGGTTTCTAACCTATATCATGAGAAGGAACTTAGGGGAGGCTAGTTAAGAACACAAGACGTCCCTGACCACTGGAGGGTGAGGGGTTTGGGTTGCTCTACAATGACAGGTGTAAGTACTGGAGGAAAGGTGAGGTGCAGACTTAACATTGCTTTTGGAAGTTTAACAGAAAATGTAAACATGCCAAGTCAGGAAATTCTGTGTTAAATACGTTTTCTGCTCTTAGGGTTTTTTTTTATTAAAGGGTTTTGCATTTCAAAAGTATTCCAAATACAGAAACATCAAAGTATAGCAAAAAACTACAACGCTTCCTTTAGCCATGATCTCTTTTTAAAAATGTATACAAGTGCACAACCATAATTTTAGAAATAATTATTCCCTCCCACACACACTGTGCTAGAAATGTATTCCCCCCCCGCCCCGTACAAAGTAGTTATTCTGAGTTACCAACAGAGCAGGACAGGGCAGGGCAGGACTATTTTTGCATACTCTACAGCATAAACAACTAATAAATACTACTACTAATTGTGTAAATTGAAGAGTAAGGGCTGCAGACAGTCTCATCCCTGCTAGTCTGCCTCCCAGTTTAAATCATGCAGGACAGACAAGAAAAGATCCCTCTAACATATCTCATTAGTTTTGCCTAGTTTTCTACAAGAGTTTGAGTATGCATGTTTTGTATCTCTTAAGATTCCACAAGATTATTGTCAAAGGAAACTGTCTCAGTAAGCATTGAAACATCACAAGATACTGAGAAATGAATTTGAACAGCCAAGACAGAAGACGCTAAGATGATGCGCCAAGTCATGCACATTTAATTACTATTTTCAGTAAAGTAGTTTGAACATCAGATAGAATTTTAACTCTGTCTCATTTTTAGGTCAAGGAAAGAAACTGGACCAAAAGAAACCTAAACCAAAACGAACCAGAACAACAAAAAAATACCACCACAAACAAACCCCCTTCTGGGCAGCTCTGACAGCCTAATGGTAGCGTACTGGACTATCATGTGACCAAGTAAATCAGAGCAATATTTGTGCCCACTTTAATTAGGGACAGCTCCCAGCTGCTCCCCAGTATGAAGATTAACTCAAATGATGGATTGACCAGGGGTAAAATGCCTTGGAGCTGCATGAGGGGTGGGGAATAGACACCAGAGAAAAGGTGGAGGCAGTAGAGGAGGAAGCAGGGGAGATAATATTGTAAAAATAGACCAGAATACTGTTATGTCTATGTCTGTTATGGTGATCCCACCATCTGTAAAATGGGGATAACAAGACTTAATTACTTAATTCCCATTGTAAAGCAATTTGAGCATAAGAACGAAAAAGCATGAAGCATTAAGTATTATTATGGTAATAACTAGATCTACTTCTTGAAGATATTGATATTTTCTGCCTGACAGTCACAACCATTATGAAGGGCAAATGTCTTCCAAATCTGACTCTATTCCTAACAGAAGAGAGTGAAGGCTCACACAACATTTCATGTAGAATTAAGAATGACACTAATTAATTATCTAATTAATTTATTAAAAGGCATTTTTGAAAGAAATAATACTGCAAGAAAAAGTGTATGCTTGAAACTGGAAGGTAAATTTCATAGAAAATTAACTTGGGAAGAAGTTAAAGTATGAATTAAGCACAATACACCTCTACCCCGATATAACGCGACCTGATATAACACAAATTCTGATATAACGCGGTAAAGCAGTGCTCCGGGGGGGGGGGGGGTAGAGGGGAGATGTGCACTCTGGCGGATCAAAGCAAGTTCGATATAACGTGGTAAGATTTTTTGGCTCCCGAGGACAGCGTTATATCGAGGTAGAGGTGTATTTAGGATCCAACATTGAATTATGTGTTAGAGTAAAAACATTTTGGGGATTTTTTATTGAAAATTTAGTGGGGTTAACACATCAAAGATATTTTGCAAATAGTTCAATTTAGCTGAGTGAAAACCAGTGCAACACAATCCAAGTAAACGGTTAGTCCTGTAAGTGCTATCAATCAGGTGAGGTGCTTGCAACCTTACCTTATTATGGTAGAAAGGACTGTGCCCCAGAGTAAGTGTTTGCAGGACTAGGACCACAACTTGTAGGTTTTACTTACGCATGCACAATTCTGAGGTTACTACCAAACTATTTGAAAACCTTTTGTGAGAAGGCCAATGCTGTTTGACTGTTTTGCTGCAAAGTTCAATTTTTAAACCTTACTTCAAAGCTTAAAAATAAAACCCTTGATTACTGGAGGGGTCAGAAAGAGGCTTACATTTTTCTCGAGAGTATGCTGAAGCTCTATGTAGTTTAGCAATAATCCCTTCAATTTAGAAGCAAGTCCTAATAAAAAGGTTCAGGAGAAATTAATGCATTTAACATTGGTTCCAAAATTGAAAATAAATCCAAACTACTCCACTCCCAGAGGGGGTCTACTTTCTCCAGCAATGGCTTCCTTCTTCATAGGTTTCCTCTGCCACTGAGCACTGGAAGTTTATCCTACCATGTGTAGGAACAATTGCTAAGCTTCCAATCCTGCGACAAAGAGGTTGAACTGCTTTATAAAAGCTCAAGGTTGCAGCATATGCCTTTATGTAAATATGCAAGGACATGAAATGCCAAACTTTAAATTGTTAGCAGAAGTATTCTTATTCTATGCAAATCTGTTTTACTTTTTCCTGCAAAGTTACATTTCAAGACAAAGTGATGAACTAGCTCAAATTTGACTTTACATCTCCCATTCAATGATAACCTAAACAGGAAACAATAAGATGAGGAAGAAGTGAAAGAGTATGACTCGGCTAACAACTCGTAGAGGAAGAAGTGAAAGAGTATGACTCGGCTAACAACTCGTAATGGTTTATTTAAATGACAGAAAAGATGTGGTGGTAAAAGCTATGCTCTGCAAACTTCATCTTGTGCTATTTTAACCATCAGTTTCCTTCCTGCCATTTGTCAACTGGACTATTAGCTACCAACCTGAGGAAAGAAATTCCTCCAGATAATCAGAGCTTGTTTCCAAATGTAGTACCTACATATTTAGGTATTTACTATTTAGGTAAAGCTAAATAGTCTCATAGCACTTCTGTATCTTGGCCACTTGCTCAGTGTCATCTCAGACTCCAACATGGTTTTGGTAGTCAGGGCTGCCCAGAGGGGGGGGCAAAGGGGGCAATTTGCCCCGGGCCCCGCAGGGGCCCCCAAGAGAACAGCGGAGGCTCCCGCCTCCGCCCCTCTCCTGGAGCCTTAGCACATCAAGCGGCGTGTCTCAGCCGGGGCCCCTGAGCCCCGCCCCGCACCGCGTGGGGAGGGGGCAGGGCTGGGAGCTCCGGCCTGAGCTCTGCTCCCTCCGCTGGGCCGGGAGCTCCCAGCCCCGCCCCCTCACCACGCGGCTCTGAGCGGGACGGAGCTCAGGCCCCGCCGGGGACACGCTGCGGCTGTTCAGCCGAGGCGCTGAGGCTGCGCGTGAGGAGGGAGCCGGGGGTAAGAGGCTGGGGCCGGGGGGGTTGGATAAGGGGCAGGGAGCCCTGGAGACAGTCAGGGCAGAGGTTGGGGAGGGGCAGGGAATGGGGTTGGATTTTGGGTGTTCTGGGGGGGTGGATAGGGTCAGGGCCGCCCAGAGGGGGCAGGGCAAGAGGGCGCAGAAGCTTCTTCGCTCCCGGTCTTCGCCGGCGGGGGGTCCTTCTGCTCCGGGGCGGAAGGACCCCCCGCTGGCAAATTACCGCCGAAGCGGGACCCGCCGCCGACGTGCAGCCCGGTCTTCGGCGGTAATTCGGCGGCGGGGGGCCCTTCCGTTCCGGGACCCGCCGCCGAAGTGCCCCGAAGACCCGCGGCGGGGGGGCCCCCGGCCGCCGAATTACCGCTGAAGACCGGGCTGCACATCGGCGGCGGGTCCCGGAACGGAAGGGCCCCCCGACGCCGAAGACCCCGGGCCCCCGGAATCCTCTGGGCGGCCCTGTTGATAGTTGATACAGAACAAGTAGTAGTAAATTAACTTCTGTAATTTTTATTCTGTCAGAAGGCAAACAGACCCTAAAATTGGATTCAGCACATCAAGTGATCTTTGTACAAATGAAGATCGTTCTGGATTTCAGGACTGAAAAGAGACTGCATCTCCTTCAAGAAATGCTGCATCGCTATTGCCAACAAGATATCAATCAAAGCACATGGGTCACAAGAACTGGCTTCAGCTAATATCTCTGAAGACAAGACAGGCTTATGGTCCACTTTCTCTGCTAACTTCTTTGCAGGTAGCAGGACCATAAACATGTTTTCAAATACTGTAAGCAAATCGCACCCCTCAAAGGGATCCCCTTTTAAAGGGATCAGAAGATTGTTTCCTAAATCGTATGTTTTCTACCCATTTGGAAAAACAGAAATACAGTAAGATAACCCTGCTACTCCAGGAACAAGACACATGGATACTATTGATGAGAGATTAAGTCTAGACAAACTGATTAGAAGACCTAGCATATCCATCCATGCATTTGCAGAATTTGCAAACGGTGCACCATCAAGTTAAACAATAAGACTCAGAGCCAGAATATTGGGAGGCTTCTTTCTCCAGCCAAAAATAAAATCAATAAATAAAAATCCATATGCACATTTTTTTATTTAAAAAAAAATCCAAACTATTGAGTAAACCAAATTACCCTGTATGAAGTTACCAGAGCAGGCTATCTTCCTCAGAGCTCATTATTAATAATTTACACTACCAATGGTATAATATTAGTGGTCACACCACTACTATGTCAAAGAAATACAAAAGCTAAATAACTTAGATTAAAGTGCACTGCTAGTTATGAATATGCTTGCAGAAACTGGCACCCAGAAGGTTAATAATTATGTGTAACATTTGGCTAGAGGTGCTCCTATGCTGAAGACCTGACAGCTGATGAAGACTCTCCAAATTCCTCTAATAAGGATTGGGTTCCTTGGCTAGAAACTGATTTTCTTTCCAAACCAACATTCATATTTCTATGGAAAAACATTTTTAAGAAATATTTTTAAACGGGAGGAGAAAACTCATGCACCCATCTAAAAAGATACTCTAAAAGACTCTTAAATGATCGAGATCATCACATTCATATTAACTGATGCATACATTATCGTCGCTGAAGGCGGCTGGGGGCAAATTCTGGGTAACTCACAACATGGTGACACAAAATTGGCTAAACCTAGTTGATTAGAAAAAATATTTAAGATTGAACTATACTACACTACCACAGCATATTTGCATTGATTACAGGGGATTGTGGAGTATTATAATAACTGCATGCCACACAAGTCATAATAAAATGCATTTTACAATTGTAGAATGGACAGCCTAGAAATTTGTTCAATTGACAGGTCTGGGATGAGGGTTTCTGATGATAATTTATTCTTAAACAGTCTGTTAAAGTAAAACACCAGACCATTACATTGTAGTTACTAAAAATCATTTATATAGCATTGTAGGTTGTTCTAGTTAATAAATAATAGTTCCTATTGTTGCCCGCAAGTGTCGTAGTTAATCAAGGTTTATTATAAGGACAGTGTCAGCAGATATTATTCAGGAGTCAGCAGATACTATTCAGGAGTCAACAATCTGACTTTAAGAATAAGAGAGAGTTTACTTAAAAGGTGCCTTTCAAAGTATCTGAAATAAATTATTGGGTTTGTGCCCTTTTATTGCTATTTTATGAAATATGAAAGATGGCTTGAGGGGGTTTGTTTTTTGAAGTTTTATTTCTGTTTTTTTTTTCATCTTAGAAATATCAGCAATGTCAAGTTTGGTCTTCTCCGGTTTTGCAGGACACACTGGACATTTCAGAGACTGTATATGGACAGCTTTCACCCCATAAAACTGACCAGGCTGGTGCAGTGGATCTTCAACAAATAATGTACTTTTCCCAGAACGTTAGTCACTCACTGAAGTTAAATAAGTGTTAACAAAAAAACAAACAGTTTTAAACATGGATGGAAACACGCTTTCCCTCTCAGTTGTGCTCTCAGTTGACTCTTGTGTTGATATCATTTTAACTAGTTCTACAATTATCAGGGGGCTTGTCTACATAAGTGTTATTGTGATAAAGATGACTCAGCAGAAGGTAACAAGCTGCAGCACATTTAAGACATAAATACATGGAAAAGGATATGATGAAATATACCATATCTACTGATACCAAAATCAGCATGCCTTCCTAATCCCCCCCCCTTTTTAAAAAGTCATCAACCTGCACGTAAACAGAGAAAACTTGTCGATACATTAAATATACTGGTAATGAATCAACAAAGGAGAGCAGCAAGCTTTGCCTGATACACCCTAGCGCCAGGCACTTAAAGAAGAACTGCTGGAACTTAGGAATTCCTCTGACCACCTCTTCTCCTGCAAAACTCAGGAGCTCCACTCCTCCAATTTGACCCCCCCTTAATGTCAACCTGCAATTTTAGCTTAAAAACAATCCACATTCTAATCACAAGAACACACTGTAACTAGATAAAAACTTTGAAGTTGAATAGCACTTCAGGAAGGATCTCTCCGAGTCTGGTCACTTACCAAATCATACAGGGAAATATCTTCTTCATAAGCTTCCTAAGCTAACTATAAAATTACACAAAGCTATTTTTCATGACATTTAGCAGAATTCATGGATATCTGTACTGCAGTCACACTGTTTGGACTAAATAACACAAAATTTAATTTGCACCAATGGATACCAACTTAATTTTTAATTTTTTTTAACCTGTTGTTACAAGTAATACCACAGATTACAATATGTATTTCTTTGTTTATTTTGTACATCGGAGAGCTCTGTGTCAGTCTCCCCATGTCTGTAAGTGTCTTTCACACAGATAGTGGTGAGAGAAAACATTTTAAAAAATAGGAAAATGAAACAGTAAAACTTCAAAACTGGCCAAATGGCAGATGTAGCGCCTGAAACTAATTTTCTAACTCCCCTTTTTTTGAGAAAGAACCAACTAGACTTTGCATTATAGTGTCCTATTAAATAAGGGAAATCAAATAATAATATCACACATACAAGCGCAAACACACACACACACGCAATATATATATATCAGACTCGGGATAGATAATTTATTTTTTAATAAATAAAAATTTAATAGTAGAAAATTAGTTTCAGGTACTACAGCTGCTACTTTGCCACTTTTATTTTTACATTCCTTCCTTTCATATCTGGCCAGAGCTTGACAAACACATGAAAGGACGGAAACTCCAAATTAATGATGAAGCTTCTGGGAGACCTGGCATCTTTAATCCTTGTACATGGAAAATTACATCATACAACAGCACACAAATATTTGTTTTCATTTTTCCCCTGTGTGTAAAGGGGGGTGATCAGTATTAGGAAGATATTTAAATCATCCCCTTCAAAATAACTATGGTTTAATATGGAAAAAGCTTGTTAATTTTCTTCCATTTATTCACCAAGAGGTCAAACAAGCATATTTTAAATGTTCCTTTTAATGAAATAACAAAGATGTTCAGACAGTAATACATATACATTTCAACCCTAGATTAGTAAATTAATGTTAAGGTCTAATCAATCTCATCAAAACTTTTAAAAATTAAATGATGGCAGAGTCGAGTAAGATTCCTACTTCACAAATCTAAGATTCATACATCATCGTCTCATATTTGGCAGTCTCAAAGACCAAGGAAGATAGAGTACACCTAGGTAGTTTTCTCTTAATAATTTACAAAGACAATACCTGGATTTAAAAGTCAACTGACATTCCTGTAATTAAACAGCCTCTCAATCATCTAACAAACACCCCCCCAAAAACAAAACAAAAAAACCTGACTTTTTATTAAATGACCCAGTAAAACCATGATAAGATAAACTTCTTTTACAGCTTAAGCAAACTCAGTTGAGGAGTATACTATCCTGCAGAGCTTGTGTTAGTCATGAAAATCTGAAGAGCTGTGACATACTTGTATAATGAGAAATTGCGTAACTAGATGTTAATCAGCCAAGTGTTGATACCAATAAAGATGGTATTAAACCAAAATAATACCAAAACAAACATTTAATCTTTCAGAACTGCAAAGTGTAATTTACATATTTATATATTCTATCTTTCAATACATCAGTCAGCTAAGCCACAAGCCTGAATTATGATCAAGCAACGTCACATTAAAGGTTAAATACTGGAGTAACTGAAAGACATGTGTGTGCAGATTTCAGTGTTCAGCTGTAAAACTGGATACTCTGAAGCAGATGTTGTTAATTTAACAAAAGTATGAAGGAGAATCCTATTGGGCAGATCTCTATTAGGTGGTTTTGTCATAAGGGTGGTTCGTAACGTATATAAATTCCTCTGTAACTGACTTTGGAAAATAGCCTGTACCTTTAACAGAGTTTTCCTTTGTAAACATTAAATATGATAAATAAGAACATGGTCAGCCCAGTTACGTAATATTCCTACTACAGCCCTAGACTTCGGTTATATAGTTCAAATCCACACTTTGGTACTCCAATTTGTTTCTTCACTCCCGGACCAACAGGAGGTATATAGAAACATAGGAACTGCAATCCTGGATCAGATGCAAAGTCATCTAGTTCAGTGTCCTGCTTCGGACAGTGGCCAGAACCAGATGCTTCTAAAGAAGGTATAAGAACTCCCAGTAAACAGATGTGGGGTAATCTGTCCTCTACATTCAGTCTCATCCTAATCTCCAAAAGTTTGAGACTGGTTTAAACCCTGTGGCGTGAGGTTCAATACCCCTCCCAAAATTTTACATTTTCCAAAATTCATCATTAAGTATAACACACTGTAATCTTGTTATCCATATAAATGTTCAATCTTTTTTGAATCTTTCTAATTTCTTGGACTCAACAACTTTCAGTGGCAATCAATTCCACAGTGTAATCTCACACTGTGTAAAAATGTATTTCTTTTTATCAGTTTTGAATTTCCCACCTTTTGTTTTCATGAAATATCCCCTTCTCGTGTTATGAGACAGGGAGAATAGATGCTCATGATCTATTTTTTCTGTACCATTCATTATTTTAATATACTTTTATTATGACTCCTATTCATCTCCTTTCCAAGGTAAACATTTCCAGCCTTTTCAATCACTGGACCTGGCAGAGCCCAGCTTGCACACAGAATACACTACTGGGGGAGGGACTGAGGGAGCTACCCGGTTCCCAACAGCTGCAGTTCCCAGCATGCCCTGAGGGAAGGAAGGTGGTGGTGCACAGGGAACTCCATGCAAGCTTGGGACTGAGCATCAGGCTGTTTCTCCGTCTGGATCCCTGTGCTCTGAGGGGTAGGGGGTGGGTGTTTGGGCTGGGGGGAGCCCACAGCTGAGGTCTGGGTGTCTGGACAAGGCAGGGCAGGGCGGGTGTCTAGGCTAGGGGTACCCTGTGGCTGGGCTGGGCTCTGGGGAAGGAAGGGGGCAGGTATCTGTGTGTAGAATTTTTTTTTTTTTTTGGCTCAAAATTTTTAATTATTTGGCGCAGAATTCCCCCAGGACTATATATTGTATTATTCACCATCCTCACTCACACACCAAAAAAATGTATCACACTTGTTGGCCCAAAATGGAAGTTTCTCTAATCCTGGGTAACAGCGCACAGCTGCGCCTGCAGTGCGTCTGGTGAAGACGCTCTATGCTGATGGGAGGGAGCTCTCCCATTGGCAAAATAAAACAACTTCCATGAGTGGCAGAAGCTTTCCCACCAACATAGCATTGTCACCACGAATGCTTATAGTCGGTGTAATTTATGTCACTCGGGGTTTGGCTTTTTCACACCCCTGAGCGACATAAATTATGCCAACATAGGCTACGTCTACACTACAGCCTAAGATTGCAAAGGTGATGAAGAATTGGTTTGAACCATATTCCTAAAAGAGGGAGTTCACTTCCATCTGCACTCTGCTGAATGCCTGCTCCACTAGCAAATTTGCTAATAAAGCTATCCTTGGAGTCCTTTCAGCAGGCGTCAGTTTGGAAGGACTCTGTGTGAAATCCTGACCTCACTGAAGTTAATGGAAAAACACCCCCCTGACTTCAATGGGGTTAGGATTTCACCCATTATGTGTATTACAAGATACATAAAAATCCTCTTTGGGTACCTAAAAGGCACAATTAATTCAGAATCTGGATTGTCCAATTCTTACTGTGGCTCCTCTTAATCATCCTCAGAACAGTGAGTAATTAAGGAATAACCCACCCTCACACCTGCTACTAGAAACCAAATGTTTTCAAATCCTCATTTAAAAAAAAAAAGACAGAATTTTGTTCTCTTTATGCAACTTCAAAAGTTTACTTTCAGGCTTTTGCCACCAATTGGTTCTGCTGACTCCATTTTATAAATAAAAAGTGTGGTTTTAATCTTTATAACAAAACTACAGTTTCAGATTAACAACACAAGACCCTATATGAAAGTTCACACTGCACTGTAAAGAGGACTACAATTCTCTAAGGAAAGCAGTTCCTTTTAAAACTACATCATTTAGTCTAAGTGCCTTTCATAAATTCACAAGAAGAGAATCTGAAGACAACAAATACCTTGGCTAATCCCCAAAGATTTATAATTGTTGTTCATATTAAATTTTTCTCAATCACTCTTCTTGTGATAACAGATAAAAATTTAGCATATAAAGCAGCAAAAATACATTTTCTCTTCTCTGATATGTAGGAGTTGTACTGTTTAAAACGCTGAGATACATCGACATAAATGTCAGCTACAATAGCCAACCCTTTTAACACAGCTACTACTTCACCTCTTCTATTTTTCCACTCTGTGCAATTAAATCCATAATTTAAAGTGCCATCTAATAAAATGCCAAGACATGGTAGTTACCTTCTGTAATGTGCCTGCTATCCTCATCACGTCCTTTTCAGAACTGCAGTGATTTCACACACCACTGTGTACTTAAGTTTAACCACCATCATGGCCCTTTCTCTATGCAGTTATTAATCCTTCACAAGTTTTAGGGTTCTATTCATCACTTCATATGCCAGTTCTATAGGGCTTTTCATGCAACTTGTTCAGAAATGGTGTGTAATGAACCTCTTCTGGGAAGAACAGTAGACATCAGTAAGAAGGGAAGGACCAAGGAAAAACACTTAGGGATGCACAAGCCTGAAGAGGTAGAAAGCAGGCAGAGAAAAAAGAAATTGCCAGTTTATGTACACATCAGTCCTCCTTGGTCAAAATTAAGGGGAAAGCTCTTGAAGCAGGAGGTTAAATACCCCTGCCACAATTTTTTTTAAAGTCAGGATTATACTATCCAAAGTTATCTGTGATACCCATATAAACGTCCAATCCTCAACCTTACTAAATTCTTGACATCAGTGATTTCCTGTGACAGCAAGTTTCACCAACTGTGTGAAAAAATATTTCCTTTAATTGGTTTTTGCATTTGCCACCTTTTAATTTCACTGGATATCCCCTTGTTCTTGTGTTATGGAACAGGGAGAACAGAAGTTCCCAATCTGCCTTCCCTGTACCATTCAATATTTCATATAATTTATCATGTCCCTGATTATCTATCTTCTTTTGAAGGTAAAAAATCCCAATCTTTTCACTCTCTTCATACGAGAGGGTTTACCATGCCTTTGGTCATTCTCAATAATTTAAGCCCCTGTTTGAGAGCTTCCAGCAGCATTTAAGCATAATTACAGAATCACTGTTTCTTTTCAATGCCTAAAAATGACACACATCAACTGGTGATTATACTAATACAAAGTTTTGAATTCTATTTAAAAAAGTCAGAACTTGCTTTTATTCTAACAACACTGCCTTCAGTGTAGCACTAAGTGAACAGTTTAAATAAACGATTGAAGCATTTCACCCTGGATATATTTCGCCAAACAGATTTAAACTTGCCAGTCTACTGCTAGAATCTACACGTAAAGAAAGAGGGAAAAACAAAAGGGAGAACTAAAAGACTCAATCACAACATTCTGGCAGGATAGTTGGTTGAATATGAGAAATTACCTTGCATGGTTAGAAGCATCCATAGAAAGAAAAATGTTTTCCTACTTAATGCTAGTGATTCTGAAAAGAAACACACTGAATACAGCATCCAAGTTGCTGAAAGTGCCATTGGCTGAGACAAAGTGCCGTGAAAAAAAGATGAGAGAACTGCTCAGGTGTAGCCCTCTAGACTTGCTGATGTGCCCATGTTCAGCTCACTATTTAAACCTCAATGAGAAAGCAGTATCACACAACAGCTCTAAATCATGTTATGAAAACTTAATTCTTAGAAGCCATCATCTGCCTCATGGCTGGTTGACTGAAAAGGGAGGATTGGTACCTTTGCTTTACAATGACATTTGACAGAACTCACGTGATGACTGTACCTTTCTATTTGCATCTAACTAGTATAATTACGTTGAAATTTGCACTAAGCAGGAGGATAAGTTTGACCAAAACACAGGAAGCATTTTACACAACAAAGAACTCTACCAGGAGGTTTCAGAGGGACTTGATGGATTATATAGGCTGATGACACCAGTGCTGCAGTCTCAGTAGAAATCCAGCTTGATCTACTCATCTAAGAACTAGAACCACACAAGGACAAAATGGAAGAGTAATTCAGAGAAGCCTCAGAACCTACTACCTAGGCAACATCACTAATAAAGCTTGCAGATGACATAAGAACTGGGGGAGTGGTAAATAATCGGGGGAATGTTAAATAATTAAGAGGACAGGTCACCAATATAAAGGCATCTGGATTGCTTGGTAAATTGGGTGCAAGCAAACAATGCGTGTTTTAATACAGTTAAAAGTAAATTTACACATCTAAGAAGAAAGAATGTAGGCCATACTTACAGGATGGTGGACTCAATCCTGTGAAGCAAAGACTTGGGCACCAAGATAGATAATCAGCTGAACCAGAGATGACTTGTAACTCTTGATGATGATGGGGGTACAATTTAAAGGTTCTGGGGGGGACTTGTGACCGCCCCACGCGTCGCCTGTGGGCTGAGGAGCAGCAGCAGAGCCAGGAGTGCCAGGGCAATGGTGAGCGATCACCTCAAGGAGCATCTCGTGGCAGGGGCCAGCTCCCGGGTGGCATTGCTAGCTGCCACTGAGCTCCTTTGGGTGAGAGGCAAGAGCATGTCAGGTGTGCAGCTCAGAACTGTGCCACCGGCTCTGCTTGGGGAGCAGGGCAGGCAGGCATGAAGGATCGGAACAATTTACCCAGGCTTGTGGTGGATTCTATGTCACTGACAACTTTTAAACCAAGATTGGCTTTTTTCTAAAAAAATATGTTCTAGGAACTATTTTGAGGAAATTCTGTGGCCTATGTTACATAGGAGGTCAGCCTAGATGATCACAGTGGTCCCTCTGGCCTTGGAGTCTATGAATCAACATGACTGATCCCAAATACAAAAGGTCATGGCTGGAGTCAACAAAGATTGGAGGCTGAAACATGGCTGATGGAAGACAAGGTGAGAACTCGGGATTATGGTCTAACATTTAAAACTGAAGGTCCAGATTTCAACTGCAAATCTGTATTTGCAAAGGAAGTTGTGTTGTAGTTTCTCACATCAAAATGATAGTAAATTGTGGAAACAAAATCAAAGAAGACAGGAGAGTTCTGTCCCTTTTTTTAAAACCTGCACTCTTGTCCAGCAACAATCAAGTGTGCTTTGAACACGTTTGGATTAGTTTGGTTGAAACTCTGAAACAGGCTGTATACTTAAAAACACAATGAGTTTGTAACCGTACATATAGGTTAATAAAAGAGAGTAGTGGGCCTAATTTTATTGCATTTGGTGTTTAAATTCGAGAACTGCATAGTTTTCATTTTTAACAATATGGTCCTTCTTATGTTTGGGCAAAGTATGCTAACAAATGAATCACAGTGTTTTGAAAAGGGATTGGGAAAAGGTCTATTTTTTCCCCAGCAGGGGAAAAGAAAAACAAAAACAAAAAACAAAAAACAAAACACAAATAGTGGGGATTTTTGGCTTGGGAGAGACTTATAACAACCTTGGTCTTTGTATCAGCATCATTGATATTTGTTTAAACTAAACAGTAGACTGAAATGAAGAAGTTGCCTTTTAGTAATAATACACAGCAAAATCTCCCTGTGAGGAGGAGGTGCTATTTTTATATTTAAAGAACCTTTGGAAGAAACTCAATGGATGCACAGACCCATTTCTGGCCTGCATGAAGAGAGTGCTGGGAAAGGGGAGCTTCTGCTCACTATAATTGTCATGCTGATCTCCGTCTATTATGGGTACTCTTTAGATAATGAAATAATTTAAAACACAAATAAAGAATGTTTTCTAACTGTTCTAACACAATTAAGACTTTATTCATTTTTAAGGAGAAAATGGATAAGTATGGCAGGGCCCTAACGGAAGCCACCACTCTGCTGTTAACGATGTGTTGCCATAGCCGTAACTGCAGCAACTCGTGCTGACGGGAAGAGTGGGGAAACAGAGAGAACAAGAGATCTCAGGAAGGTAAAAGGGAAAAAAAGATACATCATCAAGCTGGATGACATTTGGATCAGTTGTTCCTAAAAAGCTATACAGTTATAATCAAAATTTGTTTAAAGATAGATGATTTTACCTGGCACAGATGTCACTTTAGGTCTATGCATGTATAAATGCACAAATAAATAGCTGCATATTATCCTAGCTCACTGTTAGATAAAATGAACAGCTGCTGCCTCAAGAGCAATACAGTAAGAAAGGGTACAAAGACTATCCAAGACTGATAAGCAGGCAAGCATTAGCTTATTTCAGTCCTTTTACCCACACATTTATTCAGAACAAACATGCACTCCTGCAGTCTTCCATATTGGCAGATCTATAATAATTTTATCTTGCTTGCTAATTGCACCACCAAATTATGACAGAATATATAACATTGATCATATCTTACAGCTCTTGCTCACAGTGATAATATGTTTGGCCTCAGCATGTATACTACAGGGATTCACTTCAGCAAGCCAGAGTTATCCTGTGAGTCTGTTTTGTCTGTACTAAAGAGGCTTTCCCACAGTGTGTTTCCCTCGGATGATGCAATGTTTAAATACAAAAAAGGTGTCACTTTCAGCAAGCCAAGTGGAATGGCAAAGAAAAGAAAAAAACATTTATAGCAATCCTTTTCAATGACGTCCATTGTGTGTATTTGGGAAAGGAACAGTGAGAAAAAGACTATGGAAGAAAATCCTCCGTTCTGAAAAATATTTAGCATCTTAAGAGTCTCCAATGGACTGCATTAAAAAAGCCTTAGAATGCATAATTTGATGCGTCACTAATGAAGAGTGGATCATATTCACTGGCACTTCTTTTGCAATGCTGGATAGGTAGCGTTTATTGGGTTTAATTTGTCAATTGTTCTTAACAGTCTAGCTGAAGAATACGAGACAACAGACAACAACATGAATTCTAACCTAAAATCTCTTGCACCTATTTAAAAATTGAAATCTGGCAAATATCTAAGGTGTTTTGAATTCTCTTCCTTTCTTTACTCTCCATGCCTCCAACTTCCCCCTTCCCAACACTGAAATTAAATAAACATTAATAGCTTCACATTAAACATTAAAGCTTCACATACTGTACACATTCAACAACTATTTACCCCTCTATTCTACTTACAAAATATAAACTGTAGCCACAGATATTTCTTTTACTGAACAGCAATTTTCTTTTTGATACTTTTAGTCTACAGGGGCAACAGAAGTTCAGTTACCTTTCAAAAATAGCACTGGAAAGCAGAATCTAAGCTACAGTCACACAAACTGCTTCAACTAAAATAAAAGAAAACAACTGAAATCAGTGGCATACATTTATTAAAAATGGCACAAGAAATGAGTGGAGATGAGGACAGAGCCATCCTGTGGCTGGTTCACTCTCCTGGAACTCCTTCTCTGCTACAGCTAACAACGATCTTTTTCAACAAATCCCCTCACTGAAAACAGGTAATATTGAAAGTCTGAAATCTAACAGGCACAAATATATTCAATTAAATGAGACAATGCCAAAGGCCTGACTCTTACAAACATAAAATATGCATACCAACTACAAGAAAGATGCAAAATTTGAAACAGTTCTTATTTTATCCAGGTTTGTTGATAAATGGACAGGCTTGGTCATGTAAAACAATCGTCATTCACAACCTTTCTAGGATTCTCAGATGTGTACAGATTTATTAAGTCCTTCAAGGACGTGTCACTATTGATGCAAGAATTTAAGAGCATTTTCCTTTCACAGATCTCTGTCTTTCTGTGGGTATGCCTCGTCTTTTTTTTTTTTTTTTAAATAGCTAAGTGCTCACTTTGCCATTATTTAAATTCTCTGCAGCCAAGCAACTTGTAACTGTCATAGTTAACAAAAGAACAATAAAAAACATTAACCAACACAGCATGTCAAACATAGCTTGTAATTTGAAACAGGCAAAATAAATCTCATCAGTAAGGAAATCAAGTGAATCTGACCATATCACCATTTTTTTTTTTAAATCAACAGTCCGTGGGCCTGAGTTTCTTTAACTTCCTATGGTAACTATAAATGTAAATGGTAGAGTAGTCAAAAGGGACTGCTAAAGTGGCCAGCAAAGATTGCAAATCGACATACATAACAACTTACTTTTGTTTTCCAGATGTTCATACATAATCAAAATATATCTTGGATTTTTGGTAGTGTGGATCATCTTCCTCAACATGTGCACTGAAAAGGGCACCAGGCAGCAATAACATAGCAGTCGCAAATGATCTCTTTGGAACAATTAAAGTATGTTAACAGTCGTGTGGTCACTGGCCCCAGAGAAAGGTCAAGAGTGAGGGCTTTTCTTCTCATTTACAAGTGAGCAGATATTTGATCCTCATCAGGAGACATTAAGATTACATAGGGAATGATATTATCCCCTGCTAGGGAATAAATCCATAAACTGAAATCAGCACATTTTAAAAGGGCAAAATGCAAGGTACAACTCTTCAGCATAGTAATCTCACCATCACGGATTTAAACAAAAAAAAAAATAAATCTCACACCCCTATGCATGCAGGAGAGAACCACTAGATTTCTATAATTTGGTGAGATCCTCAGATACTGTAGCAATAAGCCTGGCAGCTAATAAATAAATAAATGGATGGATGAGTGGAATGAATATTTCATTAATCAGAATGCAAATATTTTATAGCAAGTACTTCCTTGAAACTGTCTTAACATCAACATGTTGAAATGAAGACATTTGTTTCTAGGATACAGTTCATGCATTATCCTCAACAAGGGCTGAAACCTTATGCATTTTCAATCCTTGGGCACCACTAAAGGATAATCTAAAGGCATAATCTAGTCAAATTTCACAACTCCCTCGATGTTTTACTTTAACATCTGAAGAATGGACTGTCTCTAAAAATAAAATCAGGTGCTAAAACTATATTGGCTGACTCTCAAACATTTTAGTGCATGTGAGAGATTAATAAAAATACTGTTTTTTTTTAATTTTTAAAACATGCTGCTGGCACCAGATCTAGGTACTGTCCACCTGTATTCACCATATAAGTATATACAGACACACTCTGCATCTACTGGACATTATAGAAATACTCTAGGAGCCCCAAAGTTAGATTTGAGATACATTTTCCACATAGCACAAGTGATTAAAAAGACCTTTAAAAAGATAAACCATGCCTGTCTTATTACCCACGTTTACCCTATCAATGAGGACAGACTTTAATTTCTTAGACATATTTCAATTTCAAAACCACCCTAGTTTAAACACTACAAAGCACTTTAAGACCACTCCTTTTAAAAAGTATTTCCAAGGAGTCTTCTGGTTTTTTTGAACCCTTATGACTTAATGATCTGAACAGTTGGACACTTCAAAAGTCATGCACAGCTTCATTCGCAAAGATGCTCATCCTTACTTAATCTGAAAACAAATTAGTAAAGTGAGTTATAAGTTTTGTTCATCTGTTTGCTTTTGTGGCTGGGTTTAGTCCTTTACCTGGTAGGTCTCACAAAAGTGGGAGACCATCTGTGCTACAGACTTCCCTGCACTGAAGTGGCTTGGCAATGGTGACACGTGTAGGCCAGTGGAGAAGACTCAGTGTGGACTGCAGGAGTAGCTGGGAGGGGGACCCTCAGGAGCAGCATGGTGCTGCTGGAGAAAGCGACAGGAATAGACTACTGTGCTTCTTCACTTCTCCAGTCCATTAACTTGTTACAGTTTGGCAGAGAGGAGACCCAGTGCTGCGAGCCAGAACAGGAGCACTTTGCTCCTTTTGCAGAGCTACCACATCCATGGCCTTGCTGACGTGTAAGGAGCCATGGTCCAGGAAAGGCGTGTGAGGAGCCAGAAACCTGGCAGGTGCTGTACAGGGAGTCAGGGCCAGTGCAAAGATATTTTGCGCCCTAGGCGAAACTTCCACCTTGTGCCCCTCCCTCCCCGAAATTGTGCCCCAGACAACTTTTCTATATCTGCCATGAGGCTGCATCAACTGAAAATGAAAAAAAAAATGAAATTTTATTCCTGTCAGTTCTTTTTCTTGTTCACTATTAAAGGTAAAGGATAGAGAATACATGTCACTTACTAACTATGAGTCACTATTTGAATTTCATCAACTGTTTGACGTAAACATTGATTAAGAGATCAAGATGACTTTTCCTTAAAATTAAGCAATGTTGATTGTAATCGGAAATACACCCTTTTTAGTCACGTATACTTCCTTCCTTCATTCTTTCATATCAAAAACTACTACTTTTTATTCTACCTTTAGAATATTCAATTATTGTTATTAATAAAATTTATAAAATTAGAATGGCGGATACTCCATCATACAACAACTAGACAAGCAGATGCCTGCCTCGGTGCATGTCCAGTCCGATGAGCTGCAGAGCATCACTTTTCCTTGCGCAGCAACAGTCTCTGCGCCCGAGCCCTCTGGTGGATCGGACCCCAGGGAGCGCTCCCCGCTGAGTTTGCGGAAAGAAAAGCCCCCACACCCGCAACCTCCAGTGCCATGAAACAAGGCAGATTCGCTGGACCCCTGGCTGAGATGCTGGGGCTGGGGAGGGCTCGGCCGCGGGCCCAAGGTTCTGGTGTCAACTCACAGCCGCCCTGCTCGGGCATCAAGCAGAAGGAAAGAGGAACTTGGCTTTCCCCTGAGGGCGAGAGGGCTCATTAATCACCCCCGTGTCTCTCTCCGATCCGAGAGGCTCCCGCTCAGCCCCCGCTTTGCGGGAATGCCTGCGCTACCGAGGCCCCCCCCCCCCCTGTGGCCCTGTGCTGCTGATAGTTTTAATGGAGCTTGGCAGCCACAGGTTCAAGCTGCCAGAAGAGATGGAGACTTCCTTGTCTTAACCCTGTTAAACAAAAATGGGGGCACTGGTTTTTGGCACCCCCAAATCTTGGCACCCTAGGCGGCCACCTAGTTCGCCTAGTGGTTACACCGGCCCTGCATGGAGTGGATTCCTTTCCAATGACCCACAGCAGATTTGCCACTGGGCAGGAGAATCAGCAAAGCACTATCCTTTCCAAGCCTTCTCCTCCTGAGCCCTCACACTTGGCCCCTCCCTGTAAATATTACAGAGCCATCCCTCATGGGTAGTAGCTGTCCCAATCTTCAACTCAAGCTCCTCTCTCTAAGCTCCCCAACAAGCCCTCTACCCGAGTCAGTGAAGACCCTTCCATGCATAATATTCTTCACTGGCTCATTTGTGAGCTAGTGGCCCAATCCTCCTCCCGAGATCCAGACCCCAGCCAGCTCTTCCCTTAGTTCTATTCAAACCCATCTCTATGCTTCCCTTTTCAACTGTACAGTCAGGCCTGGCCTGGCCTGAGGCGGGTGCGGGGGCACGAGTGTAGTGCATGCCTCATCTACCCTTTCTACAGCCTGCACCCCGATCTCCTCCTCTGCCAGAGCCCTGACCCCTGAGTTAGCACCCAACATCTCCTAACACCCCACATCTCTGATTCTCTGTCTCCAGACTCCATTCCTATTTCACAACTAGAACCCCAAACCTCCAATGTCTCCCTAGTCAAAGCACTGCCTACCTAATGCCACCCCTCCCAGAATCCCACAACCCTCCTCTCCATGGGTACAGAGTCCCAACCCCTTATGCTGTTCCATCAACCCCCACACCCTCCCCAAAGGTCTCCTTCCAGAACTCAGCTTGGGTAGCTTAATTGGCTATTTCCTTGGTATTTAATGATTGCAGTGATGGGAAATACACTTTAGCAGCCTCCACTCTGAATTAACAAAGATTTTGGTGTGGGCACATACACAATGGTGTATAGTTACAGTTTGGAACCTATTAAGAACAGCCATGTAAAAATGCCTATGTATCACAACCCACACTAAGTAGGAGCTAGAATATTTTTAATCTTTGTAGAAAAATGTCAATAAGCAAGGCATGCCTCACACATTACAAAACTCGAGTATAATAACAGAGCAGTCATAGAGTCATTAGAAATTATATATACACACCGAATACTAAGTATGTTAAATTGTAATGCCTTAACACATATAATAGCTATGCATTTTAACTAACATTTTCTTAACAAATAGTCTCACTTCTTCCAGTCAGCGAGGCAGAGGGTAAAGTAGGAGCACAAAGATGGCAAAGAAAAAGATTAGCTATTGGCTTTATTTATTTCCCTGGGTACTACCCAGAATAAAAGTAATATAAATCTCAACACACATCAGCCTGTTACACTGTAGTAGTATCAGAAAGTAACAGCTGTGATAACCTTGATGTGCATATAACTGGAAAACAACCAAACCACATATTCAATATACTACAATAGTTACTGAATAAAGGCAACTCACTTATTTACTTTGATCAGATAAAAAACTGCCACAAGAGTAAGCAAGGCTTTAAAAATGTGTGAGACCTACCAGGTAAAGGACTAAACCCATTTGTTATTACAGAACCTTTATATCAGGCTGTAAATTTACAAAGCCTTTACAAATAGATAAAAAGGCAAGTCCCCTGCCCTGAAGAATTTACAGTCTAAATAAGGCAAGGCACATATGCACAAATCACAGATTAACTCTTCAGAAAAGTGAGGATAAGAGGGTGAGTGATGAGAAGTGAGCACGGATTGCTTTAAAAGGTGGAGTTTAGGGAAGCATAGTGCAGGGGTGCTTGGTACATGAGGGCAAGGAGATTGTTACACACATGCACAGTGCAGGGAGATGAGTGGGCTGCATGGCTGAAGGCACAAAGCTAAGTAAAAAAGCAGACAAAAGGAGGAATGTGGTGAAAGGACTAAAATCAGGAGGACAAAGAGCAGGGAAACAGGTGATCAGATACTTTGTTCCCTTGGTGGGAAAGCTCTAGTAACCTCTTCCAGGGCTTCCTACACATAAGCCTGCAGCTTCCCATCTTTGGTACTGGCCTAGGTTAGGCGGTATCTACTAAATTTTGAGCCACTCCTTTTTTTTCCCATCCCAGTCTTGTTTGCTTGCTTTTCTCTGCCATGGTCTCAATCTGAGTGTCTCTCTCTCTGTCTGGGTTTGTTTCTTGGTCTCCCTCCCTTTCTGTTTTTGGCCTCTCCTAAAACCCCCATTTCTATCCCATATAGGAGAATGTCTTGTTCCTCCTGCTTCTTGCTATGGCCAACAACAAAGTAAAACTAACATGATGGGGCAGGGAGGGAAGAAGTCTACTTTTCAACCCACACCCTCGTTACCGCCATTCATTTCAGGAACCAATCCACAATTGTCTTAGTCTTTCTTACATATCTCATCTCTCTGACTCCCTACCATCCACCCATGTCCCCTCGTACAATCTTGCCACTGGTACTACTTTACTACCTTCTCCCCAGAGGCTCCTGCCATCCCGAATGGCTTTACTGTATCTCTCCACCTCAGTGACTGAATTTAATTTCATATCCCAACTGAAAACTTGTCTTGTCTCCCTGGCCTGTAACTCACTCACTCTCTGATAATTAGTTCTCTGTTCTCATTTTCTTGTATGTATGGATACAATTTGTATGAAAGTTGCTATACAAAATAAAAGTTGCAAGAGGCCTAATTCCTGGCACGCAACTGAACAGTGTTCAGTGTGCCTAAAGGGGGGGTCTGAGCCTTGGAGTTGGTGAATACTCGGCCAATCACAGGGCACAAGCTATCTCGCTATCAATAGCCCTCATGGGATGTTCCAGTAGCCATTAAGACAGTTCTGTATTATCTGAGGATTCTCTTACCCAAGTACATCAAATGTCTGGATCCTCAGGGCTTGTCTACACTACTGCTTAAGTCAATGTAAGTTACATCGCTCAGGGGTGTGACCCCCCCCCCCCCCCAGCAACGTAACTTACATCAACTTAAAGCAGTGTCTATACTGTGCTATGTCGGCACTAGTGAAGACAAGCCCTTTGTGTTTAAGTCTGATTAGCACCAGGAGGAAGAGTGCAAAACATTTAATGCAATGGAGTGTTGGGGCCAGAATCGTGACATTTCCAGTTTTTATTTAATCAAGGACATTTTTCTCTCATTTAAAACCTAAACCAGCTATGTTTGTTTGTTTACTGATTAAAATAATTCTGGTCTTAGTTTTACTATCCCAAATTAAATGGCATGAATATCATTGCCGCTGCCAACAAAGCAATACAAATATGTTCTCAAAATTAAAATTATCCTACAAAAAACACTAGATGATTCTTATTGCTTAAGAAGAACACATTTACAAACTGAAGTCAAAAACTACAACAACTGTAAATGCTTTGATTCTTTTCCTAATGTATTTGCCTTAAAAAGATTACTAGGACACACAAGAAATAATTAATGGGCAAGTATAATATTAAAACGGTTAGTCTGATAGATCAGAAACTTCTGATGAAATGGGCCTTCATGATATACTACAATATTGATATAATTGCTTTTAAACTGTATGTTATTACAACTGCATGCATTTTAGCAATCTTTCAAAACCATCTGCAACAGTTAAGCACTGCTTTAATTAAAAGATACTGCGATTTCTCTACAGTTTATAGGCCATTTCTCAGAGCAGCCAGATTCTATACTTGGTCAGAATAACAAATAATGTATTAAAACTTTCTAAGAGTGTCCACCTGAATATTTCTCTCTCACAAGCATGTACCCTCCACATTAGCATCTGAACACTTTCACTGAGGTAGCCAATTTGCATTGTTAACCTGACTGTTTATTTTTGATATGATGAATATTACTTTTCTGAAACATTTCCTATGCCTCCTAAAAGTCTGATGAAGTTCTCTTTTTGTCCATATCACAGGGAAGTTTGTTTCCCCTTCCCTCCAATTTTCATTGACTTATCTATCATGAAAACACACTTTTTGGCTTCAGGATTAATTTTTAATGTTTGATCTTCCTTTCAACCACTGTATGATTCACTCCAGAAGTCTAGAGACCATTATTTTAAACCTTCTTTCCCTTTTTACAGATAAGAGAATTAGTTTCATTAGCAAATGAAACTAGTTTTGTTCAGATACCTATGGCAGAAACAGTATTGAATATTAGCAGCCCAATTGCCATAGGTAGTACCTCTATCATAGTAGCTCTGTCCCTGTTCTTTTATTAGTTGTCCCCCGAAATTAGTGGGTTTCTGAGGCCCTGTGGATCCTCCCCTTAGGCTAGGTTTCCCGGAAACCCAATAGGTACATCTACTGTTGCTTCTAAAAATGTCAGAACCAATTCAAGATCATCTATCTAGTTTTCTAATGAGTCCAACAGCTCCAGAGACAGAAATCATATGCCAAATATCAGAATGATGAATCTTGAGAGCAGCTGTTAAAGTGCATCATGGTCTGGTTCTCCACTGCCTTGCACCTTGGGTACACAAGTGAAAACACTATCCAATCAGAATGGGCAGTGCTTTACACTTACTGTGCACCTGTGTAAATGACTAAAAGATTCAAGGCACTGGGGAATCATGACCTGTATTTTTGGCTCCAAAATGCTGTCCCCCCGAAAATATAGGACCAGACAAAATTGAAAACTGGAATTTGCAACATTAATTGAATTACAAACTGTATAAGATTACTTAGATTTTCTTCTAAATAAAGGGATTGCCAAAAGTTGGCCTGGGCCCACTTTTTAAAATCTAGTGTCAATCTTTCCTGGTCTAGACTTTTAGTTGAAAAATAAAAGGGAAAAAAACGAGAGCTATCAGGCAAACGTATCTGCTACAGGCAGTGTTCCCTCTAATTTTGTATGTCCACGTGTGGAATGAATTTTGTTATGTGCACCCATATGGAGGTGATGTGCGAGGTGGTGATGTGTGACACATCACCTTCATATGTGTGTGCACATAACAAAATTCATGAGATGGGAGTGGGGCCCAGGGGTTCAGGGCTGGGGCAGAGGGTAGGGGTGAAGTCTCTGGGGTGGGGCCCGGAATGAGGGGTTCAGGATGTGGGAGGTGGATCAAGGCTAGGGCAGAGGGTTGGGGTGCTGGTTCTTGGGTGGGGCCAAGGATGAGGGGTTTGGGGGTGCAGGCTGTCCCAGGGCAAAAGGACCCCCCCCCCCCAGTCCTCTCTCACTGCAGAGGCTCAGGGCTGGGGGAGAGGCATGTCTCCCTGGCAGCAGCTCAACGAGGTTGAGTTGGGTTGAGGGAGGGGCTCCTTTCCCCGGCAGCTCTAGTGGGCCACCGCTGGGTCAGGGTGCCTCTCCCCTGGCGGTGGCGGGTGCATGCTGGGGCTGGTGGGGAAGGGTGCCTCTCCCCGCCGCAGCCCTGAGCCCCTGCACAGGGCTTAATAGGCAGCTGCGCAGCTGCACAACTTAGGAGGGAACCTAGGCTACAGATCATGATTCTGTATGCCACTATCCCCATCCAAGCACACTTTCATGCAGAATATAACAGTGCTTATTTGTCATTGTGGGCATTGCACTCAAGCATACATATTTGTGGGATGTTCCGCTGTTAACGTCAATTAATATTTCATGCACAGTATATATTTATTACACACACTAAAGAACCTTTATAATTTGCACTAATGTCTGGCAGACCCATTGCAAACTACTGACATTTGCAAACTGGCAAGTAAGCGAACAACAACAACAAAATATTGAATTCCAAAATATACTATGTTTATTTTGACAGTTGCCATTTTTCTCTAGTGCAATCAATGTTCTGTAGCCCATTTTGAAAAGTAATAAAGTCAGGAATGAAAGCAAACCTGTTAAATCTTTGTTGAGAAATAAGTATTTGTTCAAATTATAAAGCATGCAGATTAGTGTGATTCTACTGCAATTACTCAAATGTCCCATCAATTTCATTTTGTTTAACTCACATGGCGTCACAGCAGAAACAATGTAGCCCTTAACTTTATTTCATATACATCTATAAGATATGAGGAAGTCAGTTTCCCCAATTTCTTACACACACACCCTCTTTCTTTAATAAGCTCAATGCTTTCAAGAGGTGCGGTGTTGGCATGAAAGGAGAATGAAATCACAGGAAAGGTACAGCAAAGGCAGGGGTGGTACAAGCTTTTTATACCTAACCTCACCAACGGGGGCTCATACGTGTACTAGAGGGGCCTCTCTGACTGGTAAAGATTAGTTCCATCTCACAAGGGTGCCACCACTGGAGGAAGCTTTGTGAGGTAAATATTTGACTACTATAAAATGGATTGAAACCAATTCATTTCAGATAAGCCATAAAGCAGCTGATGGAAATGACTTTCAGTCACCACCAACCTGGCCTGGATTCAAATCCTGAGAGGCAAGAAATTCCCTATAAGATTATCAAACCCTGAAGCACCCAGTCCCCCATGAAGAGGAAAGCAATGACAAATTACTATCTGCTCCTGTACGCAGACTTTACAGGATCGAGAACTTAGATTGTAAACACTTTGGGGTAATGACAAGGTTTTCTTTTATTTCTATAAAGCACCACACACCTATGGGTGAAATTATCTTTTTCCCCCCTTAAAAAAATAAAATGTCTAAGTACAAAATTGAAACAACATACTAGGACACAAATGAAGTTACACAAAATTAAAGTTCACAGATTCCTCAACCCTAGACAAAATATTAGCATTCCCATTGGGTAAAACATATAAGTAGCACAGTGAACATAATTGCCTGGTGTTTGCCAAGGACAACAAAGATGGAAGTCAAATAATAAAGTTGAGTGATGTATGTGAATGAGTGGAGGGCGATAGGGATTTCAACTCCCTGTTTGGAACCATGATACACTTTCACAGCTGTTCTCAAGATTCAGCATTCTGATATTTGGCATGCAAGAGCACAGAGCATAGTTCATTTTGGAATTGCTAAACCAGGATATGCCAAACAAATTCTACCACAGGATCAGCCTAGCTACTGCCACAGATTCTCAAGAATCCTGCCATTAAAATGCTTCTGATTTTTAAGGGAGCTGATTAAAACAGTTCACTGACCTCAGAAATGTGGATTCCTGTAATATTAACTAATCAATCTACAGTAAAGTGGTTTCTCCTATGCAGTTTTTGTCTGAATACATTAAGCAGATGAGTTACCCTGCAGGAATAGCTACATAAAGTTGCAATTTACCAAGTATATAAATTGCATTCTTTTCAAGGTTTGCAAGACAGACCACAAACAGCTGTCGAGGATCACTAAATTAGTTAATAGTTTCTAAAAGGAAGAGTTATTTTTCCATGAATTATATGCCAAACAGCAGGGGAAACCACTGATAGAAAATTATCTTTTGTCATATAAACTAAGGTCACAAGCACTAAATTATGAAGGTCTTTCCCATCTCCACACTTGGAAATTTAATATAGAAAATATTTACATTTTAGAGGAATGAATAAAATGTACCAAAAAATCACTTTTGCAACATGGATATTTTAAATTAAAATGACCTGCATTTTAGTCACCTCCTCCCCCTCAAAAGTCACAAATGCGTAACAGAACCTGCAGCTTTTAAAATTATAATGATCTCAACTTTCGGTACAGATCATTAAAGAAATACACTATGAGAAAACGTACATGAGATGGTGGCTGCGTTCAGGAAGATCTCTTTCAAGCCTACACGCAGAAAAAGAAAACCCCTATATTGTGCTTTTAACAACTACAATATGTTCTTGCATAATATGCCAAATGTAAAAGCCAGAGCTCTAAAGCATTTACCCAAGTTTGAGCTGTTTAAAAAGTACATTTGTACAGTATCTCCAGCAATATAAAACCAACTTTAGTCAAAACAGGAGCTACAGTAGTATGCAAATGAAGTCCATTCATTAATTAAAATCAAAGAGTTCAAAATGGCTTTCTGAGCCACACATTTTCTGCAGATTTCACATTAGTCCAGAAGTCATAATCCCTTACTGCAGAGTTTTGAAAACAGTGGCTATATTTCACCTTTGTTCCTACAAGCTACAAATGTAGGGCCCTTCCATTCATGTACAACCTGAGACATAATTCTTATTTAAATACTGGCCATTTATTTGCATAAGACACTAAGAGAGATCTCATCCTTGTCCTAGGAAGTTACAAAGATTGGACACAAAAATACACTGGAAGAGCCAAGGAACAATACTAACTTATGTTTTAAAACATTGGTTCATGATAGCTTTTTCCACTGTGAAAGGCCAATTTTTGGGGGACGTTAAAGACTTTTAAGGAGAGATGTGAAAAATCATCATATTTGAGGCCTGGTCTACATTTAAAAGGTAGGTTGACATTGCTATGGTGCTCAGGATAAGCCAAAATAACCCATATTGTAAACGTGACTAGGTGAATGGAAGAAGAACTTTTCCATTGACCTAGCTACTGCCAATCAGGAATGTAGATTTATGGAGGTGGAAAATCCCTTTCAGGTGTTGTAGGAAGTGTCTACATTACAGCAGCATAGCTGCAGCACTATAGTGTTCATAGGGTAGACATGGCCTAAGCAATGGCTGATCCTGCATGGACTGGACCAAACCATGTTAAAACAAAGCTTGTTTTAGTTATAGTAAAGTTGTTGTTTTTTTTTATCCTAGTTATAACCATTTTGGGCCTTCAGTACAGACTAGAAAGACTGCATACATATTTAAACATGATCATTTATGCTGTGTAGTTGTAGCTGTGTTGGTCCCAGGACATTAGAGAGACAAGGTGAATGAGGTAATGTTTAAATAGGGTAATTTCATGTCCCACTACACTAACTCAAGAACCTTTCTACAACATTGCAGACGTATACAGCTCCACCTTGAAGCGATTGTCCAGTGGCTGGAATGCTAACCCGGTGTCACAGTTCAGGGAAACTGCATCTGTATTTCCCCTCTGTGGTCCAGCAAGGACATCCACTTTAGATTTCTGGCTCCCAGCTGTCACCTCTCTTGGCCTTCTAGGGTTGCTAGGTGTCCAGTTTTCAACCAGAACGCCCGGTCAAAAAGGGACCCTGGTGGCTCAGGTCAGCACTGATGACTGGGCCGTTAAAAATCTAGTTGGGGGAGCTGGCAGGCTCCCTACCGGGCTCCTGGAAATGGCGACATATCCTTCCAGCTCCTAGGTGGAGGGATGCGGCCAGGGGGCTCCGTGCACTGCCCCTACCACATGTGCCAGCTCCGCAGCTCCCATTGGCCGGAACCAGAGCCAGTGGGAACTATGGGGGGCAGCACCTGTGGGCGGAGGCAGTGTGCACTATGCAGAACCATCTGGCTACCCCTATGCGTAGGAACCGAGGGACGTGTCGCTGCTTCTGGGAACCCCCAAGGTAAGCGCTGCCCGGAGCCCATTCCCTGCACCCCAACTCCCTGCCCCAGCCCCAAGCTCCCTCAAACACCCAAACTCCTTCCCAGAGCCTTCACCCTGCAACTCCTACCACACCCTAACCTCCTACACCAGCCCTGAGCCCCCTCCCACATCCAAACTCCCAGCTGGAGCGTGCACCTCCCCACACACCCCAACCCCCTGCACTGGCCAGGAGCCCCCTCCTGCACCTTGAACCCCACCATCTCTGGCCCAACCCCAGAACCGGCATCCCCCAACCCTGAGCCCATACCTCCTCCCACATCCCAATCCCCTGCCTCAGCCCAGAGCTTCCTCCCATACGCCAAACCCTTCGGCTCTACCCTCCTGCCCGGAGCCCCCTCCTACATCCCAAACCTCTCATTCCCAGCCCCACCCCAGAGCTTCCACCCCCTCCCGCATCCTGAACTCATTTCTGGCCCCACCCCAAAGCCCGCACCCGCAGTTGGAGTCCTCACCTCTTCCCGCATCCCAACCCCTTGCCCCAGCCCAGTGAAAACGAGCGAGTGAGTGAGGGTGGGGGAGAGTGAGTGATAGAGGGAGGGGGGATGGAGTGAGCGGGCATGGGGCCTCGGAGAAGGGGCGAAGTCTCAGAAGGGGCGGGGCAAGGGTGTTCGGTTTTGTGCGATTAGAAAGTTGGCAACCCTACCTGAGACCGACATGTCTCTCTCCCCCTCCTGACTGGGGTTTTAAGGCTGCACAGCTCCCTGCCTTATATTCTAATACCCCCAGAAAGCTAGACTGCCTAAACAGGCCAATTCCTGAGTTTTTCTCTCTCTCCAAAGCCTATGACCAGTATATTGCCACAGTTATAAGTTACAACACAGCTCCTTCTAAGCAAGCACAGTTTTTCTGAATGTAAAAGCAGTTATTAAAAACAATAGAAGAACAAACACACGTGCACTGCTTTCCAGAGATCATCCCCAAGTCCAGCCTAGGGCTCTGGTAGGTTTTAGTCCTTCAAAACCCACAACTGGGATTTCCCTGTGGTTACAAGTTCAGCCATCTTAGATCCAGAACAAGGGCTGGGCAGATCAGCTGTTTCATTACTCAGCTTGGGCCTTAGATCCTGACCTTCAGTAACAGGTAATTAGCAGTCAATTACCCTCTCCTTATGGCATAGCTTCAAAAGGCTGGGTTTTTGCATAACTGGGAGTTGGAGAATTTACATTTACTTCTCCCTAGGTATACCCCAGGAAATCCACTGAACACTTATTGTCCCAAAAATCCATACTTTTCTGACACATTTTCAATGTTTTATTTGAACTCCCAGGTCTGACATCTGTCACATCTCTCTCAACCCACAATAATACATAAAATTAATAAGGTCTTTCAAGAATATTGCAGGAAACTGTCATATCTGTCACATCTCCTCCCAAAAGAAGTGGGGTGAAACTCGGGTGCTTGACCATCCTCCTAGGAGAATGCACAGGTTTATTCCCTGGATGGTGGTTAATTTCATAATTTCGTATTTCACTTATGCATATAATAAACATTCCACTAACAAGCAAGCATATTTCCTTCAAAAATCCACACAGAGTCATCTGACCACCATCCTGTATAATTTCTCCTATTAGAGCCTATGAGGGTGGAGCTCTTGCATACACTTACTCCCCCAAAACATCTGGGTGTGAATCTGAGACCCGGTCCGCCCACTGCCACCTCCCCTTGGATTCTAAGGAGGGTATGTGGTGTCCCTTTGTCCCTCAAGCAGTCAGCTGTCCCATGGTGGGATGAGGTTCTCACGCTCCCGAGAGCATTCCAGGAAGCAACTCTTTGGACAGAAGGGAGCAATAAGTTAGGGATCCCTGTGAAGCAGCTCTCTGCACCACTTTTAACAGATTCTTCAAATCTCCCCCACAGCCAAATTCCTTTCTCTGCTCCATCTCCTCAGACGTCAGGGCCCAGGGGCCAATTTCTCTAGGGGGAAGAGGAAAGTGTATTGATCCCCCACCCCACTGGGGTGGTCCTCTGATCCCCACATACTGAGTCCAAGTGCACAGCAGTTCTCCCCACATCAGGCTCAAGGTTCTTTACATTTTCACAGACCAACAGGCAGTCAGAGACCATGGGAGAAGTTTCCCCTTCTTTCTGGTTGTAGTTACCTTTGTCATCTCCCAAGCAGCTGTCATACACTTTCTGTGGGCATTTCCCATCCTTGGGTAGGTGTCATAGATTTGGCAGTGCCCTGCTGCTGCCTCGGTGTCCCTACTTTTGGCTGGAGACATTGCCAGTACACTGTACTGTGCCTGGTTCACTGGTAAGGGTAAGCAGAGAGCTTATTTCCCTTGCCTGGGCTTCAGGACTCAAGAGATTTTACCTTCAAGTTATCTTGTCATCCCCCTGCAGTAGAAAATGGTCTCACTTTCCTTCTCTTCAGGTATTTGTCTGTATATACTGGGAAGGTAACTTGATTCCTCCTGGATTTGGGGTGTGTGGGGGGGGGAAGGTGGAGTGGGCAGGAGGGATACACCTCATGCAGCTACTCTATTTGCATTTTGGCTAACCCTTGCAGGTCTGTAGCTAACTCGCGGTCTGATTCACCCCTTATGCTTTTAAAACCATAATATCATTCCTCAAAAGCAAAAAATATGGGATATCTGACAACACAACTACAACCAGCACCCCTGACCCTTCCTGGTCTGTATAGAATTCTGTGCTGTAGGTACAGTAAAGGCGTTTACACCAGGAACTTTAACCCACATTTCACACCTTGGGAGCATTTGATGGGGTTTCACAACATGAGACTTAACTAAAGTTTTATCTGTTGCAGTATCTCCCCATACAATAAATGTCTCCCCATTAACTACCTCCTGCCACTCTCGCAGAGGGTCCAATGGATCTGCACCCAGGAGGGTGAAGCATGACATGTGGGCGGTGGTTTGGGGTCAGAAAAGCTCTGGCTTACTGAGGATAGCAGTGTAAATCAGGGAGCTGTGCAACCTTAAAATCCCTGGTCAAGATGGAGTGACATGCAGGTCTCTGCCCAAGAAAAGGTTACATACAATCCTGGCCCACAATAATATATAAACTTAAAACAGCAAAGTCTTTCAAGGATATTGCAGGAAATGGCAATACACCTCTACCCCGATAGAACGCGAATTTGGATATAGCACAGTAAAGCAGAGCTCGTGGGGGAGGGGCAGGGCTGTGCACTCCGGCGGATCAAAGCAAGTTTAATATAACGCGGTTTCACCTATAACACGGTAAGATTTTTTGGCTCCCAAGGACAGCGTTATATCAGGGTAGAGGTGTATCTGTCATATCAGGGATTCAGGAGATGCGGCTTCAATTCCCACCTTAGGCACACACTTCCTGTGTGACCTTGGGCAAGACACTTAAATCCTGGTTTTTAAAATGATTTAGGCACTGCTCTGTTCAGCATTGCCACACCTAACTGACGTAGAAGACTAATTCTCATTGAAAATCACTGGGACTTGGAAGTCTATGTCTCATTTTCAAAAGTGACAAGGACTTAGAACAGAGGTGGGCAAGCTACAGCCCACGGGACCCTCCTGTCCAGCCCCTGAGCTCCTGGCCCAGGAGGCTAGCCCCTGGCCCCTCCCCTGCTGTTCCCCTTCCCTCACAGCCTCAGCTCACTGCGCTGCTGGCACAATGCTCTGGGCGGCGAGGCTGTGAGCTCCTGGGGCAGTGCAGCTGCAGAGCTGCAGCCTGACCTAGTGCTCTGTGCTGCGCGGTGGCATGGCTGGCTCCAGCTGGGCAGCGCAGCTGCCTGCCTTGGTGCTCTGGGCAGCGCGGCTGTAGCACTGCCAGCCACCGGTGCTCCAGATAGTACGGTAAGGGGGCAGGGAACGGGGGGAGTGTTAGATAGAGGGCAGGGGAGTTCAGGGTGGTGGTCAGGGGGCAGGGGTGTGGATAGGGGTCGGGGCGGTCATAGGACAGGGAACATGGGGGTAGAGGTCCCCTGGGGGCAGACAGAAAGGAGGGGGGAGGGGTTGGATGGGGCAGAGGTCCCAGGGGGCAGTCAGGAATGAGAGGAGAGGTTGGACGGGGTGGCAGGGGGCAGTCAGAGGAGGGGGTTCCGAGGATGGAGAGTGGGGGTGTGTGGATGGGGCAGGAGTCCCGGGGGAACCGTCGGGGACAGGGAGGGTTGGATGGGGCGAGTCCCGGGGGGAGCATCAGGGGGTAAGAAGCAGAGGGGGGGTTAGATAGGGGGCATTGACCAGGCCACACCTGGCTATTTGGGAAGGTACAGCCTCCCCTAACCGGCCCTCCATACAATTTTGGAAACCCGATGTGGCCCTCAGGCTAAAAAGTCTGCCCGCCCCGACTTAGAAGCACTAAGTCAGTTAGGCATTACAATGCTTAACACAACAGGACCCAAATTACTTTAAAATCCTGGGCCTTACTCTTTCAGGCCCAGATCCACAAAGCTATTTAGGCTGCTAACTTCCATTGAAATCAGTGTGGACCTCAGTTCCCCACCTATAAAATAGGGAAAACACCTCACAGGGAGAACTATATTACAGATTTTGAGGTACTCAGCTATTATGTCAATGGAGGCCAAGTAAGTACCTGAAATAGCAGGGCCTGGGGTCTTCAGCGGCGGGCAGCCCCCGCTTCAGCGGTCAATTGGTGGCAGGGAGCCCTTCCGTTCCGGGACCTGCCGCCCAAGTGCCCTGAAGACCTGCGGCGGGGGCCCCCCACCGCCGAATTACTGCCGAAGACCCGGCTGCAATTTGGCAGCAGGTCCCGCTTCGGCGGTAATTCGCCGGCGGGGGGTCCTTCCGCCCCGGAGCGAGAGGATACCCCCCCACCCACCCACCGACGAAGACCGGGAGCAGAAGAAGCTCCAGGGGCCCGGGCCCTGCAAGAGGTTTCCGGGGCCCCCGGAGCGAGTGAAGGACCCCGTTCTGGGGCCCCTGAAAAACTCTCGTGGGGGCCCCTGCAGGGCCCGGGGCAAATTGCCCCTCTTGCCCCCCCCCTCTGGGCGACCCTGTTAAATAGACAGTGTAAATGACAGTTAATGTTTTAATCATGTCCCTGATACAGCCTCAGAAATCCAGTCACATGGGTACAGCCAAGGTTTTAGATATTGGTTAAATACAGTTAAGCCCTGTTTATAAAGAAAAATGGAACCATGACTGGAGACAATCATGGAACCTGACTCCACCACACATCTGAATGTGTAATGTAAACAAAGCCCTATAAGATACACAACATACCAATGACACTCAAAAAAAAAAATCAATCAACCGACCCAGATTATGATTTTCACTTCCTTATACAAGCTAATATTTAAACAGAGAACTGAAATTTCATTACGACTGGGATCCAAATGTGTAATATTCAAAGCCTATGACATTAATCTCAATTTCACATTATCAAACAATCCCTTCAGTCTGAAAGCTGTAGCTCTTTTATCACCAAATATCTACAATTAAAATATAGATTTTACACCTCTCATCACCAGTGTCAGAAGCCAAATCATCCCATAAATGGACAAAAGAAAATTAAAGCTTTCCAGCATCCTTTTTCAATCTTTTCACATAAAATGTTAGCATACCAAGAATGAGAGAGACAGAACGCACTTAAAATTAGCCATATGCTGTAGCTACACTATGCCATGTAAGAGAACACTAATATCTGAAACACCAATCAGAAAATATCTGTGAATTCTATTCAGTGTACTACTGTTAGAAAGTCATCAGCATGTACAAGATCTGGTTGGTTTTTTTTAATTCAAGTCTGAACGTATATTTGCAACCCTGCAAAAATTAAAATCCTGATTTGTTCTTCAGCTATTTTGCTTGAAATTTTAAATTTAGTTAATGAACAACCACTTGCATAGCATCATGGATAGGCATATTTACAAAATAAATAATGATTGAGTCTCTGCTCGGAAGGGGCGGTCTTTCAGTGTTCTGGGTTCCTTCTGGACATGCTAAATGTCTTCAACTCCCATGGACTTCAATGGGAGCTCAAGGTGCTGAGCACCTTGCAGTAAGGCCCCATAATAAGACATGGACAACAAGGAGGAGCTGACAAACACAGAGATGTTAGGGAACAGTTTGGAAGATGACAACAATGGTGGGGATTATGTGGCTGGTTGAGAATGTAGTGAATCTTCAGAGTTATGCAGCATTTTTTCTATATAAATGAGACTTGAGTAAAATTTTCAAAAATGCCTAAGGATCCTAAGTCCCATTTTTTAAAGCAACAGACACTTAGAAACCTAAGCCCCACTGAAAGTCAATAGGACTTTGGTGCTTTTCAAAATGTAACCCAATAAGACTCCTTCAATAAGTGGGTTTTGAGAAGAGCTTTAACGGAGGAGAAGATGGAGGAAAAGAGGACCCCCGATTCCAGCGGGAGGGTAATATACAATAGACAGTACCAAGGCACAGGAGAGAGGACACAAAGGAGGTAGTCAGATGAGATGCTTGAGCTGAGCAGAGAGGACATAGGGTAAACAAAGCCTTTTTTAAAGTTACCGAGGCAGGGGAGTTAAAACTATGTTCTAAAACCAAGTTTAATACCTCTCTCACAGCGCTAATATTCAGTGTAAACAAAGGAATAATGGAAAGCCATCATACCAATACAGGCTTCCCCAGAGCAAAGTCCTGCAACCTTAACCATTACACAGCAACCAGAAAGTCTCAGTACCATAACTTCCCCCCACCCTCCATTTGACAGTTTCCCCTTCCACAGGAAGAAAACACTCCACATAACTTTGATAGCTGGAACTCTTCTCACTGTTGTGGCAAGCAGCATCTGTCCACACTTAGCAAATCTGCTGTATACAGCCTCAAGCCCAAAGCATGTCAGGAAGTGTAAGGCATTTAGCATTTTGAACCAAACTAACCACAAGTATAAAAACAGAGACACTGTACTTACTCTCACTATAAAATACAGATACTAAATTTGACAGCTTGAATGGCAATGCGAAAACACCTGGTTTCATAAGAAAACCATTGTTTGTGTTTTACTACTTAACACATTATAGGTTAGCTTAACTTATTCCAATTTTCCAACATTATTTGTTAGATAAAACTGCCAATCTCCACACTAATTCATTTGAAGGTCAGAAGGTATACAGGATACCTGCAACTATAATATGACTTTATATTCACAGATGGCTTGTACTATCAACTGCTTTCCACCATTAAAACCATTCATAAAGACTTACACATTACAAATCCAGCCTTTTTTGAATTGTGTCTTGACATTGCTATCCCCAATGGACTGCACTATTTAAATAAGAAACCACCTGGTCCTCAGCCATATTACAGTTTAACAAAGTAGTCTGGAAGCTAACCCACACCCATGAATGACTCCAATTTCTTCATATAGGAACAGTTTAGGGTTTTGATATTATTTCCAAGATGGTTCGGATGAAGGCTGCAACCTGATTTAGTTATACAGAAGCATTTTAGACACCCATCACAACAGCTTCTAGGCACATTAATGCCATTAAAACAATATAGCAGCGGCTGAAGAGAGCTCAAAACCCATGTGTAGTTATCTTCCAAACACCACACGCTTTAGTGGTATATCAAAAACTTTCCTCACCAGTCAAACCACTATCCTATTGCGCTATCTAGGTGAATTTTAAAAAGTCATCTTATCAAACACTTAATAAATTTATTTATTAAGAAAATCTTTTAAAGGTTTACTACGTCCCAATCACCTGTTTTTCTTTTATCCCCCCTCTGTGTACCCACCCGCTGATATTGTTGCTGATCCTTTGGCAACAGTGGTAGAGAGCTGGAGTCTTTGGCTGATCCTTTTTGATGTGGAGGCCTCCTTTCAGCCCATACCTCCCCAGTTCTCATGTACTCATTTCCCATCCCCACAGCCAGTGATTAGGATGCTTGACAGTGGGTTTTGAAAGAGAGGTTCATTGCCCCTTCACTGAACTCCAGAGCTATTGTCTCCCTGTGCACCAGTTAAGGGTAACAAGAAGCTTCAGCACACCAGCAAAAAGGTGGGGGCAAAATGTCCATTCTAAATACACCTCTACCCCGATATAACGTGACCCAATACAACACGAATTCGGATATAACGTGGTAAAGCAGTGCTCCGGGGGCTGCACTCCTGAAGTTCAAAGCAAGTTTGATATAATGCATTTTCACCTATAACGCGGTAAGATTTTTTGGCTCCCGAGGACAGCGTTATATCGAGGCAGAGGTGTACGTGACTGATTTTAAAATATATTTTAAGTGGCATTTTCTTTTAATTGCTACTACCCCTTCAGACCTAGCTTAACAGCAGCAGAAAGGCATGAGGAGAAGAGTCAGATAAAGAACTCAAGAACGTCTTTGGAAACAAGACTCCAGCAGGCCAAACGGAAGAGACCAGGTTGAAAGCAGCCTTCCCGTTTAATTAAACAGGAACAACCAAAGACATTGCCAATATAATCTCATACTCAAATGCCAAAGGGAATCACCAGGGGTCAGGACAACTAGGTGATGAACGCAAAGCTTTGTAGGTACTAAACATAATGTTTAAATCTCTAAAACATAGTTTAAGTAACCATTCTATAAAGGGCAATAGCATACCCTAGGGTGTGATTTCATCAGATAACATATGCGCTTCTTCAGTGCGTATACTCACTGATGAACTAACAGCCCCCTTCCCCACTGTGTGTTATTGCTTAGCATAGAACTGTCAGAGCTGGAGAGAACCCACACAGATTTGACAATTTTCTGCTTGTTTGGCAGGATTCTTATATAAATAAAAATTAATTCAGTCAAGCATTAGACTTATACACCAGGAAAAACCAAAAAGGGGCACATTTTCACACTCTTCCGTATTGACCACTGTCAGAAACACACACACAGATAATGTGACAAACTCTAATGCAATTACGAAAAAACAAAACAAGCAGAAAATTCATGTCAAAACACATAACGTCTTCTGAGCTTTCTCCTGCAGGGAATTTATTTTTATGTCATCCAAGCATTCATGAGAGTATTTTATGTCATCTAAGTGGTCATTACTCTGCTACATCGGGAACTTATAAGGATATTTACAAATAATAAAAAGCATACTCTCTCTCCTCCCCCCGAGAAGGAAGGATCAAAACAAACCTGCAATTGGGAGGTGGATCTAAAGTGATGTCAGCCAATTCCTTCTGAATCCTATGGCAATAAAAACAAGAAAGAACAAAGGTAAGTCACTATGCGGGATCACAGTCAACACACACATGCAGTATAGATATATGTCACAATGATTGTGAGACTGTGTATGTGTGTCACTCTTCCAGGAACACACAGGGTAGATCTACACCTGCAGCGGCATGTAGAATATGTACATGGCATGCCCAACTAGCACAGGTATAAATAGTGTAGATGGTGAGGCACTGCTTAGGTGAGTATAGTGAAGACATGCCAGAATCTAGGGTATATACTCTACACAGCTCTCTACATGACCAAGCAGTGCCTCCCACATCTACACGGCTATTTTTGACAGTGTGGTGTCCTGCTGCCTCCCCACTGCTAGAGCCTTTCCCCACCACAATGCAAGATTCCAGCAGTGAGGAGTCATAGGGTGTCTGTCCCATTGTGTGTGTCTGCAGTGGTCTAGTCTATACAGGAGGCGGTGTGTAGGGTATGTGTAGCTATACTCTGCAGTGAAAGGTTCAGGCAAGGGGAGGCAGCAGAGAAAAGCTCCCCCCACCAAAGCCTTTCACTGCAACTGGCCCTGCTGCCGGAGCCTTTCCCCACTGCCAGAGCCTTTCACTACAGCGTATAGCCAAACACATCCTGAACACCGCCGCCTGTATAGACAAGACCACTCCAGACACACACAGTGGGGTAGACACCCTGTGACAGAAACAGAGAGAAAATAGACACGTTCCTTCTCCCCATATCAGCTCCACAGACTGGTCCACCCCCCCCCCCCACACACACAGGGGGATAAGGCCCCATCCCCCTCCAACATACTGACAATGAGACAGATCCTCCTTGCAAACACAAGTGTTAGGTGTAAGGGGAGGACTACAGCCTGAGGAAAATTATGAATCTTTGTCTCACTGAGATGGGCTAAACAGCCACTGCCACAATCCCCTTCCCCACATAGCATCCTGGGGAATGGGCTGGAGGGGTTCTGACTGGGAAGGATGGGTAACTAGCAACAGAGCCCAACTCCCTGATCCATTTCTGATTAAACTTAAAAAGAGGGGAATAGTCACACACATCTCCAAGATCCTATCTGCTCCCACAACCACAGCCTCCAAATCTCCCCTGCCACCCAAAGCCCCGCCCCCAGTCCCCTCCCTCACATCCACAAAGCCCCATCCCCAACATCCTCCCTGCCTCCAGACTTCTCCAGGATCCACAGCTCCACATTTTCCTTCCACTACCACCAGCTACCATCTCCATTCCCCAGAGCCCCACTACTGCAACTCAAGCCTCCCCTCCAAATCTCCCCCCACTGCACACACAAACAGCCTCCCTTCCTTCCCCTCCTCCACACTCAGACAGCCTCCTTTGCCTGTCTCCTATTTGTCACACATAATAAGAACCAAAGCCCATTCATACCAAGCAATTTACAATCAGCAGGCCTTTACAGATATTTTAAAACTAGCTGATGGCCTCTCATCCAACCACCACTTGCTGCTGTGTATGTGACTTTGCCAAGGAATCCTTTGCTCGGAGGAGTTCTGAAGTCAACAAAATCCAAACCATCTCTTGAGCAATCCAAAAAAACCAGCCCTTTTTGATACGTACAGATCGCGAGCTTTTTGCTGGTGCATTGCAAAGCTTTTCAACGATCAGCCAGACGGATTATTATTCTTATTGACGGAGTAATGAAAGCTTGCTTGGAAGCTTCATTCTCAGCTAGGTGAGCTTTTTTGGAGTGGGATGGTGCCGAATTCAGGTGACATGGAGAATGGCTCAGGTAGGACAGCAGTAATGTTTTGGAAGTGAGTTGGCTCTAAGGGCTTGTCTACTTGGGGGATATTGACTGGCATAGCTATTCCAGAAAAGTTATTCTGGTATAATTTAAGCAGAGTAATTATTTCACAGTAAAGTCCCTTTCATTTTAGAAAAGACTGTCCACCTTGAGAGCTATTCTGGAACAGTAATTCCCCAGGTACACAAGCCCTTAATGCAGGTTGGAAGGAGATAGGGAAGTAGTGATGCTTTTAGTGGGGAGGGCTGGCACCATGTAACAAGTGTTTGCATTTGTGACATCTGTCATACAAGATCAAAGCAAACATTAATTAATTAATCCTCACAACACCCCTGTGAGTTATGCGTTATCATCATTCCCATTTTACAAATGGGGAAACTGATGGAGAAATTAAATGACTTCCTCAAGGCCACATAGCTTCAGTAGCAGAGCAGGTATTAAACTCATAGGCTTTAATCCCTACAGAGATCTGGCTCTAAAGTCAGGTGCTGAGGAGAGCAGTAATCTCAGTGGGGACGAACGGTGCTGAGTGCAGATGGTGAGGAGGAGATGGGGGAAGCGGTAATGTTTGGGGGAAGCTTCTTGCTAGGTGCAGATAGTGACAAAGGGGAGATGGGGACAACAGTAATTTCTGTGGAGAGGTTGAAGGTAAACGCCAGTAATGAGGAATAGAAATGGTTAACACTCAGTGGAGGGGAGGAGGAACAGCAGCAATGGGGCAGTTACAGAGGGCCATATAAGCAGAGAGACAGCGGGGCAGAGAGACAGCAGTGACACAGTGTCTGGCTGCAGACAATCTCACCTCTTGGCGCTGGTGGAGAGGAGCTTGGAGTTTTTACTCATGCTGACTTTGCTTTCCTTCTTCTTAGGGGTGTTTGTCTCTTTCTCGGTCTGTTGGTTGGAGGATGAAGATGAGGAGGAGCTGGTGCTGGCCCTCGAATCGTCATCCGACATAGCGACCCCCCCCACCACACAACCCAAACCTGGAGAGGAGACACCGCAGGATGTGGGGAACAAACAATGAACGCATGCACAGAGAAAGGAACCCACCACAGTCTCACAGGCAAAGGGGATTTGGGTCGCACTCTCTTTCGATAGGGCCTTGTCTCTCTCTCCCTCTCTCCTGGCCTTCGCAGACAAGCATGCTGAACAGAAATGGTCTGAACAGGAGGAGCAGCAGCTTCTCCCTGCACCAGTAACACTGGGGGAGGGGACGGACTTGAATGTCTCCTTTCAATGAGAACAGAAGTGGGGGGGGCAGGCTGAGAGAACAGGGACTGGGAAGAAGGAGGCTGCAAGGATCAGAGAAGCTGCAAGTAATTCCTTCTAATCTCACCCAAACTACACACAAGAAGCCAGTCATCCTCACCCCCAGTTATCCAGCCCTGGGGCTTGGGATATAAATAGGATGTCTCCAGTCCCCTCTGCAGACTCAGAGGCAGATGGAGAAAAAGGAAAGGAAAAGCAGCAGGATCAATGTCTACAACAGGAGTAGGGAGACATTGGCTACAGGGGGAGAATAAGTGTCTAGGAAGGTGAGGGGTGGGCAGGCAAGCAGGGTGTTTGTGGGAGGGAGATCAGTGGGGGAAGAAGGAGATCAGTGCCTGCAGTTGGGAGGGAAGGAGGGACAGGCAAGGTGGGGAATTGGTGCCTGGGGGAGATGAGGAACAGATGTGGGGAGCTGAGTGCCTGCAGGGGCAAGGGGTAGGCAGGGTGTGTGTGGAGAGAGGTGAGGATAGGCAGTGGGGAGGTGAGGGATAGGCAGTGGGGAGATGAGTGCCTGCAGGGGCGAGGAGCAGGCAGGTTGTGTGGGGACGGGGGTGTCAGAGCCTGCAGGGGTGAGGGACAGGCAAGGTGTGGGTGGGGGATCAGAGCCTGCAGAGGGTAAGAGGCAGGTGTGTGTGCGGGGGGGGGGGGTGAGTGCCTGCAGGGGGCAAGGGATAGGCCGGGTGGGGGTGTGGGGCGGAGGTAAGTGCCTGCAGGGTGTGGGAGCGGGGGAGACAGGGGGTACCAATGCCTAAGTATGGGTGGGAGATCAGTGCCCACAGAAGGCAAGGAAGGTGGGCGGGTGGAAATCAGTGCCTGCTGGGGGCAAGGGAGGGGAAGGCAGCGGTGCCCAAGGCGGCAGGGGGAAGGGATGGGGGGTGGCGTTCCCCGCGGCGGTGAGGGGGGGGAGGGAGAGGGAGCAGAGCCCGGGGGGGGGATGATGGGGGACGGGGGAGCAGAGCCGGGAGGAATGGGGGTGGGGGGAGCAGGACCGGGGGGTAGGAATGGGTGGAGGAGATGTGGGGGGCAGGGCTGGGGGGGTACGTGCACGGGGCACACCTCCAGGAAAGAGCTGCTCTGCTCCGTGATAGGGAGAATTGCCCCCCCTCCTCGGTGCGGGCCCTGCGGGGAGGGGGCGATACCTGCCGGCCCCAGCCCCTGCCCGTGGTCGCGCTGCGCGGGCCGGGGCCCCTGGCCTGGCCGGGGGGTGCCCTGCGGGGAGAGGGGCCCCGCTCCGTACCTCTCCCTTTGTGTCTGGCGGCTCCTCCGCGGCGCGGCTGGGCCTGGCCACTCGTGTCTCTTGCTGGGAGAGAAGCGGAAGTGCTGCAACAGCAACTCTTACCCAGGCAATGGCTGCCCCGCTCCTCCCCGACCCCTCGGCGAGCCGGGCTGGGGGGGACCGGCCGCACTCGCCCCCAGGGGGCAGGCGCCGCGGGAGTCCCAGCCTTGCGGGGCCGCAGATGGAGGCGCCTCTGCCGAGTGCCCTGACGGGGCGCGGAATAAAGAGGCTCCGAGGCTCAGCTCCCTGCCCCGGTCCTAGGGGGCAGAGGGAGCAGCTGGGGCCGCCTGACGGCTTGAGCCGGGCTCCTGCCCATTCCCACCCCTGGCTCGCCCGGCCCCAAAACAGCTGCCCCCCCCCATCCATCCCCCTTCCGCAGCAGCAACAACTTCTCACCTGGCTCAGTCCAGGAGCAGCAGCAGGAGCAGCAGCTTCCTCCCCGTCTCTCACCTGTTCCAGCCCTCAAGCGGCAGCAGCTTCTCCCCTCCCCGGGCTCAGCCTTGACTCATCCTCAGCAGCAGCTTCCCACTTGCCCGCGCCCCGAGTTCAGGATTCCATTGTCCCCACGCAGCCCCCGGTGCGCTCACCAACACACAAAAGGAAGGGCCGCTTGTGATGTCAGCAGCAGCAGCTCCTGCGGAGAGACGGCAGCAGGCTGGGCTCCGGCTGGCCAGCTACAGGAAGGAAAGGAGGTTGGCTGGGGGGAACCCGCAATGGTGAAGTCCACCTGCTGGGGAGCCTAGTTGGTATGGAAAGCACAGCATTCAATAAAGTTGGGCTAGATTGTGCTGCATCTTCAATGGCTTTTTTCCTTCTTCTGCTCCTGCAAAACCTTTGCAGTTGATCTTTTGGCACAACCGTAAAGAAAAATGATATCTCACCACACTAGTGACCCACTGTACGTTTCACATAAGAAGCCAGCACAATCAGTCACTTTTCTATGGGCCAAGGCATAGTGCCATAGATCTCAATGGAAATGCTGCACCAAATTCATGTTGTTAGCCCCCATTGACTTCAACGGGTTACCACCAGGGCTGAATGTGGCTCAGTGCCTTCAGTTTCCCAAAGTATATCAAGAGATCAAACAGCAAACTATGTGACATATTCTTTGTTTTCCCAGCCACTAGACTATCACCATTGTGCATCATAATAATTAATAGTACTTTGCATTTCTATCACTCCTTGCAACTGAGGATCTCAATGAATCCAACTGCACAGCACACCTGCAAAGTACAGTACATATGATTATTACCACCAATTTATGCTTTGTGAATCAGAGGAAAAGAACCTAGTTGTCTAATCTCTCAGAATTTTCAGGGGTGCTCAACACTTGCAGCTCTGTTGACTTCCTATTGAGTTTGGGTGTTCAGTACTTCTAAAAAAATAGGCTTCCAATCTCATGTTTTAATCATATGACCTTGTGTAACACATCACAGCTGCATACACAGACACTCGCCATGGCTGTCACTGGGGACTGAACTCTGGAATTTCAGTACCAAAAGCTAAAGAGCGTCCTGAACTAAAGACTGTGTCTGAATCCATGATTCCCTCCAAAATGGCTCTCCAGATGGAAGTTTTTACTCTTGTATCTCAGACTCTTACTATAAACGCATCAACAGGGGTAGCATGTGATAATATCTAACAGGGAAGGCATGTAATACAGTACTGTTCATGCGGTCATGTCTCCCTCTAGTGGCTGGGCCCCTTCAGTTCTAGAGTCCAAAACTATGGGATAGATGAAGTAACTCTTTTATCTCAAGGCAGTGATTCTCAAACTTTTCTACTGGTGACCCCTTTCACATAGCAAGCCTCTGTGAGCGACCCCCCCCTTAAATATATTAAGAAGTGTTTTTAATTAATAACACCATTATAAATGCTGGAGGCAAAGCGGGGTTTGAGGTGGAGGCTGACAGCTCGCGACCCCCCATGTAATAACCTCATGACCCCCTGAAGGGTCCCAACCCCCAGTTTGAGAACCCCTGGATCAAGGGATAAATGATCTGTGCTTTTGGTGATGAAGGTCTCAGGTTCAGTCCTCTCTAACAGCCAGTTTATGACACATGCATCTCATAAATTCCATTGTCCAGTTGTTTTCTTCATTCAACCCTAACTCTCAGACCCATAGTCACTTTGGCAGGAATCCTGCCTCTTTGAGACCCCAACATAAAGAAAAGTTGAATTTTCCCTGACAGTTGTAGAGTCATAGAGTTTAAGGCCAGAGGGACTATCAGATCATCTAGACTGACTTCCTGTACATTGCAGGGAACTAAACGCAACCCCACCACATCCACACCAAGCACAACAACCAGAATGAGACCAAAGTATTATAGCCCTCAAGACACTAAACTGTTGTGTGCCACAACCAGAGAACAAAAAGGGCCAAGGTGCCACTAGTCCTCAAGACCTTTGTAATGGCAGGGAATTGATTAAGTGAGATCCTAGCAAGTGACCCATACCCCATCCTACAGAGGAAGATGAAAAAAAACCTAAGGACATGGCAGACATGATCTGGAGAAAATTTGTTTCTGACCTTGAATTAGTTTTTTCCCTCTGCATGTGAACCAGACTCACCAGTCGAGCACCTGGGAAGGAGAATTCTCAGCACCACCTCAGAACATCAGCCCACCCCATCCATGGCCATGGCCATACAAAAATAATCCAGAATACATTGGGGGAAAATGTATTCCTTCCTTACCTTAGAGGTGACCAGCTGAAGCCCTGAAGCATGAAATTTTAGGAACATAAGACATGAACCAGAAGGGACCCCCTGGGCTGCTCCCCCTCCCTGCACCACCACAGGCAACCCCATCAAACAATCCCATTCATAAATGTATCTATTTCTATCTTAATACTAATTAATTTGTCCCCCCCTCCTCTCACTGTTCCTACTAGAACCTCACTCCTCTGATGGTTAAAAACCTTTTAATTTCCAATGTAAATTTATTCATGGACAGTTTATACTCTCCCGAGGTTTTTATGTCATACAGGAGCAGTTGACCTGGAGATGACACTGGAGGTGAACTAGCTCATTGACAGTTCTTTTAACAAGGACTTACTTGTGATCAAAATGTTAAATTAATAAATAAAGGGTTGGCTAGATATGGAAAATCCTCCACTTCTTTAGTAGGCTCTTTGAGGACTTTACTCAGCAAGAGCAACGTCTGGACCAGCTGAAATCACAGTTGCCTGTGGATACTGATGCCGCCCATGTGGCAGAGATAAAACTTTTTGTAACCAATCAGTGCCATATGACTGGGACCATGTGATGGAATTTAGCACTCACCATCTATACCCAACAGTTATTGACTCAGAGGAGGTACAATAGTCAGAGCCATCTTTTCTCTTTCTCTCTCCTCCCAATCCCCATATTTTCCTATATCTTTGTATTCTCCCCCCTCCCTTTTTTCCCTTTCATCTTTTCTCTCTTCTTTTCCATTGACAAGTTGGAGGGAACTCCGTACGACTGCTCAACTGCCTCTCATTTTAAGGGATGCCCCTTATGTTAGAAGGTAAGTTAAGGGGTACAATTTACCAGGGCCTGGTCCAAGGGGCCAGCCAGAAGGCCACAAGCCCATCACCAGGGGATAAAAATTCAGGGTAAATTGTGGACTTCTGAGTTTGAATAAATGTTATTTTATACCATCTTGGTAAGTATGTTTGTACCCATCTATCTGTGTGGCATACTGATCTCGCAAGATCTTGCAAGATTTACCCGAGCCAACCAGAAGCAGTGTTAGAACAGAAGCAACATTCCAAAAAGTGAGCTGGTCCTCCAGGGTGCCTAGAAGGGCTGAGACCAGATCCTAGGGATAGGGGACAGTAACTCTAGGATGCCAAGAGGGCATTTGTCACTGAGGTATAATTAATATATGTGTCATACTGCCATGTCTGGCTATAAATTCAAATCAGGCAGCCAGAAACGTCAGGAGCTTAAAGAAAGGGGGAAAAAGAAGCAAAAGGATGCCAATCAAACCACCAATTTTTCTCGACAGACAAGGCCTCCCAATAGTCTGGCTCAAGCAATGCACAAACTGGGGAACTGGATAAACAAGAGGAAGGTGATTTCAATCTGGAGACTGTGGAAATTGATGAAGAAAAGCAGCCAGATTAATCATATGATTCCAATCTAATAACTTCAAAGACAGTCCAGTAATACCACCACCAGCACCACAAGACTCGGAGGAAGGTTAGCAAGAAGCAGGAGAGCGTTGTGCTACCTTACTTACTTTTTAAAAGATCCAGGATTGTGGCCTAAACACATTACAAATCCTGTAACAAAAAATATTCTATCTGGTGTACTGAATTTTGAAGAAACGTGGAAGCTAGGGAAGTCAATGACAAAAGAGGTTCCTGGACTAATTTTCCTGAATTTCTTCTCAAATGTCAGATGTCCAACACCAAAGAAAAAACTCCAAGAGACTGGCTTGTTTGGAGTGCTACGAACAAAGCACCATATTGCTTTCTATGTTGGCTATTTTCTGAAGGGAAAGACAAAACAATTCAGTACACTGGCAAATAGTTAAGAATAGTCACCAAGTGTGAAAAAATGGTGCAAACTATATAATAAACTTCCTGAACATGAAAACAGCATAGAACATAAAACCTGCTACTGCCAGTGGAAGGAATTAGAGCAATCACTCTCAGATGGATGGGGAGTAGACAGTGAGATTCAAAAACAAATATTAACAGAACCTGCAAGATGGAGAGCAAAATTGGAAAAAATGCTCTTACCTTACTTCTTGCTTCAGGAGGCTTAGCGTTTCAAGGAGATATTGGTGATCCACACAACAGCAACTTTTTTGAAACTCTTGAATTACTAGCTCATTATGACAGCATAATTTGTGACCATTTGGTTAAAGTCAAACAGAAGCAGATAGAGGGTAGAATAATGCAAAGATAGGCACATTACCTCTTGTGGGAGCTAGAATGAATGTATTGAATTATGTGGTAAAAGCCTGCAGAAGGCCATTCTTGCAGAGAGAGAGAAAAAGCCATCTATTATTCTATCATATGTGATGCTACCCCGATGCCTCTCACCATGAACAAAGTGTGTTGATATTCATGTTTGTAGTTCAGGACCAAGATAGTGATGCATTTAACATTCAAGAAGGATTTCTTGAGTTCATCAACTTTGATCAAGAAGGTGGAGAACAGATAGGCGAAATGCTAATTGCCAGTGTGAAGCACCATAAAATTCCACTTGATGACTGTAGAGGTCAAGGATTTGATAATGGATCCAATATGTCAGGAAAATTAAAGGGCATGCAGGCCTGCATTATGCCCAAAAATAAACTTGCTGTGTGTTCTTCTTGTGTTTTCCATTCACTTAATCTCATAGAAGTTAATACTGCAACTGCGTGTACTGAAACAATAACATATTTTGGTGGTGTGCAGCAATTTTTCGTGTTTTTCAATGCTAGTCCTGTGAGGTAGAAGATTATAACAAAATAGGTAAACTGTTCACTCTGGAATTAAAAGTTAAATCAGAAGTGGAAGCACCAAAACAGTACTTTGGCTCATTTTTATGCTTTTGGTTGGCTAGTTTCTGGGATAAAGTTCTTCACGTACTGAGGAGAGAAATAAGATTGTACAAGCCTGAGGAATCTCTCTAGATTCAGAGTCAGCTCTCTTTGTGGATATTATGGAAGAATTAAAGCAACTTCAAGATCAGTGGCCCAAAATTCTGTTGGAAGCATGCCTTTTGGTGGTGGGTATGAGAATTTCCTACAATTACCCCAGAAGAGAGGTAGAAAATGGGAAAGGATTTCATGATGAGACACTTGAGGAATCATGTTTTGTCACCTCTGAAGATGAAACAGTGTTTTTATTCAGAAGGAATGTATCCTGTGCAACTTTGGACAATGTTATCTGAGAGTTGGAGTGCCGATTCACAGCAATCAATGACATTTGTTTTACGTTCCAGTCAGTCCTAAACAATTTTATTTAGAGATTTACAACAAAAAACTATAACTAATTTTCAGTGACGCATGCATAGCACTACGAATTTTTTGCATGTTGCCAGTGACCATGGCAGAAGCCAAAAGAAGTTTCAGCAAGCTGGCACTCATCAAAAAATGCAGATGATCTACTATGGAACAGGAATGCTTAAGTTATCTTTTTCTCTAAGGAGTGTGAACTTGCAAGAAAATTTGAATTTAGTGAGGTCATTCATGATTTTGTAATTAAAAAGGTGAAGAAAGGAAAGTTGTAAAGTGATAAAGTGGCCTATCTATGCCATTTCAGAACTAAAATATGTTTATATGTATTTTTATGTATCTTTCATTAATTAATGTGTCTGGGTGGGGTGGGGTGGGGTGAGGTGGAGACCTATGTTATGAGTTTGCCCTGGGCCTAGCAAGATGTTGCATGGGGCCTGCATGTTAGTCCCAAAGTTACCTATGTGCCTAACAAATTTGGAGTCCACTCTCTTTTATTGTTGAAAATTATTTATATCAGAAATAAAGAATCGTGAAACCAAGGTGACAGAAAAAGTAATTTATGCTAAAAAGAAGGATTCCCACAACATTTCAAATTTCCTATATGTTTCATTGCTTTGTGTCCATCATTTTGAATCTTTGTCACAAGTGGTGTCCCATATTTGGGTCTTGGCAGGCTGAGAATTAGGGCCTCTGCGTGGATAGGAGTAACGTCAGTGGGCTCTGCATCAGGCGAACAGCGGGGAAAGGAATGATTTTTGCCCTCTTCCTGCTGTCATCAGCTTGGATCCCTGGATCTAGTTAATTTCACTTAGCTGCTAAAATCACACCTTCAAGTGAGAAGCAAGGGAACTAGCGAAGTGGTGGTATGTCATATAAGCCTGTACTGCTCCACGTGTCCTTTGGGTCTGACCCTAAAATATGAGGCTAGACCAGGGGTTCTCAAACTGGGGGTTGTGACCTCTCAGGGGGTCGCAAGATGGTTACGGGGGGTCACAAGCTATCAGCTCAATGGGACTGACAGCCCAGAGCCCCCATTAAATTAAATTAGCCCCCCATATTTTTAATTAATAAAGGGGGGGTTACACTCTGAGGCTTGATGTGGGGGGAGGGATAGCTCAGTGGTTTGAGCATTGGCCTGCTAAACCCAGGGTTGTGAGCTCAATCCTTGAGGGGACCATTTAGGGATCTGGGGTAAAAATCTGTCTGGGGATTGGTCCTGCTTTGAGCAGGGGGTTGGACTAAATGACCTCTTGAGGTCCTTTCCAAGCCTGATATTCTATGATTCTATGCATGAAAAGAGTCACCAATACAAAAAGTTTGAAAACCAATGGGCTAGACAGTTAAGATAAATCAGGCTATTTAAAGACCCTTGGCCACATCCTTATCCTAAATAAGTTAGAATGAAACTCTGTATAAGGTCCAGAAGGGAAGCAACTAGATTCAGATTAGAAGCTTACACAGAGAAAATGTTGAATTCCATGAGAGGGGGTGGGGAATTTACATGTTTACATTGGGGCTTCCTGCCCACAGCTACCCTCCCTTAATTACTTATGCATCCCATGTCTATTTACAGTAATTTCCTTGGCAGTGAGATTCTCTCTATGGAGCATTGGCGTTTCCTCCTTTTCTGTAGCAGGGAGGGCTCTGTAATGAGTTGTTCCCTCACCTCTTATCCTACTGCCACAGCTCAGACTGGGCTAGCTGATGAACTGAAAAGTTGATGTGTCATTGTAGGGCTCCCAAAGCATGAGTGCCAAGTGGCCACTTTCTCTGGGTTTAAGGCTATTCCTGACAGCAATCAGGAGATCTGGCTAAAAGGATGCATCAACAGTGTGAGCTGAGAGACTGTAGTCTCAACAGAGAGACACCAGACATCTTGGGTAAAATTCTGGTCCCGATGAAGTTTTAGCCAAACTCCCATTGACTACAGTGAGGCCAGAATTTCACCCCATCAGCAAAAGCAGAGAGCTGGAGAATGATCTACCTGGAAGTCCTCTCTTCATAGAGTTCCTCCTGCAACATATCCTGGTCCACTTTGGTAACTGAAGGATCAAGAATTCTGAGTTCAATTCAACCCTACAGCATTGTCAGAGGTTTCATCAGCTCTGTTTCCAGAAGTCTCTGCTAAGCCCAGCAGGTTTACTCTGTTGAAAGCATTACGATTTACTTTATCACCCTGAAGATGCAATGCTCCAATGTGCCATCAATCTGCCAGATCTATAGACAGCAGATAGGGCACAGGACTGAGAGGCATGATGTTATTTCCCCAGCTCTCTCACTGTTAAGTCACTTCATTTCTCTGTTCCTCAGTTTTCTTGCCTGTAAAACGGAGATACTGATATTCACCAGGGGTCAAATTGAAAGCAAAAGGTGATAGTGCTATTCTAGGCTTCACCCATAACCTCAGAATGACCCGACTGCCATTCCCTTCTTTTTGGATTGGTTGGATTTGGTATTCCTCAGACTTTGCTGCCTCTCTTTCCTGAGTGTTCTCTGGGCTTTCTGGGGGCTTGTCCCAGCTAGGATGACCCTCGAAGCTTCAGGGTGGCTGGCTCTGTTCCCCCTATCTCTGTCTCTGCTGGCTGCATGGGCTTATTCTAAATGAGCTCCTTGCCCAGCTGTGCTCTAGGCACTTTGCTTTCTTCTCCTCTAGCTCTGGGCTAGCTGCGCTTCCTTCTCTGGGTGCTGTTCCTGTCTCCTCTCAGACAGGTGCAGAAAATTTACAGGTACTACCTAGTTGTTCATCTCTTCAGCAGCTCTGCTTTTCCAGGATCAGAAAAATACATACCATTCCTGGGCTGCAATGTCAGGACCCTGAGGCTGAAGCAGGTCTGATGGTGGGAATCACTGGAGTAGTGTGATTATGACAGCTCAGGTGACAGGATTCCCAGTACTATGGCAGCTCAGGTTCCAAAAGCCCTTGAAGAGGTAAGAGGCCTGGGCCAATGTGAGCTCAGGCAACTGGACTTCCAGGATGCAGTGGGTCAAACTTTTCAGAGAACCTACTGCTTTTGTTTCTCGTATGAAAAGTTGCATGAATTTACAGCTGGACATTTAAGTCCACCCATGTTTTTTGATTTGGCACCAATGGCTCTGGGATTGGCCAGTGGTGATGATGGCACTCCAAGGCCAGGTCTACATTAAAAACTTTTACTGGTATTGTAATGTTGGTTAGGGGTGGTTTTTTAATGACATTTTTATATTAGCAAAACCCTAGTGGAGACTCAGTTATACCAGCAAAGTAGTGATTTTGCCACTATAGTTTCTTTCACTCAGGAAGCTGGTATAAGCTGTACCAGAAAAAGCACTCTTTTGTCAGGATAAAGCTGTGTCTGCATTAGTGGGGTTTGCTAGTACAGCTATACCAGCAAACCTTTCCTTGTGCAGACTAGGCCTAAAGTCCTGACTGGCAACAGAACAGTAAGAGACCATTTATGTGTCCTGTACTTACCTTCTAATGCACTGTGGTGTTTCATTAGATTTCTCACCGGCTCACACAGCATTACTAGAAAGTTTTCTTATTTTGATAAGACAGTGGTTCTAGGTTATACTTTCTGGCCAACAATGTAGATGTTTTTCTTCTTTTTCAATTTCTCAGGTTTGTGAATGAGAAAAAAAATCACATGTCCTTCCTTCTCAAAGGACGCATTTACTGAGGATTTCAGCTGACTCTTTCAACCTACTCTGCCTTCTCTGCTGACAAAGATTCTTCTTGAAAAGAGAGAGATCAGGCAAAGTCTTCAGGGCAAGGTCACTTTGTGGCTTGACTAGAGTTCAAGATTTAATTGTCTTCAACTCCGACAGTTTCTCTCTTTAGACTTTCTCATTATTACAGAGTTCTTCAAAAGAAAATAATAGAAGGTCTCTGAATTTTACAGATCCCTGATGTTGTACTCTCAAGGAACAACTATTGTAAGACTAAATTGTTTTTCCTGGCAGATAGAGGCATAGAATAGGCACCTTATTCTCAACCATTAACCAAACTTGACATTAGATACCTATTTGCTATTTAGTTTCCACAAAAGGTCAGTAACTAACACAAAAGGCATCCTACTATATAAAACAATAAATACAGGAACTCCTCACTTAAAGTCATCCTGGTTAACGTTTCGATGTTAAGTTGCTGATCAATTAGGGAACATTCTCGTTTAAAGTTGTGAAATGCTCCCTTCAAAGTTGTTTGGCAGCCGCCTGTTTTGTCCACTGCTTGCAGGAAGAGCAGCCCGTTGCAGCTAGCTGGTGGGTGGTTTGAAAAACAGTGGACCAGCAGCCCCCCTATCAGCTCCTCACTCCCCCAAGTTCCCTGTATAGCAGCTGCCCCCCCCCCGCCATGCCATGTGCTGCTCCTGTCCTCTGCCTTGGAGCTGCTCCCAGAGACTCCTGCTTTCTGTACGGGGGGGAAAGGGGGCAGAAGGTGGCTAATGTCAGGGTGTCTTCCCCTCCCCCCTGCTCCTGCACCCCACTTACCCCATCTTCCATAGAGCAGGAGGGGACACAGGATGGACGGAGGGAGCTTCTAGGCAATAGCTGTGGGTCTCAGGTCTGAGCAAGCTGATTTAATTAACAAGGCAGTGTACTTAAGCGGAAATGCGCATTTTTCTCTCTCACACACAGGGTGTGTGTCTCTGTCTGCCCTCCCTCCTTTCCTGCTGCCTTGTAGAGTGTTGTGAGAGTTAACCCTTGAGGGCTCAGTCAACTGTTAGTTCATTTAGCAGTAAGGCATTCCCTGGGAAATATCCCACCCTCTGACTCCTCCACCTCCACCAAGCTTCACAATCATCATCACTGTGTACCAGTATTAAATTGTTTGTTTAAAACTTATACTGTGTGTGTGTATATATATATAGTCTTTTAACTGGTGAAGACAATTTCCCTGGAACCCAATCCCCTCATTTACATTCATTCTTATGGGGAAATTGGATTTGCTTAACATCATTTTGTTTAAAGTCACATTTTTCAGGTACATAACTACAACATTAAGTGAGGAGTTACTGTAGGTTGGTGATTCTGGACTTTGCAATGTCACCTTGAAGTTATCATCCATTTTTCTCAGCCTAGGCCAGAGGCTCTGAAAAATATTTATAGCATGAACTAAATTTTTATAGAAAGATTTTCTCATGGACCACCTCTGGATGTGCCCAGATAGCTGGTCCTTTTCTCACCATCTTTGCTAGGTCTTACAGCCCAATTGTCTCATTTCCCCAGTCCCCTGCTCTCTTGGACAGTCATCTTCTAGCAGTGGGTGGCAGCTCCTGATTTCTCTCCTTCTCCTCTATAGCAGAGTCCAGTGAGACTAGTTTCTCTTCCTGATTCTTTTTCAGGCCTACCATCTTTTCTTTGCAATGACACCGGATCCTGGATGCCCGTAGAAGCAGCTGGAAATAAGGGGGACAGGTCAGCTGGCTCTCCATAGACCAACAGCAACTCTTCTGCAGAGCACCAATGGCCCACAGATCACAGTTTGAGAACTGCAGGTAATGTTGGAACTGACTGGGCTTGTGAGTGCTATTGCAATACAAATAATAATATAATAAAAGGAATCTAGGTCCTATTTGGGGATTTTTGACTTCCTTTTTGTACAATATAAATCAGAAAAGAATATACAGGACTGAGTTCAGTAAGCCATTTACCATCCAAAGGCAAGTGTGGAAGTAAGAAGCTAGTCACTTGTAAATATTTAAAGAATATCAGGACAGCATTCCTTTCTAACTCAGTATTTTGTGTCCCAGGATGTCAGTAAAATTATACTTCTTCCTGGCTTTGGGTGACAATGATAGCAAGCCCTTGAAGAGTTTGTCTGCAAAACTGTGGATGAAAAAATAATATTGAGAAATGGATATCAATGGTTCTTTCTTCTCAAGGGCATGCATATTCAGGAGGGCACAGACAGATTCTTTTTAACTTGCTGTTAACTAGATTTGCACATAATTATCTATGTGGAGTCTTATGTTCTTCTCAAAGCTGAGATTTAAATTTCAAATCTCAGAGTTTATTTAGTTCTAGGTGTGCCTTCCCGTAAAATAAATCTTTAGGGTGGCAGATTGTTCCAAGTGGCATATGTTTAAGATGTTATTTTTGGAAAACAGAAAAGATTGAAATGGAATTTTGCAGTTTTCCTAGAACTTGGCTTGAAGGGAAAGTCAGGATTTTATGAATAACATAGAAGTGAACTAATACATTCCTTTCAAGCCCTGCCACATTTATTTATTTAAAATATTTGTTGAGTAGGATAACCTCACAAGATCCACATAAGATTTTTTGAGTCTCAGGAGCACAGAAATTATACAAGCCCTTTCCTACACAGTGCCACACAATGCAGTGAGGGTTACGTAACCTTCAGTCTAGGAAACAGCAGACAACACTGAATAATTGCAATTTTGATTAATTTATTCACATAGTATTTCATTGGTTTAGCTTTTATTTAGACTCTTGGGGCCTGATCCACAGATCATTGAAGTCAATGAGAACCTTTCCACTCATTTCAATATGCTTTGGATCAGGCCCCTGAATAGGTAGGATTATTGGTGTGGAACAGCATTATTTTAAAGATTTTACTGTTTTCCCCACTTCCAGAATTGTCATCAAGAGCCTGCTTTTAGAGCTTTCATTTCCCAACTCTGGTTTGCATCCATCTCCCATGTTGCAGCCACATTATTTGGATATTATAGGAATTTTTAATTTAAATTCCTTGATCTCCACTGAGTTTGTGTATTTTTTTTCTGTTGTGAAATATTATTTCCCTGTCTCATAGTTTCTGTACTATTGGCAGCCCTCCCTCTCTCTTATCAGAGATGGGGGAAGGCATCACGCTTGAGTGATTTTTATAAGATTGGGATATACTGTAGGTTTCACAGTAAGACAACCTGGCCAATGGACTTCTCATATATAGATTTTTCAATTTCTTTGCTGTGGTGGGATTAGCAAGCACTGTAAAAAAAAAGCAGGGAGATGGATTCTGCTCTAGCACTGATGTAATTCCATTGATTTCAGTGTGGTTCCTCCTGATTTATACTGGTATAAAGTGAGATCAAACTGAAGGCCAATAGATCAGTTTACAGTACCTTTGTAAGTGTTAATTTACTCAATCATTTGCAAAATTTTACTTCCCTATTGCCAAGGTTGTAGACACAGTTCACAATTCTAATACATTTTGGGTTTGATATGTTATTTGTGTACGGGGGTGTTTGTTTATATAGAATTACAAATCAGGGAAGTAAACTCTATAAACTAAATCCTGCCCTCTGTGGTGCTGTAGTGAGAAGGGGGAGGGGAAAAGGTACACAGAGAACCTCTGGCTCCTGCACAAAGAGCAGAGCAAAATCTCTTCCCTAGTACTTTGAGTGCTGGCCTGTGTACTGAGCCTACGCTGGGTTGTGGTCTGCAGGTCTGGATCAGGGCTGCCCAGAGGGGGGGGGCAAGAGGGGCAATTTGCCCCAGGCCCCGGGTCCCGCCGGGGCCCCCACGAGAGTTTTTCGGGGCCCCTGGAGCGGGGTCCTTCACTCGCTCTGGGGGGCCCGGAAAACTCTTGCGGGGCCCGGGCCCCCGGAGCTTCTTCCACTCCCGGTCTTCGCCGGCGGGGGGTCCTTCCGCTCCGGGGCGGAACGACCCCCCACCGGCGAATTACCGCCAAAGTGGGACCCGCCGCCGAAATGCAGCCGGGTCTTCGGCGGTAATTCGGCGGCGGGGGGCCCTTCCGTTCTGGGACCTGCCGCCGAAGTGCCCTGAAGACTCGCGGCGGGGGCCCCCCGCTGCCGAATTACTGCCGAAGACCCAGCTGCACTTCGGCGGCGGGTCCCGGAACGGGAGGGGCCCCCCACTGCCGAATTACCGCCGAAGCGGAGGCCACCCCGCCGCCGAAGACCCCAGGCCCCCGGAATCCTCTGGGCGGCCCTGGTCTGGATGCCTGTCTAGCCCTCCAGCTGGTGGGCATATACACTACCCTCAGCAGCAAGCTCTATCCAGCAGTACATCCAAGCACACCATGCTCATAGGAAGAGTGCCATGCACTCCTTCCAAATTATGGCGAGGAATCCTGTCCTGGCTGGTAGGATTTCCTGCAGCAGAAGCCACACCAGTCAACATCTTTGCACCCTATCACTGCACCTGCCAGGACAGAATTCAGCCCCATCTACTAAATAGCTTTATGTATAACATTTGTTCTGTGTTGAAGCAGACTTAAACAAGCCGGAAGGTACCAGAGGGAAGGCTGCTTTTTGCATATATCAGTAGTGATCGCATCAAGTGGGCATGTCAACTTTGACCATACACAATGACCATAATTTTTCTTTTAAGGAAAAGAGCTCTGCAGGAAGTAGAATAAGGAAATATTGCTGGTTAGGGTTTTGCTGTTGAATCCATCTGGTTGATTTTTGTGTTCTCAAGGTGTGAAATCACATTTGGCAAAGAGCATCTGAACACTGAAACATGTCATTTAGTGCCATCAATTTTTATGTCCAAGCACAGCAAGAATATCAGTACGAAGCTGATAAAAACATTTGGAGCCCCGGCCACCGATCACTGAGTGTGCTGCATGTTCCTGTGCCAAGAGATTATAATGGGGGCATTTTTAATAACATGAGGGCAAAAATTAAAAAGAGGCCACTAGATAAAGCAGGAACACAGGGAGAATTTGTGAGAAAGCAGTTAAGAGAGATATCTGGAAGATTTGTTAAGTTCAAAGGGCTTCATTATTAATGTCTTAGGAGCTGACTTGATGGATTGCCTCTAGTCTGTTTCCCCTTATTCCTTCTGCCTTATTTCCTAAAAACAAATGCATAAGACAAATCTCTACAGTGGAGTGGGGTGTCAGGGGGGAGGAATCTGTAATAGATTATTTCTTATTTCATAGAAATTGGTTAATAATTTACTAATTCAATTTCAGTGTTTCATCCTCCATTTCAGTTAATCTTTGGAATATAAAATAAATGCTGCTCTTTGTTCTTCCAGTGCTAATGCAGAAAAAAACTAATGAGCAAGAGCTGACCTTGATACCTTTCCAAAGATGATTTAGCTGCACAGAAGTTAATTTTCTTTTCTCTATTTACTTATACTTCTTAAGGGTGAACCCTGCAAATAACATTGTAAGCTGTATAAGTAGATTTTGAGCCTGATTCACAACTGTGTTACACCAGTTTTCCATTGGTGTAACTCCATTGCAACCAATGGAATTAGGTCCTTTATATCCACTAACATGGGAAATAACGTAGGCAATTATGAAATGATGGAACAGTCTGGCACAGTCTTACAAAAATTATGTGTCCCATTTCTATTCCATGCTGCCTATTCTTCTTTCCCTTCCCACCCCCCTGGTGTGCTCTTACATGTACCTTAAATAATACAGATGCTACAGAAACTCTTTTGTAATGCTTTGTCCTGGTGTCTATCCCTCTGGAATGGTAGTTTAATGAAGAATCATTAAGCAGGTGCACAAGGTGATTTTGTTCTAACAAATTGTATTTGTGGCCAGATTTACATGATATCTTTAAGAGATTTTTCATCATATTCCCTATTGTTATTTTCTACCCAATCCTTTATTTCCCCACCTTCCTGCCTCTCACTTCTCAGGTCCATGCTGAGGATTTCTTAGGCCTGTTTATATCAATGTAACCAGAATGTTCAGGGTCTGGAATATAGTGATTGTTAAATGTTTAGCTGCCAATATACAAGGTAGGCTCAAGAAACACATCTACACACAAGCCAATTAACTTTATACCTGCACAATCTGGCAAAATGTCAGCTTAGAAACTCCCTTCAGCCTGCAAATAAAACCCTACCCCTCATTCTTCTGAGGCCAATGTGGTGCCAAGGCTTAGTTGGTTAAGGTGACTGGTAAACTGGAGAGTCTGGTTTCAAATTCGAAGGCTGCCTAAAAATACCTGTTTGGCTTTTCCTTTCACACTAAACTTCATACTGTGAGATGGACAAAATTACCTAAGAGGTTTTTCCAGCACTCATTTCTATGATGAAACTCTGATCTTATTTTTAGAAACTGTAATAAGATACACTACTGCTTGGGACCAACAAAATCATCTAATTTAGGATGTCGGTTAAGGGTACGGTCCTGGCTTACACTATGAACCCTTTGCACTGATCCAGTGGCACAAAGGTATCTTAAAGTTTCCTCAACTGGGCTTCCCATGGAGTGAGGGATTCTCATCTGTTACTTCCTTCGGTCCCATTGACATACAGGATCTGCTTGCGGCATGGAGGAGGAGCCGGAGGAGGGCATAGCCAGAGCATGCTGGCAATCCCAAAGCCAGCATAATAGATCCTAGAAAGTTGAGGCTTCTCTAAATTGTGCAAGCTGCCCCTGGAATGGGGAGGCTGTGTACAGTTCTGGTGCACCTGGGGAGTGACCGCATCACTCCAATCTTGTCTGCACATGCTATGGCCTTGTTCTGCACTGCTTTGCCCTTGCAACCCTATGATTCCTCTTCTTCTCCCTGATTACACATGCTCCTGGCAAAAATAATCTGTGCTAGGGGTATGATTAGAGGGCCTTGCCAAGCCAACATGCATATCTTTCCCCCCGATCTCACCTTGCTCCACAGTCCCTGTCTCTGGCCACATTCTTTGCGGTCGTATGTAGTGGCCTTTCTGGGTTATTTGGGGTAAAGCAGAATTGATGGAAAACTTGTGCCTTGTGTTACTTGTGGTCTGCCTGCGTTTTATGGGAGATGCAAACACACAGTGCTTTGCCAGAATTTGGTGCAGGTTTTGGGGAGCATTCATAAATAATAGTATAGAGTAAAGCATTTGATTCACAGCTTCCTGAGTCCATATATTTCAAGTTTCAGCACATGGTCTTGAATCTGATCCTTTTTTTCCAGACATGGTTTGAAGTATTGCCCCTGATTTATATATGAGAGAGCAGTTACACATCTCTGGCAGCAACCTGTTGGATTGCCCCATAATAAATAGTGGCTTCTGAGAAAGAATGAAAAGAGGCCATTAAGAAAGACTTTCAGACTCACTCTCTTAGGCTTTACTGGGAAATTTTGCTTCTAAACACACCAGAGCTAAGGGACAAGGTGTAATGATTTGAAGTTGTCTGTAATTCCCCAATGATGATGAAACATGGATTTTACTTTGAAAAGAAAGATACTTCATCTCCTGTTAAAGAGCTAGCAAGATCCTTTGTACCAAGATAAGTTTCAGCATCGTCTACAGCAAATAAATTTTTTAATGTGTCATCTTTCTCCTTAGTGTCAGGAGTGCTCTCTGTATTTATTCTCCATCCTTCTGCCGCATGAAATACACAATGCACCCAGAAGTCCTAGATGGGGAGAGGCTGAACAAAACTCTTCCTGACTAAAATACAGCTGGTGTACTTCTCTGAAATCACTTTTCCCTTGCACTTCTGGGGCAGGTTTACTACGTCAAAGTCTGTTCTCTCCTTGAGAGACCCCAAGTCTGTGTGCTAAATCATTGCAAAGGATGATACAGAGATAGCAAAAGAACAAGCAATTTTCTTGTAGTTTTGGCATTATTTCCTATTTAAAGATGCAATTGTTTAAAATACAGCTATGTCCTGGCAAATGCTAGTCATACAATGCCAGACAGTTTTATCATCTCAGACCACGAATGCTCTAATGTACAATCTAAAACTTCTTTACTTTTTGACATGCTAGTTTTCTGAATTACAGATTACAGGACTTGTCCTCTGAGACCCATCAAATGGTGTGTGTGAGTGGAGGGGTGTGTGTGTGTGTGTGCAAATCCCAAAGTCTTTACTGAGACCAAACTTCCCTGGAGCCAATTTGCCCCTTCTCCTTTAAACTCAAGATCTGCTGCTTCTCCATCCGCACTCCCACCAAGATCATAACTCTTCCTGGAGCCTCTCCACAACCAACTCCTTGGAGGATTATAGAGAATATAGTAGAGGGCCTATAGCTTCTAAAGAGAATTTGCGTGGATATATGTACCTGTACCTTTTCTGTATATGTACCTTTTCTCCAACAAAACTCTAATCTACCTAGAGCTCTGTAGTATAAAGTATACCTATAGGAGACTGAGCCTAGCTCAAGGAATTTTACCTCTAGCAGGACCCCGTGAGCTGTGGTTCTTCATACACGACATCAGGAGTATTGTACCCTGCCCATCCGTAAGAGTCCCTGCTTAATGTTTCCATCAAAGGTAACTAAACTGATGTGCCAAATAGTAAAGTCTTTACTCAGGCCCAGTTCTGTCACCTTACCCATGCCCATTAGCACTTACACACAAGAATGGCGCCAGTGGGACTAGGTAACTGCAATGGGAGTAGGTAACTTAGAGAATCATAGAATCATAGAATATCAGGGTTGGAAGGGACCTCAGGAGGTCATCTAGTCCAACCCCCTGCTCAAAGCAGGACCAATCCCCAACTAAATCACCCCAGGCAGGGCTTTGTCAAGCCTTACCTCAAAAACCTCTAAAGAATCTCCTAGGTAACCCATTCCAGTGGTTAACAGTTGTAGCTATGCTTTTATTTATTTTTCCATTTTAAAAAAAGTATCTTACGTTACTTTTGTATACAACTAAATATTAGCTCTAAATGCAGTAGAACTAATGCCATTGACAAATCTCAAAACTGCCAGCATGACTGTCTCCAGAACAGAATTTTCAGATCATTTGCTTTTAGACTAGAGGGCAGAAATAAAAAGCTAAAGTCAATGCTGATGTAAATGGGCACAACTCCACTGAAATCAGTAGTGTCACGCCTGCTTACTTCCTGCAGGGCTCAACTGGCCCAAAGTTTCTATTGTGCGACTTCATTTTGCTAACAGACATTTAAAAATATAAATTAAATGGTTCAATATAACTGCTCAGAATACAGTAATATTGACTTCTGTGCAAATTTCTGAGGATTGGTGTTATTCTCCCTCTCATACACACACTCTCAGAAGAAATCTTGCTATTTACTAATCATATACTCATCTTGAACACAAAACACTACATTAAAAAAATTTAGGTTGCAAAGTCAAGCAGTCGAAAGTTAGGAAATGTCAGATTTACTCTTCAAGATTTTAACTCTTTATACCTTAATGAAAACTCAGTGGAAATTCATTAGCAAAGAAAAGGCACTTCTGTGCCTAGAGATTCCCCCTGCCAAATATCAAGCACTATGGACAACAATGAAGGGATGAGACCTCATGAAAAGAAAAGATCACAAGAATCCTTTATAATAGAAAGTTAGGCAACCTAAGTACAGGAGTCTCTACTAGCTTCCTTCATATTTAAATGCTGCTGTACTGAACTATGTACATCTGTGTTGGTGACAATGGCCCAGATTCTCAAAGGTATTTGGGCACCTCCCACTGAAGTCAATGGGAGTTAAGTGCCCAAATGTGGTTGAGGATCTGGCCCAAAATATGTTGTCATTCTAATGATGAAAATTTCCCTTAGCCTATTTTTACTATTTCCCTAGCCTATTTACTGCTGTTGGCTGTAAAAAAAAACAACAACAAACAAAAAAAACCCCAAATAATTATAGATTGTGTTTCTATTACTTAGTATTCTTGAGAATTTGGATCCAGGATGTTACAGCTCACTGACCATTTCTGAGGATCCAGCTAAGCTAATTTGTAATATTTGATTCTAGATGGCAGGGTGACCACACAAGATTTCCTAATAATCTACAGTGAGCTACTAAAGTAAAATTAGATAGGTCTTTATCATTAGAATGCTCAGAATCAGTCACTTATAATTTAAAAAGCACCCATCATCTTTTCTTACAATAGCAATTGGACAAGATTCAGTGCATCAGATGCTTCTTGGTGGTATAACAAAAAATTGGAAGGAATAACAAGAGGACTGACTCTTTCCCCCAGTCTTTCCACCTAATTTTTATTCCCTAATCCTAAAGGATCTTAGCATAAAGAAGTCCTGATGAGCAATGGAAACACACACATGAAAGAGACAGTTTATGTAAACCTCAATAATTATTATTCAAAATGTCCCTTTGGACAACATGCAACTAGTAGAATAACAGTCTTGAAAACATACCAAATATTCTTATACTGAGTTATATGTTCTGCTGCTTGAATGCATAACAAAGGCTTACCTGGGGGAAAGGTACAGACCTCCTTAAGGTTCCCAAACAAATGCCTACTAGAGGCTGGAGGACTTCTACTAGGATGGAGTGACTGGAGGTCCCTTAGGTCCAACAACGTAAGGAATGGTCCCAGCGGAAGTTGGGGGTGGGGTGGAATAGCAGTAGCTAGAATCCGAGTGAGAGAGGTGATGGAGCAGGAGCAGCTGCTGAGTTTAAAGGGGAAGGAACAGCAAAGCCTGGTGCTACAAACCACCTCACATGTAGCTTGTTAACTTTGTTTTTGCATCTGTACATGATTTCCTGTTGTCTAGCTTGTGTGCTGCATCTGCAGCAGCCACAACAGAGAGAAACTGCCCTAAGGTACCACCAAACAGATAGGGACACTTCCTTTTCAGGGACTACATCTTATACTGTTTAGACAGCAGTGAAAGAGAGCCCCAGTGTCCTGTTATGCTACAGTCTAATGTCACTAACTCTTACGTATCTTACTAATTACTTTTTATACCAGTTTTTTTATTTGTGCCAATACAATGGAAGAGGTACCTGCAAGTCCATTAGAGAGGTGTTTTAGTTGAGCCTGCATTATGCAGTAATGTAGACTTTCAGCTATGCTGTATATGTTAAGAAATTAAGTGAAGTTAATGCTGGTGAAAGGTGCCAGATTGAAAACCCTGGAGATTGAAGTCCCCTAATTATCCAGAAAACAGGTATAGCACAGACAGCAGCAGGGTAAACTTCCCCCATGCTGCCCCTCCAATTATACGGTATTTTTAATTTTCTATCTGACACAGGCTAGGCCTCCTTGTGAGAGAGTGCATGAGCCAAATTAATCTGAGTTATTCATTTCCTTTCCTATGATCAGTGCTGAACCATGGGGCACAGAGAGAGGGGGGTGGGGGAGAGAAAGAGAGAGAGAGAGATCTGTGGCCAGGAGCTGGTGGCAATGGTTATAAAGTTGATTGAAACAGGAGGGGGAGCTCTCACTGCATCAGCCAGGGAAGAAGAGGAGTTCTGGGGGGAGGCACTGCTTTCTAAAATCAGGGAGAGGATGGGAAGCTCTCCCTTTGTTTTTACTAGAAGAGTGGCTGCGTTCCATATGCCCCTCACTTTAAGCCCGGCGGGTGATACACACACGATACAGTATTTTGGTGGGTGTTTGTCAACTCCAACAGTGATCTGCAGATCAGTTAGTTGTATTTTTGTTTTTGTTTGTGTGAATCCAACACTGGGGTTCAGAAACATTAGCAACTCTCGGCTTAAGAATGGTGTCCCTAGCCTCTGTTCGTCAGAGGATGGAGATGGATGGCAGGAGAGAGATCACTTGATCATTGCCTGTTAGGTTCACTCCCTCAGGGGCACCTGGCATTGGCCACTGTCGGTAGACAGGATACTGGGCTAGATGGACCTTTGGTCTGACCTGGTACGGCCGTTCTTATGTTCTTATGTTGCTCCAGGAATAGGACTATGGGGCTATTACAAATGAAACCTTAATCTCAAGGAAGCACACTTTTCCTCTGCCCCCCTCACCTTCACACTCACTTCAAGAGTCTGACTGAAAGTCCAAAGTGTTAATAACCAAGTGGCTTGGCCACTCAGCAAAGTAATTATTTCTCCTTGACCCTTCCCTTTGTATCCTCCCCTCGGGAAAAAAGGAGGTAGATTTTATTTGGGGCTGCAAATGGTGACTAAGAGGAGGATTAGGATGGAGAAGTGCATAGAGTAATAGAGTAAGTCACTTTGTAGGTGAGTTGGTACCCATTCAGCTATCTACAATTTGAGTTTATAGTCAGCCTTTTGTAATCCTCACCCAACTCTTAAAGTAATGGGGCAGGTGATTCCTTAATACATTCCTATGGTGCTAAGGGCAATGAATAAAAATCTTCAGACAATAAATACCTTGATCATTCTAAAGAATGGCCAAATTCATTTCTGGTTTATGAATGCACAGTAAGAAAGAACTGAAGTAAATGGGGTTGAACCCATTTACACTAGTGCTGAATTTAGTCCAATATCTTCAAAAAGGTCAGTGTGTTGAACACCAACCTGAGAGAGCAGTACCAAATCAGATGAAAAGACTCTTTTGACTCCAGGAATGTGCATAAAAGGTTCTTTACATTTAACCAGGATCATCTCCAAAACTAAAACCCCACAAGCTAAGTTCTGCTTGCAGTTACACCAGTGTAAAGACAGAATAAATTCACAGAAATACATAGGGGGGATAGAACGTGGCCCACATGTCCATATATTTTGTCAAGCTTTTACCCAAGAAACAAGGCTCAGCTACAGTAACTTCAAGACCAAGACGGTCAGTCACTTAACTGTATAAATTCCCCTTTGATTTGGGGTGCACCAGTTAAAAAGAATGTTTTCAAGCCTTTTTTTGCATTCTTCTGTCTTTGAGAAGTGAAGTCAATTGAGGGCATAATCTGGGAAAATTTCCAAGTCCTCACAGCACCTTCATGAAGTCAGCGCTCCCTAAGCATGTTAAGAAAATAGTGAGCTTTCAGAAGGCCATGGGTGAGGTAATATCTTTTCGTAGACCATGTGATAGTGTGCTGGGAACCAGCACTCTGGTCACTGTTTAATCCGTTTGGTCCCTGGGAAGGGCCTGATTAAGGAGAGGGGAAGCTAATGAGCTAATTAGCCCATTAACAAGTAGACTGGATAAAACAGTACAGGAAGGAAGCCCAAGGGGTGAGACGTGAAGAGAGAGAGAGAAAGGCAAAGGCTAGGGCTAGGGCTAGTAGGGCCCGACAAAGGGGGTGTTCTCCATGAGGAGACAACTGTTTTTTCTCCCACCTCTGAAGAAGGGGTAGTAAATCTGGAGGACATTGTAAATATTGTGACTGCACTCGTATGCAGAAGGTGGTGGAGGGAAACACTGTAAATAAACGGCATGGTGCTATCTACACAAGAGAAGGTCGCTGAGTGGTCTGTGGGAAACAAAGAGGATATGAGGGGAGCTGTCTCAGACCAACTTCTGTTGGTGACAGAGACAAGCTTTTGAACTTACACAGAGCTCTTCTTCAGAAGACATTTGTCAAGACAACATTAACATTAGCCTTTGCAGAGCAAAGCCACAAGGAAAACAAGTAGCAGCTTCTCAGCAACAGCACAGAGAACACTAAGCACAGTCAACCTGTGGAACTCCTTGCCAAAGGATATTGTGCAGGGCAAGACTACAACAAGTTTAAAAGAAGAACTAGATAAGTTAATTGAGGATAGGTTCATCAATGGCTATTAGCCAGGATGGGCAGGGATGGTGTCCCTAGCCTCTGTTTGCTAGAAGCTAGGAATGGGCGACAGGGGATGGATCACTTGATGATTACCTGTTCTATTCATTCCCTCTGAAGCACCTGGCATTGGCCACTGTTAGAAGACAGGATACTGGGCTAGCTTGACCTTTGGTCTGACCCAGTCTGGCCATTCTTATGTTCTTAACTTTAGGCACCTACTTTTGAAAAATGTTGGCCTTAATTTTCTTCCCAAACTAATATATGTTACTACTAAAGCATCTAGAGATATTTGTATTTAAGAAGCAAAATATAATAAAATGTTAGACCGTTAAGTAGAAATGTGGTATGGAGGCAGATCTTGTCATGAACAAGGGAACTGCCTTTATTTAAACTTTATAGCCTTTATATTTGATCTACTAGTGTTCATTATCCCCTTGTTATACTCCGTATATTTCTGTTTCTTTGGGAAACATTAGGTGAACTCTTTTGTAAGGAAAATGACAATGGTAAAAACAGTGAGAGTGTGTAGCCTACTGGATAAACTCTCTTTAATTGTAGGATTGTGACAGATACTCCAAAGTTAATGTTGTAAAATACTTTGCATTGGAAAGTCAATGATGGAGCCTCCTCTAACTTTTTTAGAAAGACAGCAGAACCAGTTTCACTCTATTCATAAACACACACACACACGCACGCACATATTTGGTTCTGTATAATTTTTTCCCCTGCTATTCAGTAGGAGCATGATTCTCCCTCCTCTGTGTATGATGAATCCCTCCCCCCCTCTCTCTTTCTCTCTCTCTCTCTCTCTATATATAAGGACTGATTCAGAACCAAATCCCTGCTATTAACTAGTTTGAAAGTTATTTAGCAATTCTATATTATATCACCTAAGGGCCAGATTCTGCCATTGATTCAAATTCCAAACTCCCATTGATTCCAGAAAGAGTTCCACATGTGAAAGGATGACAGTACCATGTCCCAAAACTGAGTTGCCAGGTAGAACCTAAGCAGCTGTGGTTTCCAGACACATGGTGGATCTTTGAGGCACTACTGAAAAAGTCTAGACTTGGTGCAGCAAAAATCTCCCCCGATCTGCAAGATGCACATGATAACAAATTAATTCTTAAAAATTAGACACAGTATTTTGTAAAAAGATTTATAGCACTATTTGTAGCAACTATTTGGCTTTGCTATTTTCTACTTCAATGAGTGAGCAAGATTTCATTCCCCCCCCCATCATATTTAATCATAGAATCATAGAATATCAGGGTTGGAAGGGACCTCAGGAGGTCATCTAGTCCAACCCCCCACTCAAAGCAGGGCCAATTCCCAACTAAATCATCCCAGCCAGGGCTTTGTCAAGCCTGACCGCAAAAACCTCTAAGGAAGGAGATTCCACCACCTCCCTAGGTAACCCATTCCAGGGCTTCACCACCCTCCTAGTGAAATTTTTTTTCCTAATATCCAACCTAGACCTCCCCCACTGCAACTTGAGACCATTGCTTCTTGTTCTGTCATCTGCTACCACTGAGCCCGTCTAGATCCATCCTCTTTGGAACCCCCTTTCAAGTAGTTGAAAGCAGCTATCAAATCCCCCCTCACTCTTCTCTTCTGCAGACTAAACAATCCCAATTCCCTCAGCCTCTCCTCATAAGTTATGTGCTCCAGCCCCCTAATCATTTTTGTTGCCCTCCGCTGGACTCTTTCCAATTTATCCACATCATTCTTGTAGTGTGGGGCCGAAAACTGGACACAGTACTCCAGATGAGGCCTCACCAATGTTGAATAGAGGGGAATAATCACGTCCCTTGATCTGCTGGCAATGCCCCTACTTATACAGCCCAAAATGCCATTAGCCTTCTTGGCAACAAGGGCACACTGTTGACTCATATCCAGCTTCTCATCCACTGTAATCCCTACGTCCTTTTCTGCAGAACTGCTTCCTAGCCATTCGATCCCTAGTCTGTAACAGTGCATGGGATTCTTCCATCCTATGTGCAGGACTCTGCACTTGTCCTTGTTGAACCTCATCAGGTTTCTTTTGGCCCAATCCTCTAATTTGTCTAGGCCCCTCTGTATCCTATCCCTACCCTCCAGCGTATCAACCACTCCTCCCAGTTTAGTGTCATCTGCAAACTTGCTGAGGGTGCAATCCATGCCATCCTCCAGATCATTAATGAACATATTGAACAAAACTGGCCCCAGGACCAGCCCTTTGGGCACTCTGCTTGAAACTGGCTGCCAACTAGACATGGAGCCATTGATCACTACCCGTTGAGCAATATTTATGCTTATGTCAGAGAAGTGTGTTGAGCAGAGGTTATTGGCCACAGTTTTGCTGTCTAACAGAGTTCACAAGTTTGATACTCACTGTTGTAAGCCAAAGATTATTCAGTAGGCCTTGTAGCCAGGTTCTTACATTCAGCAGGGAGGGTTTGTGGGTCAAGGCTGTGAATGGTAACATTGACTTCCAGGATAATTGCATTTTTCCATATTTAATTTTAAAAGTATATTTGACAGCCAACCATAACAATGTAAATACACAAACAATGATGAAAAATTGACACAACATGGCCTGGAACAAATTTGCATATAACAGATAATCACATTCCAGATGTTAACTAAATTGTCTCAGAAGCCCTATATAAACATAAAACATATCATGGGAGGGTGACAATTTCTCAGAAATGGAGTAAACAACAAGTGATCTACACATAGCATTCCAAGGAAACATAATGGCCCAGATCTTCAGCTGATATAAATCAGCATAATTGCATTGATGTCAATGGAGCTACACCAGTTTACACCAGCTGAGGATCTGGGTCAGCTGATCAAGACACTTGGGAAATACTCACCCCACATCAGTCAAATACAGCAAGCATATCAAAGTGCAGATGAGGAGAAAGCCTACAGAAGTACTTTAGGTGAGGACTTGTCCCTCATTGTCCACTTTGGTGAGCTCAGGCACCAGATAAAATACTTTGACAAAAACCTTTGCATAGGCAAGCAACATTCAATCATTTAAATTCCTCCCATGGAACATGGATAGATATTGGAGAGTGGGCACTATTCATCCATAAAAATGCCACTGTCTGGTGGGTAGTTGTGGAATAGCCAAAGGCACATCAAACACTGCAGCATTTGCCAAATCAGACTCGTCTGCAGCTGTTAGCTACTCCAAGAGAATAGGGCTAGTGGAGCTCTCCCTACTCCACATACCCCTGTGGAAGCAGAACTCCAATAATAAATACCTAACTGACTCTTATATAGTGGTTTACAGAGGAGGTCATCCCCATTTTACAGACAGGAAAACTGAGGCATAGAGAGATGTGACTTGTTCAAGGTCACCCAGCAGGTCAGTGCAGAGCTGGAAATAGAGCTCAGGTCTTCTGAGTCCCAGGCCAGTGATCTATCCATTAGGCAACACTGCCTTGGACATGGCCTGCCTTGGAAGCACTATGGGCAGCTCCTGTTCAGCCTCAGAGTATTAGATATGGGCAGGCCCCAACTGCACCTTCAGAGCACAGCACTAGCTCTCAGTGACATCAGAGCATACAGGCACACAGCACCTAGACCAGGGATCGGCAACCTTTGGCACACGGCCCGCCAGGGTAAGACCCCTGGCGGGCAGGGCCGGTTTGTTTACCTGCCACGTCTGCAGGTTCGGCTGATCGCAGCTACCACTGGCCGTGGTGCACCGCTCCAGGCCAATGGGGGCTGCAGGAAGCGACACGGGCTGAGGGATGTGCTGGCCACCCTTCCCTCAGCCCCCATTGGCCTGGAGCGGCAAACCGCGGCCAGTGGGATCTGCAATCGGTCAAACCTGCCAGGGGCGGCTCCAGGCCCCAGCACGCCAAGCACGTGCTTGGGGCGGCACGCCGCGGGGGGCGCTCTGCCGTTCGCCGGGAGGGCGGCAGGCGGCTCCAGTGGACCTCCCACAGGCATGCCTGCGGAGGGTCCGCTGGTCCCGCAGCTCCGGTGGAGCATCCGCAGGCACGCCTGCGGGAGGTCCACTGGAGACACGGGACCGGCGACTGGCAGAGCGCCCCCCATGGCGTGCCACCGTGCTTTGGGCGGCAAAATGGCTAGAGCCTCCCCTGAAACCTGCAGACGCGGCAGGTAAACAAACTGGCCTGGCCCACCAGGGTGCTTACCCTGGCGAGCCAAGTGCCAAAGGTTGCTGATCCCTGACCTAGAGAATGAGGCCCTACCAGATTAATACTAAATTTGGCAAAGCTTGGATGTGATTTTGCAAGGCCTCCTGTGATGGGTTTAGAGTGGCTGCCTTAGCAAGGCTGGCCTCGGGGGAGGGGTGTGTGTGTGTCAATGCTGTTGGTTCACACCAGCAAGCCATGTGAGGAGAAAGATCTAGCGTCTGCCAAGGAAATTGTCATATTTAGGAAACCTATCAGGCAGAACTGCCGGGAAGGCTATTTCCGGAGAACTGTTCTTCAGGTCAGGCCTCAACATGGGTAATTTCAAATGATGCTTTGGATGCAGTCAGCAGGTAAAAGCAGCGACAGTGATCTTTGAAAAAAAAGGTATAACTTCCCCTCCCAACTTCTGTGGTAAACTGTCAGGTAATGTCCCGGAGCATTGTTAACTGGGCACTGCATTTCACCCTGGAGGTATATGAAGTGATGCCTGTTTATAGTTATCCTTTTGCCAGGGTTGTAAAGTGCTCAGGAATGAAAGGCACTATATAAATGCAAGATTTACTATTGTTATTTTATTTCCACCCCATGTGCAATGTGGCTCCCTTATGACCCTAGGATTGTTGTACTGCCTCTGCAGGCAGACAGGTTCTCTTCCCTGAAATACTTATTGGCTAGAACTGGGCATGGTTTAGCTGCTGCCCGTCAATTAATGAGATATTCCATAGTGGCATCTGCCTGATGGCGGAAACAAAGCTGTCCCTCAGAGAGCAGGCGTTGAAGAGTCTTAGTGCCTGTACTTAGATCAGTTTTCATTGACTGCTATGGAGTTACTCCTGATTTACACAAGCGTCAATGAGAAAAGAACCTTAGGGTTTTTTTAAGTTTCCCAAACAAATCTCTTCCCATAATTAAAACCCTGCCGCCATCACAGAGAGAACTTAATCAGGAACACGCTTTCTCGCTCCACCTTCCCTGCCCCTTCTGAGGCAGCCTCATATCGGAGAGAGAGAGAGAGAGAGAGAGGAGCCACTGTTGAGTACACTGCAAAAGCCACAGAGTGCAAGCAGATAGGGGCAGGGAGAAGCAATTTCCTGGCTGTGCTTCAAAGCACTATCTGGGGACAGCTCCTAAGCTCACACAAAGAAGGATTCCATCAGACTGTCAAACCATGTCAAAAGTAGATGGTTTGGAACCATGGGCCACTTTGTTCCAGGTTTGTCTCAGTGCATGATCTGGCTCCACAATACAAGGGTGAAAGGCTCCAGGTAGCATAAGTGCCTAAATCCTGATGATAAAACTTTTCCCATCAGGTAGTGCCTCATTGCAAGAGCTGAAGGGCATGTATTATTCTAGGTCACCACTGGCTGCATCTGTGGCTCTGTGTGAGTCCAGAGCTGGCATTTAGCTTTACCATTAGTACTAGAGTGACCCAGGTAGCAAGTGTGAAAAATCGGGACATGGGTAGAGGGTAATAGGCTCCTATATAAGACAAAGCCCCGAATACTGGGACTGTCCCTATAAAATTGGGACATCTGGTCACCCTAATTAATACCAATGTAGTTTCTGTTCTTGAAAAGCCTGTTGCATGGCTAAGGAGTGGATGACCATGTTCTTTCACATAATCAAGACCTCTTGTGTTCAATTCCAGAGCAATAGACTATCTAAACATAAATATTTATTATATTGCTTCCTGAGAATGTATTTTAGAAATCTCATGTCCACTATTTTTGTAGGGCCTACCCAAACACAAATTTTTGTGCTCCCCCGCTTTTCTGGCTATACAACAGTTAATAACCAGAGCAGCAGACCTGTCTAATGCTGATGCACAAAGATGCTCTATCACAACAAGGGGCTATGAAGACTGAAACCGTTAAGAAGAAAGAGCTATGTTCATTTTCATCATTGCCATTGGAGACAAAACACATTTGCACAGAGCAAAGGACAAAAAGCGGTGGGGAAAATCAAATATTTTCAAGCTTCTGAGAGGAATATTACAAACAGTGGAGAGTAAAGGGAAAGGTGTTTAAAAATAATGACTCAACAGTGCCTTTTTAAGTGAGCCCCCTTGTATTGTTGTAGCCCATTCTTCATTCATTTCTACTTTTTGCTGTGTGTGCTAACGGTCTCAAAGCTGCTGGCAATACTCAGTGGAATAATTTTAGAACAACTGTAATAGAATGAACAGAATAAAGAACTGTACAAAATCAGTCCAGCATTACAGTTTTTTTTTAACAGAACAGGTTATCCAAAACACTGAAGGTTGGGGCTGGTGAACAGAAAAGCCTCCCCTGTGTTTAGTTGCTTCAGACTATCTTTATTTCCTTTTCTGTAATTATTAGCACAGTTAACCTGTGCATGACACAATCCAGTTGGAAAGTTGATATTTGATCACTGATGGGCTATTCATGGATTTTAAGACCAGTAGAGACCTATAGGATTATCTAGTTGGACCTCCTGCATATTACAGGCTATGAAATTTCACCCAATAATTCCTAGTAATTATTCCTCATTATTATTGCCCTGATACAGAACAGTATCCCTATTTAGGCAGTGCTTAAGCACATACTTAACATTAAACATGTGCTTAAGTCTGATTTAAACGATACTTAAGTGCTATTCTGAATTAGGGCCCACGAAAGCAAACATGATCGAGTCAAGTAACTTGTGGCCACTGAAACAAGCATCTACAGAAATACTGACCCCCAAATCCAAAATGAAATATTACGAAGGTATTAAAAGGAGTCAGTCAAAATAACCAGGATCAGAGGTTTGGTTGTTCTTTTGTTTGTTTGTTTTCCTCTTCCTCAGTGAACTGCAGCTCTGGGGCCCTCAAGTTACTTCTCCAGTCCTAGCACAACACTTTTGCAGGGAGATGGGCAATGTACCCTTCCATTTCAATGATTTGAAAAGAAATACAAATCTATAACTCTTCATTAATTCAGTGACAATATCTGGTAAATCTCTCAAAAGCCAAGAAAAGAGTCAGGGTGAGGTGTTTTTTTTTTCATTTCCAACTTTTCTCTTGCCTGGAGAGCAAATGTTATCTCTTCTGTGATACCTTACCTAAATGAGCTCGTAGATTAATGTCTAACCTTCATTTGCAAGTCCATTACCAAATATAAGCAGCTACAAGGATATCATTAAGTTTTTTTCCCCCCAATCTTTTTTTAAATCATCTTTTTTTCCTCCAGGCTGTTCTAGCCCCTTGCAGGGCTTGCAAGTGCTATGCTATAGGCATTGTGTTTATTATAGAAAAAAAAAACATGAAATATTTGTATTGGAAATAGAAATACAAATAATTACATGGAATGTACAAGCTGGTAAAGGCTTGTCTACACATGGAGTTATTCAGTGTTTAGTTATTGTGCTTTAAATTCACACCCTACCTTAATTCAAATTAATGTTCAAATGTAGACAAGCCCTTAGAGACAAAGAGAGGTAGGTTAAATTTTGTGTCTACCCAAACTTTTCAGTATCAAAGGCCATGTCTACACAGGGACACTCTAGAAAGTTAAGGTGACAACTAAAAGTGCATAATGCATGTTCAGCCCCCTCCCCCCCCTTGTGGATGCCCTCACTCAGAAGTAACGTGTCTTAGTTCATTGTATTTTAATCCCTCCCCATCCAAGCAGGATTAAGTTACCATGAAGTAATGCCTCTTTACTCCTGAATGAGTGTATGCACCTCAGAGTTTAATGCACTTTAACTTATGCACACTGACTTCACACTTGTAGCCGATTTGCCTTAGGTTTCCTGAATGTCCCCCTGTAGATAAGTCCAAAGAAAAACAAGTAACAGATAAGGCTCGACCATGCTCAGGAGAAACGCTTGATTGGCAGCTCTGGAGGCTGGTGTTCTCTGTCTACAGTCTGCAGAACAAGTTCAGCATGTGGAGCAGCAGGGCAGGATTCTCCACTGCACCTGCCTGTGTGTCTAAATCTTGGCCTGTAGGGACCATCTCTAAGGGCTAAGGGGTAGTTCAGCATTACATGCTCATTCATTCCTTGGCCTCACTGCTGAACCTGCAAATGAAGTTGCCAGTTTGAGGTTAGACAGTAGACTGAGACCACTAATTCATTTGCACACAAGACAATGGATGGTATGAATATTGATTCCTCCACGGCATCAAACATAAGCTGCTTGACTTCACTTTCACTTCATGGCCAATCCCGCCCTACCAATCATCTTTCATTTGCTGTCAACACTTGCTTCCAACTGGGCCATGATGCCCATCTCCACTGCCCACTGGTTAAATTTTCAAACACCTTTGTGCTTTTTATTATGCTGCCCCTCACATTTGGGAGCAGCCGCCTGTAAACATCTGCAAAGCTACTTCCTCATCTACCCTCAAATCCCTTCTCAAAACTCTTCTTTGCACTGAGGTCTACAAAAAAACTTGATAATGGTCAGTGTTGCTGGTCTGCTGAGACCACTGTTTGTCATGCTGTCCAATACTGTCTCAGTGTTTACATGTACACCACCATCTGTCTGTCTCCATTTGATGTCTCTTGTCTTATACTTCAGTTTGGTCTACATTACCAACTTACGTCAGTATAACTACGTTGCTGGAAAATACACATCCGAGCAACATATTTATATTGATCTCTATCTGAAGGTGTAAACAGTGATCTGTCGACGGGAGGGCTTCTCCTGTTGACACAGCTACCACCTCTCGTGGAAGTGGAGTACCTGCGCCGACGGCATGGGGAGTGTCTTCACTGAGGCTACAACTACACTATAGCTTATGTCAGCAGAACTTATGTTGCTCGGGGTTGTATGTGTGTGAATAAATCATCCTGAATGACATAAGTTACACAGACATAAGCACTGGTGTGGACAGTGCTATGTCGGCAGGAGAGCTTCTCCCACTGATATAGCCTCTGCTGCTTGTGGAGATAAGCCTGGTCTATATCGATTTTAATGACTCCAGTGCACCAGTGAGGCAGGCAAATCCGTTCTATCAGCGCTCCATTACAGAAGATGAAATTCAGAATCCAAATCTCCAGACAGACGCCATAGCAGGGACTCAGCGCACTGCAGCGTGCATGGACTGGAGGACTGAAGCTATCCCACAGTTCCTGCAGCCTATTTGCATTCTTGGCTGAGCTCCAAATGCTTCTAGGGTCAACACAGTGTCAAACAATCCTCTGACTCTTTTACATGTCACCCTATCTTTACTGAATGCTGCAGATAGGGTGCAGCACTCCCACGCTGTGGCTGGCTGATGGTACAATACGACTGGTACCAGTCCTCATCATCAGCCTATTGGCACATGGGGCAGTGCTTTTCCTGGTAGATGGTACAGTATGGCTGATAACCATGGGCTGAGCTCCATCAGCCCCACCCTTCAAAAGATTCAAGTGCCCTGAACTAGCAGAGAGATGCTGGGCTCCTCTCCTACACACTCCTTACTGTCCTGTCTGGACTATAATAGCAGCTGGAGGCTGCCTTCCACTCATATCTCACTAACAAGTCACTGTGTCTATTCCTGCATTCTTTATTACTTCATCACACAAGTGGGGACAATGGGAAGAATGGAATCAACAGGTGGGGTTGTTGCAGGAGCACCCCTGTGAATAGCATACAGCTCATAATTTCTGCAGGATCTGACACAGAGCAGCTGTGCTCTCTGGTTCTCTGATACAGCGGTTCTCTAGTACACTTGCCCATATTCTAGGCAGGACTGATTCTATTTTTAGATAAGGAGGGATTGACTCAGGAGTCATTAATGGAACAGTGCCAAAGGAAAGGTAGCCAAGCCCAACATATTAACAATTTCTTGTATGGTAGATGGTACACTAAGGCAAATAAACATCTCTGCTATCATGCAAAAGCAAAGCATGCTGCTGTGTGGCGCTGCTGAATCGCCTCTGTCAGATTGCCATGCTATGGCATCTGCCAGGGCAATCCAGGGAAAAAGAATGCTTGTCTGCCGTTGCTTTCCCAGAGGAAGGAGTTTACCCAGAACCAGATTATTGCCCCATCAGGCACTGGGATCTCAACAGAAATCGATGCTATCCTCGGACCATGGTTTATAAAATCTGAGTTTTATTTTGCTGACAAGAAAGCTTTCTCCTGTCAACATAAGCATCTTCACCAGACACGCTGCAGCACTGTACATGTAGACAGTCCCTAAGTGCTACAGCAGCACAACGGCACCAGTGCAGCCACGCTGCCGCTGCACTGTAAGTGTAGATGAGCCCTCCCCATCAGCAGTTTTTAAACTGGATTTTATTTTTATAACTGCTCTTAGAAAATAAACAAAGCTGAAATCAAAATAAGACATAAAGCTCAGTGACACAATGTGATGCAGGTTCTGTTCCATGCAGACAGCCAAATTCTGGCTTGGATGCATGTAAACAAGAAAAGCTCCGGCCAGCCTGGAAACTGGATGGTGCAATGGCTGTGCCTAGATTCTGACCCCACCCCACGTGCAGGGAGTTCAGGCTCTGGTCTGCTGCATAGGAGTGTTCTGTGTTACATTCTAGGGGCGTAGCACTGTAGTCCATGTGTTCAAGCATGTACTTCCTGATCCCCTACACACCTTTCTGCAGTCTGGTTACTCATGCTTCCTAGTACTCTAGCGTGGGTGGACGTGAAGGAGTTTTGTAGATTACTGTTGCCAAAATAAATCTGTTTTTATAATGCTGATAATATCCCTTGGTTTGTCCAGTAACATGAGTTCTGCAGCCGCTCCAGAGCTTTGCTGTTAAAACGGTGTCTTTTGTTAATCAAGAATTCCTCTTAGTAAGGACAAAGGTCCTTTCACTTAGCTGCCATGATTAAGAGGCAGCATGGTGCAACAGTTAGGATAGAGGTTCTAATCACATCTCTGTCACTAACCTGCTGAGTGATCTTTGGTAAGTCTCTTAACCTCAGTTTCTCCATTTGTCAAATGAGGATTGATAATGATAATATAAAAAGAATGAAGAGTACTTGTGGCACCTTAGAGACTAACAAATTTATTTAGTCTCTAAGGTGCCACAAGTACTCCTCGTTCTTTTTGCTGATACAGACTAACACGGCTACCCCTCTGAACAATAATATAGTAATGACACTTAGCTTTTTAGAGCACATTGAGATCTGTGAAGAAAGAGTGCCATGGAAGTATTTTTATTATTACACTAGTGATGAGTAAGGCTGTGAGTTTGTCACGGAGGTCATGGAAGTCACGGATTCCGTGACTTTCCGTGACCTCCATGACTTCTGCAGTGGCAGGTGTGCCTGGTTCAGGGGCAGCTCAGGCAGCCCCTGCACCAGTTGCACCGGCCACTCCTGGGGCAGTCTCAGGCCACTGTGTTCCCCCCTCCCCCAGCAGCAGAGATGGGGTGTGGGAGAAGGCAGAGGGTTGGGGCATGGGACGGAGTGAGGCGGGCTCTGGGCGGCGCTTACCTGGGGGGCTCCCTGGAAGCAGCGACATGCCCCGCGCTCAGCTGCTAGGCGGAGGCATGGCCAGGCAGCTCTGTGCGCTGCCTCCACCCAAAACACTGGCTTTGCACTCCCATTGGCCAGGAACCACAGCCAATGGGAGCTGAAGGGGTGGTACCTGCAGGTGGAGGCAGTGCGCAGAGGTCCACCACCTGTGAAGTCTCCCTCATACAATAATGCAAAGCGCAAGGTCATGCACATAGGAACTAACAACAAGAATTTTTGCTCTAAGCTGAGCACATATCAGTTAGAAGTGACAGAGGAGGCAAAGACCTGGGTGTATTGGTTGATCACAGGATGACTATGAGACGCCAATGTGATGCACCCCTGAAAAAGGCTAATACAGTCCTAGGATGCATCAAGCGATGTATTTTCAGGAAAGGCAGGAAAGTATCGTACTGTTATACGAGGCACTGGTGAGACCTCATCTGGAATACCATGTGCAGTTCTGGTCTTCCATGTTTAAGACAGATTAATTCAAACTGGAACATGTGCAGAGAAGGGTTACAAAGATGATCCGAGGAACTGAGAATCTGCCTTATAAGAGAATATTCAAAGAGCTTGGCTTTTTTAGCCTAACCAGAAGAAGGTTGAGGGGAGACATGATTGTTCTCTATAAATATATCAGCAGGATAAATACTAGGGAGGTACAGGAGTTATTTAAGTAGCTTCTGCCCCATGGGAGGCACCGGGGGTCTCCCACAGGTTTGAAAATATTTACCAAAGCTCCACTCTGGACAGCTCCAGCTGAATTTAAGCTTGTCATGTGTATTAGCTGAAGGGTAAGCGCAGTGATGGGTTGAGTTCTCTCTGATATCACAATAGCCTAGAACTCTAAGTATGGCATAGATACACGACTTACTGTCACTGTACACCACATGGGTGTAATTCATAAAGTCAAAATGGCTCAGAATGTAAAAACTGGATGGTCACAGCCCGCAAATCCCAGTGATGATTTAATCTGATCATATCTAAACAAAAAGAGCTCTCAGCCATGCTTGTAGCTGTTTCCATTGCTCAACAGACATTCTAGGCTTCACAGTGACACACAGACAGATTGACAATCCTGGAATCTTATTATATAGATTCTACAGTATTTCTATCTATCAAACAGAAAATAATGGAAGTGAAGAATAAAAAGGCAACCAGGTAAGAATGATTAATAAGAATACAGCCTACAACCACCTCTCTCCCTAGATCAATTTAATAGTGACAATGATTTCAGAGGAGGAAAGGGGCCACTGTACAGCAGAAATGAAGTGTAGACAATGGGAGTATTATATTCACAGATCATTGTCTACAGAGACTTCAGTCACTGAGCTGTGTGCTTGAAACTGGTCATAAAAATCCCCACTAGCAGTATCTGACTACACATACTTTACACAGGATTGTTCTGACTGCTTTAAACATTAAGAAAAAAAAGCGGGAGGAAGAGCCTAAGTGTTTGACAACACTTGACATTATAGTGATGAAATGCCAACTCACAAATTATCAAGGCTCATTTTTTTATTGGTGGAGTTCAGTATTTCCCCGTGTAATACTGTGCAAACATTTTATCAGCGGATAGGAAAAAACTCCTATCTAATATTATTAATGCAATTTGGCACTGAGGCAGCAGCTATTGCGTCTAAATGGATATGAGCTTTCTGAAGTATAACAAGTTCCAGAGATAAAATTGTGAGGGCTGACTGCTCAAATGAATTTGCACTTGCCCAATTCACACTTCTACCTGTTCCATAGCCTGCATTTCCTGGATTGCGCCCTTATGAAAAGAGCTACCCTATTCTATTGTACAGTAACAGTCCATGACACTACTGATATTATGTTTGTGGCCATTACTTAAGTGGTAATGTAGCTGCTCCTCTCTTTTATGAGGCAATAATCTGATTCCTCTGTGCATAAAATGAGGCCAAAGGGTGAACAGTTTGTTCTAATGAGGGAACACCATTATGACTGAGGAAAACTAGAGGTCAGTGTTATTATTTCTGTTGACAAGTTTAATTAATGTGTAATTAATAATCCTTGTGTTAAATTCCTAAGAATAGAGGGCTAAGGCTGGGCCTTTCAGGGATATATCTACCTCTCACATGTTAATTATGATGTCCCCCGCACCCACCCAGCTTTGTTATTTACCAGAAGTACATAAATGGCCCAAGTAGCATAGTGTCTGAGCACCTTACAGTGTATTTATCCTCATGACATTCTTGTGGGATGGGGAAGTATTATCCTCAGTTTACAGCTGGGGACCTGAGGCGCAGAGAGACTAAGTGTCTTGGTCTCGTTCACACAGGAAGTCAGTGGCAGAGCAGGGAATTGAACCCAGATTTCCCAAGCTAGCACCCTAACTTCTGGGCCATCCTTTTGCTCTGATTAATAACTCTTTTGCCAGCATCTACACTCTAGTAATATCTTGTCCCTCTTGAGTGAAAAATTCCCCCCACAGAAGATGGTGCATCAGCAGGTCTTCTCATCAGCATGAGCACATTCAAGCTAATCAGAACGTTCCAGAAGCTGGCGGTAATACAAATCATTTTACTGTGGATAAACGGACAGGATTTAATTTACTTTATCCCACCTAAAATCATCGATACCCCACATTCTGAATGGACACAGGGTCCAGTTATATTTTAAAAATTAGTCTCACACACCACTAAGGATTGCTAAGTGACAACAGAGTAGTCCCTACCCCACAGTCTCTTTACCTCAGCCCTCACTTCCCACCTGTTCCTCCTACCTTCGTCTCACCTTCTTTGTCTCCTTCACCGCTCTCCCTTCCCTTGTCTTTCCATTCAGTGAATCCCCTCCTAACTAAACCCCTTCCCACCACCGCTCCAAAAGATGTAGAATTAACATATTTGCCACATTCCCACTGATCACGCTGCCTGTCTATTATTATTTATTTGTATTACCATAGCGACTAGGCAATCTCAGTCAGGGAGCAGGGCCCCATTGTGCTAGGCTCTAGATAAACATGGAACAAAAGGATGGTCCCTGCCTCAAAGAGCTTCAATCCCATTCCCATACTTTGTGTCTGTCTTTCTATTTAAACTGTACGATCTTTGAGCCAGGAAATAGCTACTATTCTGTTTGTACAGTGCCTAGCACAATGCATCCCTGACCTTAGTTGGTCCTGAGGCACTGTGGTAATACACATGGTTACTAATAACCATTTACAAAATTCAAGCGCTTGGAATCAAGGAAATGAATGGTTATGGGCATCATAAATCTTACACTGCTTACATAATGCCTAAAGGAAAGCATTTCATCAGCTATGAAGACATGCATATTCCATGCCACACAACCTTCAATCTGATCCATTAGTTGTTTAACATTTTTTTAATCTTGACTTTAGTATAAATAAATTATTTTAAGGGATACTATTAAATTATAAATATTTTCAACTAGTACAGTTATCAACTGAAAAGATAATATTTCGGCAAAATACTTATAATTCCTTTGCTTTAGAAGCATTTGTATATGGAATTTAATTGGAAAAGTGATTAACATTACCAATGTATGCTAAAATTAGGTGTGAATGTGGAGTTGCATTTGAGGCTAATTAATGTTTATTAATATAGTGAGACATGGTGGACCAATATAGTGGACCAGCTTCTGCTGATGGAAGAGAGACAAGCTTTTGAGCCACACAGAGCTCTTCTTCAGACATATAATTTTTTATGGTCTTTTCCCAGAAGCTGTCTGTGTTGTGCTTATATTTTGAAATTACTGATGGAAAAATTTATTTTAGGGTTTTTGTTATAAGAAAATATGCATTTTTAAAAAAATACTTAACCTTTAAAATTGGAAAGCATGATTTATTTATTAATTACAAATTCAGTCATAGGATAGTACCACAGTATCAATCACAACTCTGTGGAAAGACTTGTCATAATAAACCACATATACCTTCTGAGCCAAGACCTAAAGGTGCACGGCCTTCTACCTTTTGGCTAATGGAATATCTCTGTTGTCTGTCAGCTGTAGGAAAGACCTTTATGTTAACATAAACTGCAAGCAGGCTATAGAGGACAAAATGTTCACACACACTACAGCATTCAATCCCTTTCCTGCTGAAATCAATGGCAAAAAAACCTTCCATTGATATTAATGGCAGGAGAATTGGACCCATAATTCGTATTGAAACTAGTTGCAACAGGATTGGGCCCAACATAGCCCACAACCATACTCATTAGTAACTGCTTTAATATAACATTTTCTTCAAATATAGCCAGTGGATACATTTTTCAAGGAGATTTGTTACATATTTTACCAAGGATTGATGTCAGGCTAACAAGCCTATAGACCACACACTGACTATTGGAACTTTAGAGGCAGTAGCTGCTAAAATTAAAATAAGCAACACAGCAACTATGGAACATATGGTCCAACTTGTCCACATATTTAATTCAGTACAAACCTGCAGTTTAGAAATATACCTGAAGCTGCTGCAGAATTTGGTGCCAGAGTGACTGAAAGAGTCACTGCTGGTTAGGCCCAGTATATATGTTTTAATACAAGGACGCATTTTATCAGCTCAATGGCGGGCTGCAGCCTGTCATGCACTGTAAATTACCATGTTAAGAGTTATCAGTGGATGGACTAGATGCTGGCTCAGAGCAGGGATTAAAGGAGTGGGGAGGGGGAGAGTAGAGCTTTTCTGCAACTGCTAAAAGTATAAGAACCCCCCCATTTCTCTGACCTGTGCAGTGAGAACTCCCCCTCCCATTTCATTCTACTTTACCCAAGAGGTGAGAAAGTGAATAGTGGGATATATGCCTTTCCCATTTAGGGCACTGCTTCAAAATGGACCCAGGTTGAAGGTATTGGTAGGATACCACCTTTTACAGTTTGGAGGTTTATCTGAAATAAATAGATTTTCTTGGTTCATTTAATAACAAGAAAGTGTTTGCACCATAGTAGCAAATGAAAACAATTGGCTGTCTCAGCAAAGGAGCCAAAGTTTGGATATTCACCACTGCCCCAGCCTCTTTATGCCAAGAGAAACAGACGGGGTGGTGCAAAGAGGCCTGACAGTCCACGAACCAGTTAGGGTAGGAGTCTCCCAGTGCAGGTACTGTGGAGACAGCCATACCACTGCCTCCTAAGGACCACCTCACAAGCCCCCAGGAAGGAGGCATGATGGGGGTGGGGCTGGTGGCAAGAGGGGCTTATTTGGGCAGGACCGGATTTAGGGGCAGGTGATCCAGACAACCACCTGGGGCGCTGGGCTTCGGGAGGCCGGCTTGGGGTGCTGTTTTTGTTGTTCATGACAAAAAGGAAAATAGAATGTTTGAAGTAAAATGTTTCAGGTCTTCCATATGTGGATTCATTTTTCCCTAACCTCCTAAGAATGTTCTGGACCTTTGTAGAATCTCATGGAACCTTCCAGACTTTCTGAGAACTACATTTTCCTTGAACCCCCTAGAATGTTGTCAGCCATGCCCTCGCAGGCATATAAGGGGTGAGGTGTCCCCAGTCAGTCTTATATGACAAGATAAATCAAAGTTGTGAAATAGGCTACAAATGCAATAAAATAAGCTATTCAGAAGTTTAACAAATGGAGAGGGGGGCACTGAAGATGCTCCTTGCCTGGGGTGCCATTTGGTCTAGGGCCAGCCCTGGGGACAGGGCTGCAGACAAGACGGTTACTCACCTGTAGTAACTGGTGTTCTTCGAGATGTGTTGCTCCAATCCATTCCAGTTAGGTGTGCGCGCCGCGCGTGCACGGCTTCTCCGGAACTTTTTCCCTAGCAACTCCGGCGGGCTGGCGCCTGGAGTGGCGCCGCTATGGCGCTAAATATATACCCCAGCCGGCCCGTCCGCTCCTCAGTTCCTTCTTGCCGGCTACTCCGACAGTGGGGAAGGAGGGCGGGTCTGGAATGGATTGGAGCAACACATCTCGAAGAACACCAGTTACTACAGGTGAGTAACCGTCTTTTCTTCTTCGAGTGATTGCTCCAATGCATTCCAGTTAGGTGATTCCCAAGCCTTACCTTAGGCGGTGGGGTCGGAGTGAGACGTGGCGGAGTGTAAAACCGCAGAGCCGAAGGCTGCGTCGTCTCTAGACTGTTGTACCAACGCGTAGTGGGAGGCGAAGGTGTGGACCGAAGACCAGGTAGCCGCTCTGCAGATGTCCTGGATGGGGACATGGCTCAGGAAGGCGGCGGACGAGGCGTGCGCTCTCGTAGAATGAGCGGTGAGTCGGCATGGAGTCACGTGAGCCAGCTCGTAGCATGACCGGATGCATTGAGTCACCCAGGAGGCAATGCGCTGGGTAGAGACCGGCTCACCTTTCATGCGATCAGCGACTGCGATGAAGAGCTGGGTGGAACGCCGAAAAGACCTTGTCCGGTCGATGTAAAACGCCAGCGCCCTACGGACGTCGAGGGTGTGAAGCTGTTGCTCCCGGGGCGAAGCGTGGGGCTTCGGGAAGAAGACCGGGAGAAAGATGTCCTGATTAAGGTGGAAGGCCGAGACCACCTTTGGTAGGAAGGCCGGGTGAGGACGAAGCTGCACCTTATCCGCGTGGAAGACGGTGTAGGGAGGGCCCACCGTCAACGCTCGTAGCTCCGAGACTCTCCTTGCCGATGTTATGGCAACCAGGAAGGCCGTCTTATAGGAGAGGTAGAGGAGAGAGCACGTGGCCATAGGCTCGAATGGAGGACCCATGAGTCTGGCCAGGACGAGGTTCAAGTCCCAGGTCGGGGCAGGGCGTCGAACTGGCGGGTATAAGCGGTCAAGGCCCTTCAGGAAGCGGGAGACCATCGGATTGGAAAAGATGGTCCGACCCTGCACTGACGGACGAAAGGTGGACACTGAGGCAAGGTGGACTCTCAAAGAGGAAACCGCCAGACCCTGCTCCTTAAGGTACCATAGGTAGTCTAGGATGGTAGTGACAGGTACCACGAATGGGTTGAGCCCCTGCTGGTCGCACCAGAGCGCGAACCTCTTCCATTTCACCATGTAGGTGGTCCGGGTGGAAGGCTTTCTACTTTCAAGCAGGACTTGCTGCACGGCCGCCGAACAGCCCCTCTCTGCGTGGGTCAACCACGCAGGAACCAGGCTGTAAGATGGAGGGATTGCAGGTTCGGATGGTGGAGTCTGCCGAAGTCCTGTGTGATGAGGTCCGGCCACAATGGGAGGGTGATGGGCTCCCGAACGGAGAGCTCGAGCAGCAGGGTGTACCAATGCTGCCGCGGCCAGGCTGGAGCCACGAGTATCATGGTGGCTCGATCCCTCCGAAGCTTCTGGAGCACTCTGTGCACGAGTGGAAACGGAGGGAAGGCATAGAGGAGGTGAGTCTGCCACGGATAGAGGAAGGCGTCTGACAGAGACCCCGGCGAGTGCCCTCGGAACGAGCAGAACTGGAGACACTTCCTGTTCGCCTTGGAGGCGAAGAGGTCGACCCGGGGAAACCCCCACCTCTGGAAAATCGTGTGTGCAACGTCGGGACGGAGGGACCACTCGTGGGAGAGAAACGACCTGCTGAGGCGGTCGGCCAGCGTGTTCTGCACTCCCGGAAGAAAGGACGCTTCCAGGTGAATGGAGTGGGTCACGCAGAAGTCCCAGAGGAGGATCGCCTCCTTGCAGAGGGGGGACGAGCGGGCTCCGCCCTGCTTGTTCACGTAGAACAGTGCTGTTGTGTTGTCCGTGAATACTGTCACCCAGCGGCCTTGCAGGTTGGTCCGAAAGGCGTGACATGCAAAGCGGATCGCTCGGAGCTCGCGGACATTGATGTGGAGAGCGAGCTCCTGGGGCGACCAGAGGCCTTGAGTGTGAAGTCCTCCCAGGTGAGCACCCCAACCGAGTGCCGAGGCGTCCGTGGTCAGTGTCGCGGACGGACGAGGAAGGTGGAACGGCACTCCGGCGCAGACGATCTCCGGGTCGAGCCACCAGCGGAGGGACTCGAGGGTCGGTCTGGTGACCGTGACCACCATGTCGATGTGGTCGCGATGCGGGCGGTACACCGACGCCAGCCACGACTGGAACGGACGGAGGTGGAGTCGCGCGTACGCGGTGACATAAGTACACGATGCCATGTGACCCAGGAGGCGGAGGCATGACCGCACCGTCGTGGTCGGAAAGTTGACGAGCTCCCGGATGAGGGAGACCATTGTCAGGTGCCGAGACCGCGGCAGGCAGGCGCGGCCCACAGAGGAGTCGAGAACCGCGCCGATGAACTCCACCCGCTGTGCTGGACGCAAGGTAGACTTCTCGGCATTGACCAGCAGCCCGAGGTGTTGAAAGAGGGACAGGATTTCCGCTACCTGGCGCTGTACCAGCCCTTGCGACTGCCCACGAATCAACCAGTCGTCCAGATAGGGGTATACATGCATCTGACGCCTGCGGAGGGCCGCTGCTACCACTGCCATGCACTTTGTAAATACCCTCGGTGCCGTGGCAAGTCCGAAAGGTAACACGGCGAACTGGTAGTGGTCGTTGTTGATGACAAACCGAAGGTAACGCCGGTGAGGGGGATAAATTGCGACATGGAAGTAAGCGTCCTTCATGTCGAGGGCGGCAAACCAATCTCCCGGATCCAGAGAGGGAATGATGGTCCCCAAGGTGACCATGCGAAACTTGGGCTTGAGCAGGTATTTGTTCAGCTCGCGAAGGTCCAGGATAGGACGTAGCCCGCCTTTCGCCTTGGGGATGAGAAAATAACGGGAATAGAATCCCCTGCCCCGCCTGTCTGGAGGCACTGCCTCTATGGCACCCACGCTCAGTAGAGTCTGGACCTCTTGTAAAAGGACTTGCTCGTGAGATGGGTCCCTGAAGAGGGACAGGGAGGGTGGGTGGGAAGGGGGGGGCGAAACAAATTGCAGACGGTATCCCGACTGGACTTTCTGAAGAACCCAGCTATCCGATGTTATTCGGGACCACGCCGAAAGAAAATAGGAGAGGCGGTTGGAAAACAAACGGGGAGGATCCGAGGGGGAGAGTGATGGGCCGTCCTCGGGCGTCCCATCAAAAGGCCTGCTTGGACCCCTGAGGGCCCTTGGAAGAGGCCTGGGACTGGTTCCGACGGTTACCCGAAGGCCGTCGGTGATTCTGGCCAGGACGTCTGGGCGTATACGGTCGGTAACGCTGCTGCGGGAAGGACCGAGGGGGCTGCTGCCGGAAAGACCTGCGTTGCGGAGCCGGCGTGTGCATGCCAAGGGTTCGTATGGCAATGCGCCCATCTTTTAAGGTCTGTATACGCGAATCGGTCTTTTCGGAGAATAGCCCTTTCGTGTCGAACGGCAGGTCCTGCAGCGTATACTGCACCTCCTGAGGGAGCGTAGAGGATTGCAGCCATGAGATGCGACGCATCGTCACCCCTGTCGCTATTGTCCGCGCCCCCGAGTCCGCCGCGTCGAGGGCAGCCGTAATGGACGAACGGGAGGACTTCTTCCCTTCCTCGAGCATTGCCGAGAACTCCTGGCGGGCAGTTGTCGGCAGGAGTTCGGTGTATTTTGCCAGGGATGCCATGATGTCAAAAACATACCTGGCCAGGAGGACCATCTGGTTGGCTATTCGCATCTGTAGGCCGCCAGCGGAATAGACCTTACGGCCTAGCAGGTCCATCCTCCGAGCGTCCTTAGATTTAGGCGCCGGGGCCGGTTGACCATTCCGTTCTCGGCCGTTCACAGACTGCACGACAAGCGAGTCTGGGGTTGGGTGCGAGTATAAGTACTCATAGCCCGTGGGGGGGGCTGAGTACTTCCGTTCTACCCCTCGAGCTGTGGGAGGGATGGACGCGGGCGTTTGCCAGAGCGTGGCAGCGTTCTTCTGTATGGTCTTAACAAAAGGCAATGCCACGCGCACGGGAGCGTCCGAGCCGACCACATTAGTAATGGGGTCGTCATCCTCTTGGACCTCTGCCACCGGAAGGCCCATGGCCGTCGCCACCCGGCGGAGTAGTTCCTGGTGGGCCTTGAGGTCAATGGGGGGCGGGTCTTTAGCAGAAGTCCCAGCCACCGCTTCGTCCGGGGACGATGACGAGGACATGGTCTGCCCGATGGCCTCCATGGGAGGGGCCGTTAAAGGCGCCTCGGCTGGGTCAGGCTGGGCTGGGGAGTGGTGGTCCCGCGGCATCGAGGGCTCGCGGGGAGGTGACGCCGGAGGGCGACTGATCGTCGCTTCGGGAACCCTGCGCTCCGCGGCAACGTCTCTTGGGGGAAGCGGAATGACTTGCGCTTCATGGTGACCCCAGGGCACCCAGAAGCCCCACTGCTGAGCCCCTTGAGGGTGGTCGCGTGGGGTTGGTGGCAATGAGCCAGCGTCGTCCGCGCCAGAGGCGACAGATGCCGGGCGAGACGGCCAGGGCGGGGCGGAGCCCGACACCGAGGCTTGTGGGATACCACTAGGCGGTATGGAGGCCCGATGTCCGTCCGTCCGGTACCGAGAGGGTGACCTCGACCATCGGTCCCCGCGGTGCCGGGAGCTCGACCGGCGCCGGGAGCTCGACCGGGATCCGGACCTGCGGTGCCGGGAGCGGCTGCGGGAGTTCCGGTGCCGGGAACGGTGCCGGGACGGGGACCTCCGGCTGTGCCGACGCGACGGCGATCGGGACCTTGACCGGTGCCGGGAGTGCGACCGGTACCGAGAGGACGATCGGTACCGGGACTGCGACCGGCGGCGAGATGGCGATCGGTACCGCGATGGAGAGCGGTGCCGAGATCTCGAGCGGCTGGGCGGTGAACGGCGACGGGTCCTGGAGCATGAGCGGGACCGAGAGCGCCGACCGTGCCGGTGGTCCGTGGATGGCGGTCGGACCATCATCGCCGGTTTCCCTGCCGACGGAACAGCCCGCACCGGCGGCGCCGGGGGCCGGAGGCTCGGTGCCTCTACGAGCTGTATCAGCTCTCGCGCGGAGGAGTACGTCTCCGGCGTCGTCGGCAGCCTTGGCTCAACTCCGGACGGTGCCGGGGAGCGCGGCGGTGCCGGACTCGACGGACCTTGCGGAGTCAACGGCACAGTGTCTGCCTTGCGCGCAGTCACCACTGGGGGCGCAGGCGGCACGAGCACTTTAGCTGAGTCCTCAGCGCGGGACTTAGCTACGGCTTTAGCGAGCTTGCGTTTCCTTGCCGGCGAGAGCGAGCGGTGCCGGGTCTTCGGCACCGGGGCCGGGGCCTGCGGGACCTTGGTACCGGGGCGGGCTGGTGCCGCTGGTGCGCTCTGCACCGAGGAGGTTCTCGGCGCCGGCATCGCTGGTGCCGCCGGTTGGAGCGACGCTTCCATAAGGATCTGCTTAAGCCTGTAGTCCCGTTCTTTGCGTGTCCGTGGCTTAAAAGCAGAACAGATAACGCACTTGTCAGCGCGATGTCCTTCTCCGAGGCAACGGAGGCAAGCGTCGTGTGGATCTCCAACGGGCATAGGTCTTTGGCACACAGCACAGGGCTTGAAGCCCGGTGCTCTGGGCATGAGCCCGCACCGGGGAAGGAAAAGGGGGGGGAAACCCCCCTTAACCGCTTACTACCTAGAACAACTACACTAAGATAACTATAACAACTGTGAACACTAACTATACAACTAACTATATATACACAAAATCGAAGAGTAAAAGCTAGGGCAGTGGAGGCCGACGAGCACTCCACAGTTCCGACCGGCCGTCACGGGCGGTAAGAAGGAACTGAGGAGCGGACGGGCCGGCTGGGGTATATATTTAGCGCCATAGCGGCGCCACTCCAGGGGGCGCCCAGCCGGCCCGCCGGAGTTGCTAGGGAAAAAGTTCCGGAGAAGCCGTGCACGCGCGGCGCGCACACCTAACTGGAATGCATTGGAGCAATCACTCGAAGAAGAACCAGTGTTGCAGAGATTCTGGGCAGCACTGTAGCCCATAGCAGGGCGGCCTGCGAAGACTGATGTAATTTAAGACTGGCCATCACTTAGATTATGCTGGGGGCCTCTCTAGCCCCTGGAGCACCCTGGATCAGAAGACACAAAGGGGGCTTAGCCCTCCCTCCACTGATGGTAGCAAGTTCTGAGCTGCACCTCTTAGGGAAGCACTGTGCAGCTGTTTCTGTCTCTGTTCTGCTTAGCTCATAGACATATCACAGTATTTCTCCCGCCCCTCGTCCCCAGCTGTCAATTTGGCACCTCTTACAAGGACCAAGCTCACTCTTACACCCCTCCTAAGCACACAAGAGTCTACCATTAATAACAACAAGGTGCCCAGAGGGGATGTTAAAGACCTATGCATGGAACTTGTCAACAACGGGCAATTTATTTTGCTCACTTCTAACTAGCTATTTCTGACGCTCAGCTTCTACCATTACTAAATGCTCAATAAATAAATGTAGCATCTGTAAGCATTTTTTCATTCATGCTAGAGCCCCAAAATTAAAGTGATAAAAATAGAAAAGAAAATCACTAGGAACTAAACACTCATGTTATTTGGTGTAAATTAATAAAAATGGAGCACTGGAGTCTTGTAGAATTTGGACTTGCTAATGTACTGACAGTCAAGCAGTTAGCTGTGTGCCTTCTAGAGCTTGGTCAGGTTTGCCTGGCCCAGATGGAAATGGAAAAGCTTCTTCTCACTTAATATGTATTTTCTTTACTGTGGGTATCAAACATTAAATCGCTTATGATCAAGGGCTCAATCCTGCTCCCAGTGAAGTCAATGGAAAAGTCCTACCATCTGGCGTCAAGTAAGGAAGTAGGAGAATATAGAAAGTGTGCTGAACATAACATTCCTCCATTAATAATGCTATGCCCTTCAGTATAGGTAAACGTTAGGTATTAGATACAGCTTATAGATATGGCAGAGAAAGGTTCAATGGTTTACCCAGTGATGAGCTGCCAAAATCTTAACAACTGGTTCCCTATAAAAAGTTCTGATTTAAGGGGGGAGGGAGAGAGGGAGGAGGAGACATACTCGTGGGGCTGGGAGCCCCTGCAGGGCCTGGTCCAATTGTCCCACTTGCCCCCTCCTCTCCCCTCTGGTCAGCCCTGGAGCTTGCAGCAGCCCCCCACCCACCACCACCTTGCCGGGCCACTCAAAAAGCAGCAGCAGCAGGACAACTCCCGAGCTCAGCTGAGCTGCCCAGCTGGTGCCAGCGGCTGGCCACGCTGCAGCCTCAGCCTCCCCAGCTGGGAATCCTGGGAGCAACAGGATGATTCGGCATGTGGACTGGAGTTCTTTGCCCACCTCCTGGCCCTTTAACAACTGGTTCGCCACAGAGAACCGGTTGCTAATTTTAGCAACCGGTTCTCAAGAACCTGTGGGAACCGGCTCCAGCTCACCACTGGGTTTACCATGTATAATGGGCCCAGGGATCAAACATGTGTGTGTGTATGGTTGATGGTTAGGAGACATATTTCAAAGCTGAGATGTAGCAGGCAGACTATCATGTGCTCCAGCTGATGATGGGCAGGGCAGAATAGGAAGATGAGAGGATTGCCATAGGGCTGTGGCTTATAGGTAATCCTCTGCTTGATCATTGGCCCCTGCATCTGTTGTGATATGAACAAAATCCCCCTCAGTTTCCTTTGGTTCATATAACACAGTATCCTGTAGCTATGAAGGATATATAAGTAGTAACAGTTTCACAGGGTCAGCTGCAATCATAAATGTTATCAGCGGTTATCTGGAAACCACATGAAACAACAGTCTCTTTCATCAGATAGGCTCTGCACATGTTCTTGTGCTGAGCTGCCTCACAGATGAGTAACTGAGAATGTTTTTACTTTCCATGCAGGGTCTCTTGCCTCTGGTGTTTTAGTAAACTCAGGTGCTACTCTTTTAAGAATCCAAAGGCCTTGCAAAGTAGCTGGAATGCACCCCCACCCCTATGGGAACATTCCCAGCACATGGGGCCTCCTTGTCAGGCACAGAGCTGACTAGTTCTGCACCCAATCCAGAAGCCTGCATTGCAGGGTCATGTTGGGTTGGGGGAAGGTGAAGCTAAGGTATTCATTCCTACACCCCAATTATTCCTTGGCTGCTGCAAGGCCCATTAGCAGATGGTAGCTGGAACACAAGTCAGGCCAGCTCTAACTTGTGCCAGGGGCTGGGTTCAATTTCTGCTGAAGACAGTGGTTTCTGTATGCATGTGTAACCCACACACCTTATGGGTTACACATGCACCACATCTGCGTAGTAGAAAGATGTTCCTGGGCAGTGAAAGGAACAACATTTATACAAGTTGGTGAAAAACAAACCATTCATTACTGTCACCCCATTGCTATGGGAAACAGGAAGGTAATTTTCACAAACTGAAAGTGTCATCTCATCACAAACAAGCCTCTTTCACTGTAAGAATGGCTACATATTTCTATGAAAACTGCTGAATTTCCACCTGGGGTGGTTGACCACAACTGAGCAAGGAGGGTGGAACATACTGAGAAATAGTAACATTTTTCCATGAATCATTGTGGCATAAAGTCACTCCAAACAACCAGCTTACGTCTGCAGATACTTCCCCCAGTTATCCCCTCACACACACCTGTAGATGCTCTGGTAAACTCCCTCCCCCTGACATCTACCCTCATAGATATACCCACCAAAATCCCAGTCCCTACTGCCTGTAGACACTCACCCCAACCATCCCCCACCTGTAGACATTCAAAGAGCAAAAAATCAGAGTTTTGTTCAGCTCTGTCAAGAATGTGAAGGAATGGCAGAGAAAATTCTCCTAACTCTTCTGTACTAGGAGTTGGTACCAGTTCTCTCTCCTCAGGACCAACTATTACAACAATCATTGCCCTATAAATACCTTCAGTTCTGTGCTGATGCCCTCAGGTGTCTCCCTCCCTCCTCCTTCCCCAATGAACACCTGTGTGAAGCAGATGGTGCAAATAATCCAAAATGTATTTCTTGAGTACATATAGAAAAGCTGCCAAGCTGCTGATTTTTTGGCACTGTGCCTTGTAGCATCAATGGCTGGTAAGGGACACATATGCTGCCTGCAAATAACTGAAGAGGAAATTCTCTCAGCTTTCCCAGGAGGTCTTGGGAATGTGGCTCATGCCCTGCTGTTTGCTGCTTGGCACATTACATGTCCCTTGTTGGTATCCCGGATGTGAACGCCTCACTGTCACTGAGGTACTTTCCAGCTCATATCTCTTGGTCAATACTTCCTCCAGCTCTTCTTTTTGCTCGGCTGAATCCTGCTCTGAGTGGAACCCACTCTTCCCTTTTCACGACTGTGTGGGAGATTCTGTTTTTGACTGGGCCTGCATTGGTAGAGGCTGATGTGCGTTTGTGTGAATGCAGAAGAGTTGGGATTTGGGTTCTAGCCACAAAGTGTGCCTTACAAAAGGCCCTGGGAGTGAGGCCTGCTTTACACTGAAAAGTTGCACCAGTAGAAGTCCACTTTTTTTTTGGTGGAGACAAGGGTGAGTCCACACTTCTGTCTGTCAGCTACTGAAATAACCAGTCCTTTTTGCAAAACAGCTGTTCCCTTTTTTGGAGCAGCACAAGTCCTGGAGTGGCAATGTGAATGCACATTGACACAGATGTAGCTATACTGGTAAAAGGAGTCCCCACATTGCACTACTCCTTTCAGCAGTGACCTGTTTGGAAACCTTTTTAATCTCCACTGACCAGGGGTCAAACTGACCAGAAATTCACCTATTGTTGTATGCAGTGTTGTTGTTGTAGCCAAGTTGGTCCCAGGCTATTAGAGAAACAAGGTGGGTCTCTCTCACCAACAGAAGTTGGTCCAATAAACCTTGCTCACTTTATCTTAGAAATTCACCTGGCTTTTAAATGGCCAGCATGTGCTTCACAGCCACACCTGCTGAATTACCAGGCATGAGAGAATATTGCTTCTTAACAGCAGAGCGTGATCCAGCATGTGATAATGCTCAGGCTGTAGCATGGCCCAGAAAGGTCTTTAATTTGGTCCAGAAAGGTCAATGATTTCGCTGGACTGTGGGGTGAGGAGCATGTACAAGCACAGCTATGACATTCCCGCAGTAATAAAGATATTCACCAGAACCTTTTGCAGGAGATGGAGAACCTGGGCTACTCCAGAGCTATGCTAAGGGGAAGGAATGGAGACAGACATGTTAAGGCCAACACTAACAAATACCAAAGAGTGAGCATACTGTACTCTGACTACTGGCTGGAATGTGTTTGAGGGCAGCAGAAATCCTGACAGGGGATTCTTTAATTTTCCTGACCTCTGTGTGTGCACGCTCTATTTCTATATGTGCACTATTATTGATTATATCATGGCAGCACTCAAAATATGCCAAACACAAAGAAAGCCACAGTCCCTGTCTTGAGGGGATCACAAGGCACTGACAGACTAAGGGTGAAGGAAAGACATAAAACATATGAGCTAGGAGATCAGGGCGATGAAAGGCACACAGCTTATTAGCTATGCATGGTGAGGTTTTTAGAGTTAAGGAAACTAAATTTCTCTCTATCATTCAACCCCCTTCTTATCTCATACTGCAATCTTCAGCTACAGTATCCCTGTCCTAAAGTCCTTCCTTCCGAACATCCAATCCTTTCCTTCCCCATGACTGTTCACCCATAAAATAAATTAATGACACAAACATGATTTAGTCAGCTTGTTTCTTGTGGGCATCATCAGAGAAGGGGGTCTTCAGGAGGGATTTAAGGGTAGTGGCTTTGCAGACCAGCTCAAAATGGGTCTTCCAGTGTAGGGAGCAGCATGGAAGGGAGGACAGAAAAGGCTGTGGGGGAAGCGGACACCAGGCCATTGAGGCGGGTGGCATGCCAGCCAGCGCACTCGAAGCTGGAGATGTGTAATGTCAGAAGCAGAGTTGGTCAAAAAACTGGAAAATGATTTTGACAGAACACGTCCACGTTATTTCCATTTTGCAGGGTTTGAAATGGACTCACGTTCTGTTCATGGCAAAATGTTTTTCATGATATTTGAATGAAATAGTTCATTTACCAAAAACCCTGTTTTCTTATCGAAACCCAGGTTTTTCAGTGAACAAAATGTTGTGAGAAAAATGTCAATAACGCTGACAAATTTTTGTATAAAAGGCCATTTTTGGATTTAAATGTGTAAAATGGTGACTAATCCTGGTAACAAGCAGCATGTCAGTGATAAACTAATGAGCTCAGCAGAAGTAGCACCTATGTCTACCTTGCCCTAGGGTGAAAGATATTTTTGCAAGCTCCTCCTATTATACTGAGCTCCTCTCCATGCTCTAGGGATAGCTCTTCTGGCCTGGGATTGCAGGATGATGGCATGTACATGGTAAGTAAAGAGGCTTCTGACCCAAACCTGCACTTGTTTGGATCCAAACTTCATGGTGGCTCCTAACTGCATAATGGGCCAGACTAAAATCCCAGATTCAAATGTCCCTGAATTGTGGGAACTTTGGATGCAGATACAAACTTTGCTGCTCAAGGCCATTTCTAATCCCACTGTGACCTCACAGCATTCTCTGCTGAACCTGAACTTGTGAAAGTTTCAGTTCAGCCCATTGGGGTAGAATGTGCAGCTGCAGCTGCTTTACTTTTTGTCATCTCAGCAACAGGCCATGGTCGTTTAACAGTGTATTTTGCAATGCAGTTAGAAGGGAAAGGAAGAATGGTCCTTTAGTGATGGTAAATAGTGGGACTGGCTGGTGACATGTTGTTTAGGTAGTAGTCACCAGCCCCAATACCGTGCTGCACATTAAGGGATGGTCACTCTGAACAGAGCACCAGCAGAAGTAGTAGCATGGCTCCTTGAAGCCAGCTGTTCCTGGAAATCCTCACAGCTTTCTTGCAGGCATCACCATGCAAGCTGACTCCCCTTCTCCTATTAACGCTCTGTTCTCATCTAGCTTTCATGTTTACAAACCTAGGGCCAAATCCACTGCTGGTGTAAAAACCAGCACACTAGCTTCATAGAGCTACACCAGTATACACCTGCTGAGGAGCTGGCCCTAAGGTATTTACTTTGCGTTTGCACCTTGACAGGAATAATCCCTTTGGAATTTGAGCTTTAAAAGCCAATCAACTACTGAAAGGCCCAGTCCTGTAACATCCTGGTGCTCTCAGCTCCCATTGCCCCCCCTCCTGGAAACTGAGAGCACTCTGCACCTCACAGGATCACACCCTAAGTCAGCTCAGTGGCTGTGCTTGTGTCAACATTCTAATTCTGGGGCAATGATAATGATCAGGCTTGCACTGAGTGTTGACACAGATCTATTAATTGCAAGGTGGGGCTGGCTTTGCAGGCTGCTAAGAAATGCTTCCAGAACAACATGCACAGCATTGAAACAAACCAGCCATGTGTCAGCAGCAGCCGAAAGGATAGGACATTGCTACCTGTCCTTCTAGAAAATCCAGAGCATTGAAGCCTACTGGAGTGCAACGTTCCTTTTGTTTTTGTTTTCCCCATCCCATCAAGAAGTCCTTAAACTCTCTGCATCCCCAGCTGCTATTGACACAACTCCAAGGTGGTACAGCAGGACCAAGATTTTGTGCCAGGATTGCCATTGTGCAATTCTTAGTGAGCAGAGGAATCACCCACAGGTCTCTGAACTGCAGGCCCATGTTAATAGCACATGGTAATATATTTAATATGATGATAACGCAACCCACAAAATATTAGAGAGAGAAGGAGAGGGAAATAGGTTGTGTGGCTGGGAGGTAACAATGTTTAGAGAGGAACATTTCAGGGCCTGAGAGTTCAGTGTGTGTGTGGGCTGGTGAAGAGGAATTTTTCTCCTGGCTTCTAACCCTAGGGGGATAAAAAAACCTGATTATAGAGTGTTTTTTATTGGTCTTTAAATGGTCCCCATTGCCTTGGCCCTAATTAACACTTCCCTTGCAAAGAACTGTGAAAATATTTCATGCAACCGAATTTTCTTCCCTCTTGTTAGATCTTTGGTGTTGTTTTACCACCACCATGTTCTAGGATCGGGTGGAACAGAACATATTTAACTCAATCCTGGGCTGTGATTGAGCTATGCTTGATGTGGCTGGGCCAAGGAAAGGGACCTAAGTACTTCTATGCTCCCCTGATCCTGTCATCTGACTGGCTCCAGTACAACTGAGAGCAGCCACAAAACTACTTTAATTTCCAGCAGTTGGAACTATTCTCAAAACATAGTTTAGTGTTATCATAGATAGGGCTCTGTCATAAGCAATGACCACTGTGGGCGCTAAGCAAGATGCTCGAGTAGTGTTAGCCAGTTACATGCAGTCGCTTGGATTGGAGAAGAAAAGACAGTTACTTTTTCATCTGAAATCATTCTATATGTTTGAAGATGTTTTACAGAAACAGAAAATGGATTTGATAAAATGCCAACATTAATCTATTTGATGTATTTAAGCATGTCTGTTTAACAGCAACGTATCAGGTACATATACAACACTGATGGAATAAGCAATGGCATCAGATGGTTTCAAAAGATTTCTTATCACAAGGGAAACAAAAAGATTTTGACTTCCCATTTCATTTCTCTGTGACTGAGAACACCTTCGGTACTTACATTATTTACTGTTTACTGTAGTAGAGTCACTACTAAAAATCAAAGTGATTTGCAGAGAACTGCCAGTTCTTTTTATATCTCCTCAACTGACTCAATAAACATCTGACACTTCAGCATTGTAACTAAATACTGTAGTGAGTCTGCTCTTATTGAAAACATCTTTCTAAGAGATGGGAATTGTTCTGCCTCTGCTAAAAATCTGACTTGTCTAGAGAAGCATTTGTAAAAGTAGTTTTTCAAATATGACTCTGGCATGTGGAAACAGTTAGGCACATACAGTAAGTTGAGAAGCTCTTCTGATATGCAAATATACTACTGTCTAAATGGGGTAGAAAATCTTTGGGCACTTTTATATGAAACAGAGGCATGTGCATTAAAAAAAATCACAAAACCAATACATTCCTTAAAGGCAATTTCTTCCTTTCAAAATTGCAACTCCCCCTATGGAGCTGATGTGGGTGTAAAATTCCCAAAAGCTATTTAAAAAAATAGAGCATAGTTCTGAACTCATATCAGTTTTACAGTGGACTAATTCCATTTGATTCAGTGGAATCACTTCAGTGCAAGAGATCAGAATCAAGCCTAAACAACGTTCGGACCTGATCCAGTGCCCAAGGAAGTCAATTGAAAGGCATGGATGGGGCCTGTTAGCTCTCACCTTGCACACAGCAGAACTGAACAAAACTGACAAGAGCCAAACTGGCTATCACAGTAGGAAAAGAAAGGCAGAGAATTGCTCCCAATTTGAAGATCTGTCAAATGGCATTTAATATGACCAGTATGAACTCTTGGATTGGAAGTAGTACAAAGAATAAACACGGGGGAGGAGGGCTCAAGAGATAACAACTTACTACTACTGCTGGACACCTACCTAAACTACATACTAGGGTCCTGAATGCTGGCATAGATAAGGATTCTGCCATAATAATATATATTAGAGGCTCAAAACACAGATGAGATTATAAATGGATAAAACAGAGAAATTTGAGATTGAAAAGACCAATTTGTACCACAGTCCATCTCCCTGCCAGTGGTTTCCTACAGTGCATTTTCTAGCATCTTGATGGTTTGAAAGGTTTTAAGCAATGGGGCTTCCATCTTTTCCTTTTGGGGATTTTTAAAGGTATTTAGCTGTCTCAAGATGCAGATAGCTGCCTAGTGAGCTTCTCAAAAGACCCTAGCTGTCTAACTATCATTGATGTCATATCTTTAGGAATCTGACCCTACATGTCTAGCACCTGCTAATTCCTTCCTAATTTCCTTTTGCTATTCATCTCAGACTTAAATCTATCTTGCTGTGAGTACACATTTCTGTGGGACAAAAATGAAGTGCAAGCCTTGTCTCCACTGGAATTTTTAGCCATCAATGGCCAGCCACAGAATAACTGCACCACGACAGCCCCCTGTGAAGACTGTGGAAGACACCTATTAATTTTATGAATCTCCATGGGCTTGGTGATTATTGCATTACTGGCTAAAGGTTAACTAAGAATTCAGGGAATCTCATTTAGCTGTGCAAGAACAAATGTATTTCTGTGCAGAAATAAAAGGCTATAGACAGCCCAGTGCCCAAAAATCAGACAGACAGTGAAAGTGATAATTCCTTTGTAATTCAGCTCCATGGATGTGAAGTTGGGGGCTGACTGTCTAGAAAAGGGGGAGGAGGAGATTCCAGCTTAAAACACAGGGCTTTTTCAGGTGGGAATTTATAAACAAAGTGTCAGGGCTTAATAACAAGAATTTTTGTTATAAACTGGGGACGCATCACTTGGAAGTAACAGAGGAGGAGAAGGACCTTGGAGTATTGGTTGATCACAGGATGACTATGAGCTGCCAATGTGGTATGGCCATGAAAAAAAGCTAATGCGGTCTTGGGATGCATCAGGCGAGGTATTTCCAGTAGAGATAAGGAGGTGTTAGTACTGTTATACAAGGCACCGGTGAGACCTCATCTGGAATATTGTGTGCAGTTCTGGTCTCCCATGTTTAAGAAGGATGAATTCAAACTGGAACAGGTTCAGAGAAGGGCTACTAGGATGATCCGAGGAACGGAAAACCTGTCATATGAAAGGAGACTCAAAGAGCTTGGCTTGTTTAGCCTAACCAAAAGAAGGCTGAGGGGAAATATGATTGCTCTTTATAAATATATCAGAGGAATAAATACCAGGGAGGCAGAGGAATTATTTAAGCTCAGTACCAATGTGGACACAAGAACAAATGGATATAAACTGGCCATCAGGAAGTTTAGACTTGAAATTAGACAAAGGTTTCTAACCATCAGAGGAGTGAAGTTCTGGAATAGCCTTGCAAGGGGAGCAGTGGAGGCAAAAGACATATCTGGCTTCAAGACTAAGCTTGATAAGTTTATGGAAGGGATGGTATGATGGGATAGCCTAATTTTGGCAATTAATTGATCTTTAACTATTAGTGGTAAATATGCCCAATGGCTGTGATGGAACACTAGATAGGGTGGGATCTGAGTTACTACAGAGAATTCTTTCCTGGGTGTCTGGCTGGTGACTCTTGCCGACATTCTCAGGGTTAGCTGATGCCCATATTTGGGGTGCGGAAGGAATTTTCCTCCAGGGCAGATTGGCAGAGGCCCTGGGATTTTTTTGCCTTCCTCTGCAGTGTGGGGCACGTGTCCCTTGCTGGAGGATTCTGTGCACCTTGAAGTCTTTAAACCACAAGTTGAGGACTTCAATAACTCAGACATAGGTCAGGGGTTTGTTACAGGAGTGGATGGGTGAGATTCTGTGGCCTGCGTTGTGCAGGAGATCAGACTAGAAGATCATAATGGTTCCTTCTGACCTTAAAGTCTATGAGTCTATGAGATCTGTAGGAAAGTAGGCTGCATCTTGGGTCTTCAAGAGAATGGGGGAGGGGGCAGAAAGAGTACCTAGGCTAAGTCAGGCCTGTCTACTTGTATGAGGCAAATGCTAAGGCTAGGTAAGATGATAGGCATTTAGGCTTTTGTTATTTTAACCGTTTTCTCTCTGCTTGTCATGTGCCCTATGGATAAATCAATCATATTTCATTTTGAAGCTGTTCTCTGTCACTTCAGTTTCATACTGGTCACAAGCTCCTAGCAGATGTCTATAGCAGGGACCAAACCCAGTTGAACCTGAAGCTGGTGATCCAGTCTAAAGTGGGGTAAATCGTGGGATTCTACTCTGAGAGAAGTGCAGGTGTAGGCCTGTCACTTGGAAAGGCTGCCGAGGGAGAGACAGGCCAAAGGTGTAGCTCACTCCCTGTACCGTATCAGTTGGCAGTGGTGGGATACTAGATGTGACAGGGATTTTGCCTATTGTATCACAGATTTAGTTGGGCACCCCCTGCTGGACACCCACTGGACTGTGGTGAAGGAAATCCAAGCCTCTGGGTCCCTGGGTCTTTAAGCCTTCAGAGCCTGAATGAAATCCAGCTACTGCCCCACTCTTGGGGTCCCTGCACAGTGCAGACCTGCTGTCTAACATTCCCCTCTGAGAGCTGGAAACTGCCAGCTGCGTAGACCGTCTGAGCACAGCACGGGCCCTGCAGATGCTGCCGCACTTAAACACACCCTCTCCCAGAGCAACACCCTCAGGTGAGAGCTTTCTGATTTACTGCTTAACTCTGTCAGGAGGCTAGTGGTAATTGTGACGCTGATAACAGACTTTTGTGCAAAGCGTGTGAGTGTAATACATTTGATCTTTTACTTAGACAAAGCAAAAGAGAACCCAGATCATTTACAACTCAACAAACATCCTAACCACAAAGGCCCTTACTACATCACCCTTCCCTGGGGAGCCTTACAGATGAGTAGTGACCGGGAAGGCAGGGCTTCTCCTGCCACATGCAGGCTTCTACATGCTGGGTGGCTTCTCTCTCGCAGAGTCGTCTTTCCCAGGGTCTAGGAGCTTCCTATCTCCTGCCCAATGCTGTCAGGAATGAAGATAATGCAGTTGCACCTGCCCAGTCTCTGGGCAGTCTATGAGCACAGCTGAGTCACAACTGATCTCTGGTTCCCCTCCCCCACCTCCAGCTCCAATCCTTTCTCTGGTTACTGGCTACTGGTTACAATCCCTTCTCTGGTTGACTCTGGCTCTTTCCTCAGCTCCAAAACCTGACTCTTAACACCTGCTCCAACCACTAGCTATAACCACCCACATCACAGTTTGTGACAAAAGCCTCCTCTTCCTATGTGGGTCTCCTCATTTATATGCCTCCCTTTCAGCAGCTGTCGCCTGTGTTTTGTTTTACTAACTTCCTTTCCACTACTCTACCCTGTGCCCCTCTCTTCTGACAGAAGGGGACAATATCTTTCCCCTTTGGAGATATTAATCTTTCCCATAACTAATGTTGTCAACGCACGTCGTCATTAAAAGTTAAGTACCTTCTCATTGTCCTCAGCCTGGAATGTACCTGTTGCATGTCCCATCAGCAATGATGGACCCACATACATATGGGCTTTCCATGACACCATAATTTCATGATGCAACTTCACACTATCAACCAGGATTCATAAGTTGCACAAACAGATCCCCCAGTTCATCACAGTTGTGACAGACTGACAATTTCCTGCAGTATCCTGAATGAACTGTATTGAATTAAGTTAAACCCTATTGTTACCTTTGTCTGGCTTGTCCTCATCCATCCCTCCACGAACACAAGTCGACACCACACCATTCTGTTTTGCTATGAGCACGTTCTTTCCATTTCTGGCCAAAGTGTTTTGTCATGGGATCAGCCCTGCATGTTTTTGGTCTGCCCAGCGGTCGCTTGTGGTCTCTGGGGATCCAGTCACTGATGTGGGTTGTCCACCTATTGTCTTGCAGACTACATGACCCGCCCATCTCCGCTTTGCGTCGTACATCGCCTGCACTACATCGGTCACCTCTGTACACCTGATCTCCTCATTCGGTATGTGACCACGGAGTGATATCTTGCACATTCGCCTTTCCATTGCTCTCTTGGTGACAGTAAATTTTCCTTATTGAATTAGGTTTAATTTGGGGAGTCCATTGTATTAAAAATGCAATTGTAGCTGTATTACTGTGGACTTGTATGTAAATACCTTCTCTACGATACTCACTAACAATCTATGGAAGGTATTATGAATGTCAAAGGGCTTTTTTGGAACAATGCATGTGAAGTGGATTTCCTAGGAACTACCTGGGGGTGTGGGGAATGCAAATAATACAGCCCTTTGAAGCTACACCCTGGGGAGGAAATGGTATAAAGCAGTGGTGGGCAATCTGCGCCGCTTCCCGCAGCTCCCATTGGTGGGAACGGCGAACCGTGGATACTGGGCGCTGCATGCGGCTGTGCCTGCGGATGGTCAATGTAAACAAACTGTCTCACAGCCCACCACCGAGAGGTGGTAGCCAGGGCGACGGAAGAATTCTTCCATCAGTCATTTACAGCAGAGGTTAAGTGGGCTTAACTACATTGCTCAGGAATGAGGATTTCTCACACACCCTGATGTAGCTGGGTTGACCTAACTTTTCAGTGTAGATCAGCCCTCAGAGTGACTTTGCCTGTCTGCATAACGCCTTTGCACTAGTGCAGCTGCACTGGTGGCTGGCATTGGAGGAAATCCCCAGAAAAGGGCTAAGGGAGGGACTTGGGCCATGTCTACACTACAAAATTATGTCAACCTGACTTACGTCAGCACACAGCCACCGCAGTTATTAAATCGCTCAAGTGTGTGCACGCTTGGCTTCTTGTGTCGGTGGTGCACATCCTTGTATCCATTATATTGTCAGTGTAGAGCATTGTGGGACGGCTCCTGAAGGCCAGTAACAGTCAATGTAAGCAATGCACCATATCAACAGTGTCTACACTGACACTGCATCGACTTAATTACATTGACGGTGACTCTACACCGCTCGGGGAGGCGGAGTTACTAAATTGGCTTGACAGACACTCTCTTCGGTGGGAGCCAAATGTAAGTGAAGGCAGTTTGCGTCGACCTAACCATATAGTGTAGGCCAGGCCTGAGAAGGATTGAGGCCATCTCTTACACACAATGAGAGAAACTGAGGACATCCTCCTGATACCGGAGATTATGCATGGTCCTGTGGATAGAGCACTGGACTGGGATTCATGAGACCTGTTTTTTTTTCCTGGATCTGCCATTGACCTACTATGTGTTCTTGGGCAGGTCACTTCACCACCATCTTCCTACTACTCCCCAAACCTCTTTGTGTCTTGTGTATTTACTCTTTGAGACAGGGTCTGTCTCTTACTATGTGTTTGTCCAGCACCCAGCACAACGGGGCCCTGCTCATGGTTCGGGTTCCAGGTGCTAGTGTAATTTAAAAAATAATTCTGGGGGCCTTTCTCTCTCAGTTTTTCAGGTTCAGTAACTTGACTGGCATGAAGAACTACGCAAGCCGTGGGAAAGTTATCACTTCAAGTATCTGTGGGTTGCAGTGGTAGTAGGAGGTGTGACAGTAAAGGGTTAATTGTTTATAGAAAAAAAGTGTGTGCGCTGTGGGTAGAGGGAGGGGGGAGATGGAGAGTATTAACATGCAGCTGGTTAATGCAGCTGAATAGCCCTGGCTCAGCTGTTACCTTTTTCAAAGCCAGAGAGAATGATGAAAACCTGTGGCAATATCTATTAAAAGTTTGAGGAAGGGGGTCTGCTCAGTGGGCACTTTTCCATCTCAAAGACAAGTGATGATTTAGAACTGAGAAGGCTCCCCTCGAGGGGATTTTGTGAACCATGCAATGCTAATTAACTCCATTGTTATATTTTGTTTTGAACATTAGAGTCCCTCTGGGATTGCAGCACTCCTTTCTCCTGCAAGAGATTTAAATTTTGCACCACTGTATAAAATCTCCTCCACATCACATCAGCAAAAAGGAAAAACAATAGGGAGAAGCATGTGTCCATAATTTTTATGGGGGTGATGGGCAGGGGGGAATGTTTTCCTGCCTCCCTAGTTCTATTCTCAATGGGGACTATTTGGTACATAATTGCTTTCACTGCTACTTTAACCTTGAGTTAAAAACAAGTCTACATCAAACACTGGGCAGCATCTCCCTTTGATCTTCAGAGTATTCAAACCACTTCCTAGCACACTGTGCTGAAGTTTGTTTGAGTGTTTAAATGGTTTGGGCATGATTGGGGGAAAAAAACAACCCTCAACCCTGAGAATGGAAGCAATGTTAAAATGCTGATTAGCTCAACTACTGAGTCATTCCCACAGCAAAACAAGAAAATGAAAGCTCCCCTCTGGCTGAAACTCGGGCTATCTCAGCCCAACAAAGTTATGAAGAAACTCAGTTCATGCTTTGCTGGATATTGTCTTCCATGTCTGGAGCTTTGTATCCTTCACATGCTTCCTCCTCTCCACTCTGTCTTCTCTGCTGTGGACACCACCATTGACACCTGGGGCCTGACTCTCATATGTCAGTGTGTGCAGAATGTTGTTGCCTACCTACCTTCCCATGATAGACAGCTTGGATCCCAGTTACAGTTTGCAGAGTGCTTCTATGTATAGCAATGAAGTAGCTAGTGTATGTGTACCACTGCCTTCTGTTGGATGGAATTAGAACTGCAGTGTCATAGGCCCTATACTGGTAAAGCTAAAAGAGATTCTCCTTTAACTCAAGCCTATGATTTTGGAGCAAGGGGATCTGCATCCTCTCTTGTTATTGTGAAATTCCAAACAGCTGGAGGGGGAAAGGAGGATGCAGTATAATGACAACTATGAAATCTTAGGTGGCCACAGGTTTGTTAGAATATGTTTAGTTATAATTTGATTAGAAATCTTGGACTATGAGTAAAAATGTTATTATTATAAACATCCTCAGAAATGTGCCCATTACGAATGGCACAAATACTTGGGGTCCATTCAGTGCCTACCGAATCTATCTGCAGCTAGGGCTATGCTGGGAACCGAGCCAGTGGTGTTACTGCACCTCTTTTACACTACCTGGGAACCTTGAAGGGCCACAGTCCAAAATCTGTGTATGGGAGTCATATACTCTATACAAAAAACATTTGGAAGAGCGATGTCATCGTATGCCTGTCAAACAGCGTGAGCAGTACAGCAGCCGGTAGTCTTCAGTCAACTGAAGCAGAAGATTAGACATGCTTAAATGGTCGGCTTTGTCAGGGATCCAATGGGGATGTATATCAAGGCAACAGCAATAAACAGGAGAATTAGAATCTGTCATTTAAAGCTCCCCATCCTTCCCAAGCATATGCTGGGGTTCCTAGGAGTGGGCTTACTGTAACCTCCAGAAAGAAAGGATGGGTACATCTCATAGACTTCCATATAGCCTCCATTCCACCCTGCCTGCAGCCACCAGTAGCAAGGTTTATATGCTATACTCCAGTGTAGACTAGCCAGTGATACCAGCACGAGGGATTCCTGTTCTGGGAGCCCCTTGTTCAAATATTGCTAGAAAATATTCTTTGATTGTACAATCATTGGGACAAGGAATGTCCTTTGCACAATGGGGTTCTGATTCTGATTGAGGCCTCCAGGCATTACTGTATATAAAATAATGAATAATCATAGTAATAAATAATACATTGAAAGGAGCTTTGTGACTATTACTGCTTCTGTTGGCGCCATTCTCTCTGAAGTGATATGATATGCTATGGGCCCAACTGTCCTCTCACACTAGAGCCAGTACAAAAATCAGTGTAACTCCACTGACTTCAGAAAAATTCCACTGACTTCAGTGGAGTGACTCTTGATTAATACTGCAGGGAAAGGAGAATCAGGCCCCAGGCTGGATTTAGGAGCAGGCAACCCAAGCTTGGGGGGCACTGGGCCCACGGTGCTGTTTTTGTTGTTAGCGATAAAAGGGAAAATAGAATGTTTGAAGTAAAATGTTTTAGGTCTTCCACATGCGGATTCATTTTTCATTAACCTCTTAGAATGTTCTGGACCTTTGTAGAATCTCGTAGAACCCTCCAGACTTTCTATGAACTACATTTTCCTCGAACCTCCTAGAATGTTGCCAGCCGTGCCCTCGCAGGTATATAAAGGGTGGGGTATTGCCAGTCAGTCTTATATAACCTGGATAAATCATGCATGCAAATCGTACATCGAAGTTGTGAAATGGGCTACAAATGCAACACAAAATAAGGTATTCAGAAGTTTAGCAAATGGAGGGGGAGGGGGTGCCGAAGATGCTCCTTGCCTGGGGTGTCATTTGGTCTAGGACTGGCCTGGATCAGGCCCAGTATGTTTCCCAGGAACAAAAGTATTGCCAGCAGAGTGCTCTTAACAGGAATGTGTTTGCCAAGTGCTGCTGTTTCCCTCATTGATTGTGGTTATAAGGAAAGATTTTTGTTAACATGGGCTAACCAATGACCAATCTGCCTAGTTCCTCCTCTCTCCCTTCTATAAACTCACACACCCTTAGCACCTGGCCCATCACCAGCTAGTTAGAATATTGGCACCACATATTGCTGCAAATCTCCCAAAGTACCCTCGCTAGCTGGTATGTTAGTTAACATCACTTTTTGTATTTGTGAACAGCTTAGTGCATTAGGCCTTCAGTGAACTGCTGCAGACAGACATCTTGAACAGCTGAGCTGGGGGTACAGCTGATATCCGAGAGCCCTGGATGCTTTGTGGTTTAGATTTTTAGAGAACTGAACAAGGATGATGGGAGTGATTTGGCCTGTGTGAGACACTTTACCAGCCTTTGATTGATGATTAATAGTTTCCTGGCAAGGGAGCTATGGTGACACTAAATGTCACGTGAGAGGCCTCAAGCCTTTTTTATGACCACTGAGATCACTGAATCAGGGAGAATTCAGTGCATGCATTTCATAGCCACTTAGAACAAATGTTGTTTTCAAATGTACTTATTAGGGCTGCTCAGTACAGCAAACCCCTGGAGTACCACTAGTGTGCCAGGTGTACCATGCCTTGGAGGCAAGCCCCATGTAGTCACTTCAGCAGCTAGCCTGGTAGGTGCTAGCCCTGGTGGATCCCAGTAACCACTCAGACACATGGCTAAGTGAAAGGGTATTTTACTAGGGCTGGCAGGGAAAGGGAAAGGTTTCAAATACCCTCAGTACAGAAGTTTAAACAGTTACAGTGCAAAGTGAGCAATAGGTCTCTGGAGCAACCCAATCAGAAGTCAGTTTTCTTCAAACCTGGTGCCTGGGGTGTCCTCTCCAGTCTAATCTCAGTTCCAAGCTAATAGGAGCTTGTGTGTTTCTAAGTCAGTGTGTAGGTATCTCATCCTCAGCCAAAGCATTTCTGACCTCCAGACAGCACGAGAACCTTTTGGCTGTGTCAGAATGAACCTGTAGGTTAATTCACCCTACTGATTTCAGGAGGCAGTATGTTCTTTGTATTTACTCCAGCCTGTGATGGATACTTTCTAAAGCCCAAGTATGGGTAAGCTAACAGCTTGTTCTCTCTTGGTTAATATCCACCCTGTTCTGAGATAGTTTCCTCTTTCCTATAATCCCTGGAAAAATGCCTTCAGAATGAAACTCTCTGAAATACAAACTCCTAAATAGCCTGCTGATTGCCAACTTGTGACCGCTGGTCTCAGGAGTCCTACCATATAATGAAAGGGGTTAAGTGTCTGTCTCCTTTCCACAGCCCATCTCGACATCTCCTGTTCACTATATTTACTGTCAGGGATCATGACTGTTTTCAAGGAACACTGATCCCTTGCCTAGAATTGTTAGTATCTCAGAACTTGTCCCATTCATCCTACAGGTAAAATCTCAGAAGTCAGCCTGTCAGACACATTAAAAGAATCAGAGGTGGTTGTTACTTTGGGATACACTTCAAAGCAGCATATCTCTTGTTTTAAGTCTGTACCAGGCTTCATGCAATAACCTGTCCCTGAAGATTAAAGATAAAGCTTTTAAAATTAATGTGCATAATTGGATCTTTTAAACGTAGAAACTAAAATTGCACCCTTCCCAACAAAAAGGTCCTCAGAAAAGCCAGTGGAGTAGTTGCAAGGTACAGATGAATCACTCATGTGAAACTAAGCCTAGATGCTGAAGGGAATCTAGATATAGTGAGCCAAATTCTGATCTCAGATATATCAGTGTAAATCTGGGGTAACTCCACTTGCTTCAATGGAATTACTTCAAAATTATATCAGTAATTGAGATCAGACTTTGGTGCAGTGGCTTTAAATTTTCAGCCACTCAGTTAATAAGTAAATTTAGTTTTCCGGAAAACACTATTTGTCTGCCTTTTCTAGCCCCAAACTGTAATTAAAATGTCAGAAAAAAATCATAATATAAAATAAACTATTTAAAAATTTAGGAATTTAATAATAGCGGGTCAAATCTCTGCTTTTATAAAAGTGGAAAATTCTACTAAAGTCAATGGAGCTGAGCCCATTTATGCCAGCAAACAAACTGGCACAATAATATACTTTCCAGCAGTACTGTGTGGAAAGAAATTAGGTGGTTCAGTAAAAGCTAGTGAAAAATAATTCCTGCCAATGGAAAGCAACATATTTCTAAGAGGAACATCTTTCACAGTTTTGGTTCAGAATTGTGTGTGTGTGTGTGTGTATACGCACAAACGTGTGCCCATTTATATGTTGTCATAGGTGAAAACAAGGAGTGATTTTTTGCAGGCAAAGCCCCCAACATTTTCTCTCTAGAGAGCAGCTCTTGCTAGCAAATACTAACCTGGAGCAATGTGAAACTGTACTACCAGATAGTATTGTCACCTTTTTATTACCTCTTGTCTTGTGACAGTTTCTTATTCAAATATGCAAAAGTACCTCGATATCCTCTTACAAAAGTTCAGCTATTAACACTGATAAGTTGCACAGGTGCTCTGCTTACCAGGAGAATTACTCTACCTATATTTTTTCGACTGTTTCCACTAACCTTTATTTTATTTTTTTTTAAAAAGCCAAACAAAACAAAACAAAACAAAAAAAGACTTGAAGTAGAAGTATCTGAGCTGTATGAGAGCAAATACAAATAAGATTACATTTCTGTAACTTGCAAATCCCCTTGGATGTCACATCACTGCCTTTGATGCAGTGCAGCCCTCAGCAGATGGAGAAAATGTACAGAAAAGCAGGAGCTAAATTCTGCTCTCAGTTACATCAGTGTAAACCCAGAGTAACTCCACTGTAGCCAAGAGAATTAATCTGGATTGTCATTTGGGCAACTGAGAGCAAAATTCAGCCCAGGATGCCTAACTAGTCGAGCGTATCTGAGCTGTTTCAGGTAACATCATGGATACAGCTGAATTGCTTGAGTCAGCTCTGCCTGCAACTACTCAGATCAATTTTAGGCCTCTTACGGCTTCTGCTCTCTGAAAAGGATTTTAAAGTATTGACCCCGAAGAATTTGCCGGGGGTTAAAGAAAATAATACTTCTGTAAGCAAAAGAAAAAAAGTGTAATACAAAGAAAACAGCACCTATCGTGCTGTGGCACTGGTTTTGACATCTGTTTTAGGAATGTTTAAAGAATGGAGACAGTTGGAGGCTTGTAGACTAGAAAGGCAAATTGGATCTCTTTTATTAGGCTCTGTTCCCCCCACTCCCTTTTGCTGTGTATCTGACGTGTAGATTAGGGATTAGTGGGGCCCCGGGACAAAGCAAGTGGGGGCCCCTCCGCACCCCTTCCATCTACAGTCTCCTGCCCCCGCCCCAGTGCTCCTGCCGCAGAGCAGGGCCAGAGCATGGGGCCAAGGCGCAGGGGCTTGTCCTGCCCTCCCCTCCACCTGGCACTTCTGCCGGGGAGCTGGGTCGGGGTTCCCTGCTTCCCAGCAGGAACAGTTAAGCTCAGAGTTCCCTCCTTGGTGTTTGTCAACTAGAGTCTATTTGCAAGAATCCACAAACAGCTTCCAGCATAAATTAGCTCTTTAGGGTCCAGTGATATGTACTATGTGGGGAACTTTTCCATAAACAAGAACAGTATCTGGATTCTCTGATCTCTGTGGAATATCCAGGATCTTTATGTTATTGGTCAATTTGTCAATTTGCTAATGGCAACATGCTGATTTGTGTCACGTTGACTTAGCAAAGGCTTTACTTATGCTAGAGTTTTGTCATCATCATGCTGGTTGTAGAGTGAACTCAGCCAGGAGCTGCCCCAGATGATACACCATTCCCACTATGCTGTTCGCTCTGGCTGTAATTCCGTACATTCTGTTTTCAAACACTGTGTGATCTTGTCTGGCAAGGTTGTTTTCACTTTGCAGTTACTCTATGAGCTCCCTCCATTCCTTTGTGCTCTTGTGTGTGGGGCCTTTGGGGAGGCTTTTCATTCATGGATCCTGAAAGCTACACTGTTTCACTGACCCACACAATTTAAAGAGTCATTTTGATTAGATACTCGAGCAAAGTCAAACATATCTGCTGACAAGAGAACTTCTTTTCACTGATGGCACTAGGCTCATCGCACACAGAGGAGCTCCAGCAACTTTGCACTAGTCTGTCAGAAAATTGGACTAACCATCAGTCTAAATAAGACAATGATTACACTGCTCTATAGCCAAAATGCTTCTGAAATAAATGTAGTCAAACTTTACTAATTCTGGGTCACTGAGAACGAAAATGATGCTTAAAATTGTTGATTGGCTCTAGTTTTTCTGTTTAGCCAAAGTGAGCAGAGATGCCTTGTACTTGTGTGAACAGTGCAGATAACTTCTGCTATGTTTGTGGTGAAGTGACTTTTGCATCAGAAAAACGCAGTATAACCACTATGGTTAAGAAAGCCTATCACCTTTATTTTGGCTGCAAAATTGGAGATCAGGACACGAGGTGGGCCCCACACATATGCTGCAACACTTGTGCAACAAATCTTCGCCAGTGGTTGAACAGGAAAAGGAAATCTATGCCTTTTGCAGTGCCAATGATTTGGAGAGAGCCAACAGATCATACCAGCAATTGTTACTTCTGCATGGTGCCTCCAGTTGGGAAAGGTGTGCCAAAGAAGAAAAAGTGGACTGTGCATTATCCAAACATTCCATCAGCTATATGCCCAGTACCCCACGGAGAAGGACTGCCGGTTCCTGATGCACCAGAATCATTCTCACTTGAGTCAGACGAGGAAGAGAAAGAGGATGAAACTTCTGGTCCTGAACCATCAATGTCACAGGACCCACATTTTCTCCCATCCTCCTCCTCTGAACCTCACCTCATAACACAATGTGAACTGAATGACCTTGTCAGGGATTTGGAACTACCCAAAAGTAAGGCAGAGCTGTTGGGCTCCAGACTACAGCAGTGGAATCTCCTGGCAGGTGATGTTAGGGTTTCCATGTTCCGTGACCGTCAAAAGGATCTTGTCCCATTCTTCTTCATGGAAGGTGATATTGTAGCCTGCAACAACATCGATGGTGTGATGGCAGCCCTCAACATTGTTCACGATCCAGATGAGTGGAGACTGTTCATTGATTCATCAAAAACAAGTCTTAAAGCTGTTTTACTGCATAATGGCAATGTTTTGCCATCAATTCCAGTTGGTCATGCAAGTCCATATGAAGGAAACCTATGACAACATGAAACAACTTTTGAGGTGCATAAACTATGACCAACATCAGTGGCAGCTTTGTGGTGATTTGAAGGTTGTTGCTCTCTTGCTTGGTCTGCAGGATACACAAAGTACTGCTGTTTTCTCTGCGAATGGGATATTCGTGCAAGAGATTCCCACTACATCAAGAAAGATTGGCCACTCCGACAGTCATTGGAGCCTGGGAAGAAAAGTGTTCAGCATCCACCACTTGTTGAATCAAGGAAGATTTTGTTACCACCCTTACACATCAAGCTGGGTCTGATGAAGAACTTTGTCAAGGCCATTGACAAAACACAAGCAGCTTTCAAGTACCTCCGTGGAAAATTTCCAAGGTTAAGTGAAGCTAAGATAAAGGAAGGTGTCTTTGTTGGTCCTCAGATTCGTGAACTTCTTCGAGATGATGCATTTGAACATGCACTGCGTGGCAAGGAAAAGATGGCATGGAAAGCCTTCCAGTTAGTGGCAATAAATTTTCTCGGAAACAACAAGGCAGACAACTACAGGTTGTTGGTGGAAAACCTCCTCAAGGCATACAAAAGCCTTGGTTGCAACATGTTGCACACTCATCTAGATTTTTTTCCACCGAACTGCGGAGCAGTGAGCGACGAGCACGGCGAGTGATTTCACCAGGACATTGCAACAATGGAGAAATGCTATCAGGTCAAATGGAGCCCATCAATGCTTGCAGACTATTGCTGGACAGTGACAAGAGATGTTCCATTTAATGAATACAAGAGACAAGCCAAGAAGCGCCGAGTAGACACTGAATAGGACTAAACTATGTACATAATAGTTTTTTGCCTTTTGCCTTCAAGCAATTCAGCTGTATCCATGATGTTACCTGAAACAGCTCAGATACTCTCGACTAGTTAGGCATCCTGGGCTGAATTTTGCTCTCAGTTGCCCAAATGACAATCCAGATTAATTCTCTTGGCTACAGTGGAGTTACTCTGGGTTTACACTGATGTAACTGAGAGCAGAATTTAGCTCCTGCTTTTCTGTACATTTTCTCCATCTGCTGAGGGCTGCACTGCATCAAAGGCAGTGATGTGACATCCAAGGGGATTTGCCTTTTGTTTCATAATAAATTTTATTTATATAACCCTTTTGCTGATTTTTAAAGTGTTACATAAACAGCACAGGTGAAATATTATCATGTAAAGCAACCATAAACACATGAAAAGACCTAGGTTTACAATTTATGATTAAAACTCTACTATCTACACAATATACATAGACATAAAATGTAAAAACTTAAATATCTTAGAAACAGTAGCCAATCAGTTGTTTTAATTGTCATATTTGAATTCGGCACATCAAAATACATAATAAATAGCACATTTTATCTCTGAAGCAGACGACTTCTCAAAACTTGTAGACCAGTGTTATGGCACAAGATGTGTTGGCTGCTCCAGATGTTCCAAGAGCTAACACTATGCTAGAAGTTACGCACAAGTTCTGCTATCTAGGATCAACAGTATCTGATATTTTATCTCTAGATGGTGAGCTTAATTTTTGCATCAGAAAGGCAGCTACCACATTCAATTAATTGACCAAGCATGTGTGGGATAACAGGAAACTAACATTGAACAGCAAGATATAAGTCTACCAGACGTGTGTTTTGAGCACACTGCAGCATAGTGCTGAGATCTGGACCTCCTACAGCAGGCTTGAGAGAAAGCTAAACATTTTCCACACTTGCTTTCTTTGCCATAGTCTACACATCAAGTGGGAAACCAAAGTTTCTGACACTGAAGTACTTGAGAAAGCAAAATTGCCAAGTCTAATCACAAATCTCAAACTCCGACTCTCTATTGGCTTGATCAGCTGCACTAGATGGATGATGTACACATTCCAAAGAATCTCCTGTATGAAGAACTTACAAATTTTCCAAGGCCACTGGGCCAACCTAAGTTCAGGTTCAAGGACATTTACAAGAGGAACTTGAAAACTCAACATCGACACCACAAGCTGGTAAGATGCAGCTAGCAACTGGCTGTGCTGGGCCAGGGAGTCAAAGTGGTTGAAGAGACGGGGTTGAGAGACAAGCAAATGAGGAGGAAAGCGAAGCAACCCTCTAGAACTAGTGGTGTACCAGTGTAATCTGGCGCGTCGGGGCTCAACCCTCCTGCAGACCGGAGGGGAGCCACACTGACTCGCCCCTTGTCCCCTCTACGTGGGAAGTCCCGTCCCTCTGGAGCAGGGGGGCTGGATAACAGCAATCAGTCTCGATGTAGGTCCAGGTTCAGACCCTCAGGCAGGGGCCGCACCAGGCACAGTCACTAAGTATACGCCCCGGCCCTCAGTTAGGGCGGGCAGCCGGACAGCAGTCCTTGGGCGCAGACCCTTATAGCAGGGGCCGGGCACCCACACAGTCAGTATAAGCCCAGGCCTCTGGAGCGGGGGCTGGGCTACAGCAGAGTCAACATAAGCTCAGGCCTCTGGAGCAGGGGCTGAGCAACAGCAGAGACAATATACGCCCAGGCCTCTGGAGCAGGGGCTGGGCAACAGCAGAGTCAATATACGCCCAGGCCTCTGGAGCAGGGGCTGGGCTACAGCAAACAGAGGGCTCAGACCCTTAGGCAGGGCTGAGCAGCAGTTCAGTTTATAAGCCCAGGCCCTAGTTCAGGGCGGGGCAGCAACAAACAGAGGGCTCAGACCCTTAGGCAGGGCTGAGCAATAGTTCAGGTAAGCCTAAGCCTGAGCGCTGGGGTGTGGGGGAGACTGCCACCCGTGAACGGGGTGGCAGGGGGAACACAGGCCCGCCCACTCCACTGTGTTCCAGCCCGGGGCCCTATTAGCGGCTCTCACGGCCGCTGGTCGGTGGGGTCCTGACCGAAACACACCGACATGGGCACCTCAATGTCCGTAGCCTGACAGGGGTCGGCTATCCCCGGGCTACACTCCATATCCCCCTCGGGCCCTACCTGCACACTTGTATCCGGTTCGGGCCAGCCAAAGGTCCTCGGCTCCTCCGGGTCTGGGCTTGGGGGGAGGTCTGGTAGTGCCTCCGGAAAGTCCGGCCAGGCCTGCTCCGGCGGTTCCTCCGGGAAGCAGGGCTGGGGAAGCCCCGGCGGCTCCTCTTCGGGGGGGGGCGCCGGGGCGGTCCGGCGGGTGGTCCCAGTACCTGTCACGGGGCAGCTCGGGCGGCTCCTCCTCCTCGTAGTGGGCGCGGGGAAGCGGAGGCCAGTCTGGGCAGCTGCCTTGGTTCCTAGAAGGCTCCCGGTCAGGAGCTCCCACCGGCACGTCTGCTCCCGGCGGCTGCTGGCCCCTGACTGAGCTCTGGCGTCTTCCTTTTATACTTCCTGTCCCGCCCCTTGACTTCCGGGGGGCGGGGACAGGAAGTGGTGTCTCAGCCCACTTGGGCGTCTGGCAAGGAGCTCCCTCTGCTGGACCGGAGGGGAGCCACACCGACTCGCTACAACCAGCTTTCATCTGGGCCTGCTCCTTACACTGGCACTATTTGTGGCAGGGACTGCCACTTGAGAATTTGGACTTTTTAGCCAATTGCGATGCCGCAGCGTGACACACAGTAGTTGATCTGCTTTGGTACTTGCACCATTATCTTTTGAGATGTACAATTGCCCCACGAATTTTATACCATGGTGAGAGTGCCTAACAAATATCTTACATGATAGATCCAATCGATCCTGTATTTTCAGTTTTCCACGGTGGAGTATGAATAGGCTCAGTGTTGTTTTTCACCTCCGAGAAGTGGAAATATTCCCAAATAAAATAAGAAAGTGACTAGCTCCAACCAGAAGCCTGTATGGAGGTTAGCTCCTTCTCCTGGAAGAGCTCCAGGCATGTCCAACCACCTGTGGGAATTAGCTCTTCTCTGATTGAGGAACTCCAGTCACAACTCACCATCCTCTGTAAGGGTAAGCTCCAATCAGATTCAGCCATCCTCTAGGGGAACAAAGGCTTCTTCCATATTTTGATTATTATCATTTGCAGTTTTAGTTACAATTATCTGGAAAATATTTTTTTTCCTTTCTCCCTTTTTCAGTAGCTCAAAAGTATGAAGATGATATTACTTCCATGAGTGTATTTTAATATTTCTAAGAAAAAAACTGAAAGATGGGCTTGAAGCCTGTGGGTTTTTGTTTACAGTTGTAACTAAGTTGATAAATCCCAGAATCTGAGAAATCATATAAACAAAGAGATATCCAGTAGCACAGGAAAACTGTATAATATGAAGCTATCATCATTCGCTGGATAGACAAAACATCTATAGTTCATGAGGAGGACTCTTGCTGGAAATATTTTGTCTGAAGCCAGAGCTGACTGTGATTGACCTTTCACAGCTGGCACAGTAGAAGGCAATGTTGCTGAACTGTCAGAACTTCTATAACAAGACCAAATCCCTTCTGATAAGGAGACTCAAAAGCACAGAGCTTCTCATGACCTACTAATAATGCTTCATGACCCCACTGGTGGGTTACAAATCTGATACATAGTTTGAGAACGACATCTGTGCTATATATGGCCCCTGCTTCCTGGTAACATCCTTTTGTTTTCTCAGTGATAGCAGCTTAACAATCAAAAGTTCAAATTCCCCAAGACTTGGCTTTAGTTACACAGGAAGGGGATAGCTTTCATTTCCAATCATGATCTTCTAACATGAACTGTCCAGAGAGCCTCATGATAATTATGTCAATAAATAGACTGACAATTCACTCATAAATAATACATTCCTGCTCCACTTTGTACACTGCTGTTAAATGCACAAGTTGGATGTTTTAGTAACATTGCAACTCTAGTTGAATGCGTGTGAATGAAATAGCAATTTTGCATATAAGAGTCAAAGTGAACACATTCTTTGTTGCTGGCATTTTGTAGGACAGAAAACAAACAGACAAGAACAAAACAGAAATGAGCTAATCCTTTACACCCAATTGCCCTTCTCGTCAAAAACATAATCTAGTTTCTAAATAAAAAAAAGTTTAAATGACATGAAAACAGTTCCTTGCACATAATGCATTCGTGACTCAGGTGCACAATGGACTGCAGCAACAAAAGAAGACAATGTAGCTAGACACGCACACAGAAGATTTTGGCATGCACTCTGTTGTATTTGATTTGCATTAATGGTGGAAAATAATTTTAATTCCATAAAGATCCACTTAAAAATAATTGCTCAATGATTGTGAGGCACCCAGATATAACAGTAATAGAAGCCATATAAGTATCTAAGATAAATTAAAATTGATTTTTTAAAAAAATCTAACAACATGTAAATACCAAATAAATCCCAAACACAATATATACTCCCCATCCCAAACAAATACATTCCTGTAGGAGGTAGCCGGATCAGCAATGAGTGCAGAGAATGTCTTGTATGAAAATCAATGCATTCAACCTTTATGATGCTTATCTGAACTCAGACCCCAAGCACTCTGAGATCTATCCATTGCTACCTTCCATTAATGGTGAAGAAGCAGCCAAACAAATAACGAGGAGTCACTCAAATGTGCTCCCACAAAGAAAACAAAATGAAAGAAACAAAGATGAAGCAATCTGATAAATTCTTTCCTCTCTGGACATTTTATTTATAATAGGATAATTTTGAAGATGGGCTATTGATCTTTCTGCTCCATCTGTACCTCGTCAGAGAAAATAGATGGGAATCACTCCTCATCCCAAGTATTCCCATTGTGCTGATGTGTAAAACTCCAAAGAATCACATAGATGGAGCTGCAGAAAGAGATCTTAACATTCACCATGTCTCTTTTCACTGCAGTTTCCGACCTGAATTACCCATGTAGATTTCACAGCACAAGTCGACATCTCTTTTGGCGAAGGTGAAGGATTTGATCCAAAGCACACAAAGGCAGTGGAAAGACTCCCACTGATTTCAATGGGTTTTGGATCAGGCTTTAAGTGAAGCGCTTGGAATACTGGTGTGTCCTTACTCTGTGCTCAGTGTTTTATAATTCTATTTACTAGCTTCCAGAAGCCAGCAGGTTTGGGGGGAGGGGTCAGGTTAGATAGTCATGGTGGTCCCTTCTGGCCTTGGAATCTGAATCTATGGTTCCCCTTGTTCATGGGCCATGGGGAGAATGGGAAGCTCTGCATTACCCTCATCATGTGCATCAAGACAATAGCTACAATCAAACTGAAAGCTTTAGAGCTTCAGCCAGTCACCTGCAAGGGTCAGAAAGGAATTTTTTCCCCAATACAGATTTGGCTGAATGTATTCTAGGTGTCTTGTTTCTTCGCCTTTCTCTGCAGCATCAGAGACGGGCCACAGCTGGAGGAGGAAAACTGAATGGGGTGGACCAATGCTCTGAGGAGGTACAAGGAATCCTCTTTTTTAGATGACTGGATAGTGGGTCTTGCGCATGCTCAGTATCAAACTGATCACTAGATTTGGGGTCAGGAAGCAATTTTCCACCAGGTCAGATTGGCAAGGACTTTGGCAGTTTTTCACTTTCTTCTGCAGCACGGGGGATGGATTGCCAGCTGAGGTCACCTAATCAATCCTTGGCCATGTCAGGGGCCTCAGTCACTGGTGGCACCTGAAGGCTCCTGTTCTCTGCCTGTGGCACACAACAGTTTAGCCTCCTGAGGACTGAAATGCTTTAGTCTAGCTAAAGTCATTGGGCTTCGTATGGGGGTATCTGGGTGAAATTTAATGATCTGTGATAGACAGGAGGCCAGACTAGATGATCTAATGGCCGCCTTTGGCCTTAAACTCAATGACATTTCTAGTCAAATTTATCCAGCTAGCTGTTAAGACCATTTCTATTGGTTTCACATTGTGACTATGTAAATTGTGAGCTATTGTCATCCAGACAGAGTCCCTCACTGAAGGAGAACAAAAGGCATCTTCCTCCCTCTGTGCTCCACATGATGGGGAGAAAGCATCCAGCGGTATTTCATTCAGGTCTTGGGCATGTTCATTGATGGCACATCTGGCAGGTGGGTATAGCTGGCACTTGGCAGAATATGTTTTGCAGTGAATTGCCTGCCAAAGCGTTGACACAAAAGAAGCCTTTATGCCCGGTCATTCGCTCGGTGACAGTTCATTTACAGATCTATCCAGAGATCACTTCAGTCCACACTGGCACACAAGAGTGAACTCTGCTGCCACGCTTCAGAGATTAAAGTGAATGTACACATGTGACGTACCAGTGTAGCTGCACAATGTGAAATACAGTGTTGCAGAGCATTGCTCAGCAACACAGCACAGGAATGCCATCGAGGTGAAGACTGCCACCAGCATCTCGGACATATTTAGCGAGAGTCCGTACTTTTCTATAACAGGTGAGTGTGTGCAAAGCAATGAGCGGAGCAAGGCTACGTATAAGAGATAACTGAGGTGTGTCTTTATAAAGGGAAGACTTTCCTTCCGCACCTGATCCGCAAGTGAATGACTTCCCCGTTCCCACCTCACTTTCTGGCTAATGAAGTTGTGACAGGCTTCCCTTCAGGACCCATAAGTGCTGCTCCTTACTCAGCTGCAAGGGAAATTGCAAAGCAATGGAAGGGGATCCCTCTTCCCAGCCACTGAGCAGGCTGCCTCCAGTGGTTTAATTTAAACACTTTAAAATTCTTTCATCTCAGTAGTTGTAAAATGCAGAGAAAACCCAGCCTCATTCTCATGTTATTTAGGCCCTGCTTCAGGAAAGCACCCTTATACAGGGCAGCACTCAGACACATGCTTAAATCTGTACGGGTGAGCCGCATAAGCAAGTGCGTAAACGCTCTCCTGAATCAGTCTTACATGGGTGTCAATCAGGCATTTCCTCACTGAAGTCAATGAGACTGGAGCATGTGTTTGAGTACGTTGCTGAACCAGGACCTTATGAAGATTTTGTCAGGGTTATTTTCAGTAAAAGTCACGGACAGGTCACAGGCAATAAACAAAATTCAGGGAAGCAGTGACCTGTCTGTGACTTTTGCGGCTGCGGCTCCATGGTTTCCCCCACCACCGTGGTGGCTGGGAGCTGTGGGGTTGCCCCTCCGCCCACTGTGGCTGGGAGCTGCAGAGTGACCATATTTCCCAAAGAGAAAACAGGACACCCCAGCCGCTTGCCTGAGGCGTCCCCTCCCCATCGTGCGAGGCTGTCGCCTGTCGCTGGAACCCTGAGGAGGCCCCCTCAGGAGTCTGTCACCTGTCTCTGGAACTTTGCAGGGGGCCCCTTGTCGTTTTGCTGCTGTCGCCTGTCACTGGAACCTTGCCAGGGCCCCACTGGCTGTCAGCTCCAGTCCTGCAGCCCCTGGGGCTGAAGCAGAGAATGTCACATGGAGGTGTCTGGAAGTCCCGGATTCTATGACTTCCATGACCTCTGTGACATAAACGTAGCCTTACTTATGAGTCATGGCCTATACCATAGTTTTCTAAACAAAGCTTCACATTGTTGTTGGAGCAGGTAACTACCTAAAATCTAACAATGAAAATACATTCCTATGCCAAGTGCTATAAGAACACTAACTAATTTATCTCAGTGCTGATGATTCTGAGTGACACTACTACTGATACTCCCATTCGACAGACAAAGAAACTGAGGCAAACAGACTAAGGCCCAGATTTTAAAGGTTTTTAAGCGTCACTCAACTAAGCATTGCAAGGCCTATGTGATTAAGGAGCCCTAAGCTCATTTTCAAAAATGACAGACACTTTGGCTCCTGAGTCCCATTGACTTTCAAAATAAATACATTAAGGAAAATATAATACAAGTAATTGCAACAAAACTACACACAATGACAAAGCCAGTGCAACTGGGAGTTCTTACAGAGAGCACTGCTGATTTACACCAATGTTTGGCACTATCTTGCTATTACAGGCAATGTTTGCAATTTGTTCATTTCGAATGAAGACTTATGCATATGTTATTTAGTGCTGTCTCTTTCGTGACTACTGACTGAGCCACCCCTAGCTATAAATAGAAAATGATGCCTCACATACATTACCACGTACTGTAACCTATGCTAAGACTGTATGGTAAAGAGAGGAAACGAGCAAAGGAAGTGGTGTATCTTATGGGAACATATAAACCCTGCAAGTCAGTTTCACTAACAGCCAAGGAGAGATTCAGAGAAGTCTTTCAAGAACAAGCAGGAAGGGCATACTGATTGCTAAGGTGAATGTAAATCAACAGGTTCAGTGTGGGTCTCAAAACACAGAGAAAGAATGTTCAACTTAGGAAAAAAAAAAGTGATGAAATTCCTGAGATACTTAAAGTCAGAACACAGCAGGGAATGGGTGGAGAGGGGGTCTAGCACAGGCCAGAGGTATACAAATGAGACCAGAGTGAGATGGAAAACCAGGGGAAATTTCTATAATGCTGAAGCACAAGTCAGAACCAGGGACCCAATCAGAGAGCGAGAAGGAGTGCACACTGCGAAGAGGGCTGAACTGCTGGAAAATCCTGAAGAACCCTTCTTAGATGTTTTTACATGTTGGGCTGTAAATTAACTCTGACCACTGTGTCTATATGGTAAAAGTTTTTGACTAGCAATACACTTAAAGACGTATTCTGTGGAATGGTAGTAAACAGGATACATTTGAATTATATTAAAAGATTACTGCTGCTTATCAGCGTTAAACTAACCTGGAAGTCAGTGCTGCACAAACAAAATAAAGTCTTCTGAAGACCAGAAGGATGGTCTTGTGACAGATGTTCCGATTTTTTAGGAACAGTCCCGATATTTGGGGCTTTGTCTTATATAGGTCCCTATTACCCGCCACTCCGTCTCGATTTTTCACACTTGCTGTCTGGTCACCCTATCTTGTGGTTAAGGCACTAGGCTTGTGAGATGTGGGTTCAATTCTTGGCTCTGTCTGTGCAACCTTAGGGACTGCCTGAGTTCAGTGTGCCTCACTTTGCCATCTGTAAAATGGGCCAATGATAATATTTCTCTCCCTCAGGGAGATGTTTTGAGATTAATATAATTAGTTTGTGAGGTGCTCAGGTATCTTGGTGAATGAAAGCAGCCAGAGTATGTTACAGTTGGTATCATTGCTGCTCTATTACATAAAGTGCTGGCAGAACTGCAAACAGAAATCAGTCTTGATGAGGCAAACTTTGACCCATGCAGCTGCTGGCTGAGATCAAATTGAGGCATTATTATCAGCTTTATAAATCACCTGCTTCCACCCCCCCGCCCTTTAAGGTCCAGTCCTCCTGCTGCTGAAACCAACAGGAAAATTCCCTTTGACTTTAATAGGAGCAAGACCGGGGGGGGGCCTCAGCATTTGTGTTTTCTCTGTGAAGATTTGATTGACTTCAGTAAAAGCTCATTGGCTTTGAAAACAGTCCATGTTTAAGCTATGGGATAACATCTAATCTATCTGAGAGACGGTGATCATATTTGTATATGGGGAGCGAAATAAATTCTTTGTAAGAGCTAGGGATGATTGCATGAAGTGGCAGAATCATGATGAATCACTTATACAGTACCCAGGCCAACACTAATGGGTAAAGAATGAAAAGGAATTGGTTATTCCAAAACAGACAGACATCACATATATCTGTCTCAGCATATCCATATCTTTCACTCACACCTGTGCTCTGTTTATTTAATAAAGGCTGTAACTAATTGGTAAAAATACCTCAGATCTTTTTATTGGGGTCCTAAAATAGCTTCTATGTAGATATTTAATCTATGAAAAATAAGTCTATTATATATAAGAGATTACATACCAGTCTATTCATTATATAAAATAAACCTTTACAGTCAAAAAAAGTACTGAGGCCTTGATTCAGCAAAGTATTTAAGCACACAAGACCTGACACTGAATCAGGTGCTCTCTTTACTTTGCAAGTTTGAAAATTTAAAATATTTTAGTAGCTCAAAATAGAATATGTTCACTGTACCTCAAGGAGGTAGACACCTGCAAATATCCTGGCTATCCCTCAGATCCTGCAGTTAACTCCCCAGCACTTGTGATTTTTATTGCAATATGTGATTTTTTTTCCTATAGCCCTTGCTGCTAAAATCAAGTGATTGTGCACAAATCTCAGCTTTCATTTAAAAATATTTTTTAAAAAAAGTTTCTAGCCTTTTTGGGTGTAGAGAAAAGCCTGAAAACATGAAACAAATGCACCCTAAAGACCCAGAAACCAAATAGAAAGAACCCAACATTTATAATTTAAAAAGCCCTCATGGGTTTAAAGACATCCTTCTTCATATAAAGACAGAGCTCAATCCCTAATGTGCTGGCAATCCCCATCTACTGTTAGGAGCTATCAGGCAGCCTTTTGAGTACTTTGATCTATACTAAGGGACTAGGCTGGTGCATAGAAGCACCCAATTACTGGGTGTGCAAAAGTCACCTTTGTATCCCCTCCTACACTGAGTGCTCGAATCTGTGTCAGCTGCAGCGCTTTTCCCCCTAGCCACACCCCCAACAGCACCAGCTGGGTGTGGGACAGGAACCACTGCAGCACTTCTGCACTATTATGGAAGGGAAGAGTCTCCACGTAGCCCTATCCATCTGGGTTAGGGCTGATTGAATCACTACATGTCATAAGAGGGTTTAAGCAGCTGATATGATTTTTGAACTTATTGCAATGCAGTTTGTGGGATTCTCGGCACACTCTTGTGGGCATTTGCACGGATTCTCTTTAGTATCACCTTTGACATAAAAGGTTTGACATTTATTATTTAACAGAGCAGCATGTGGCGGGGACGGTGTGTGACCAGGAACAGTACCACAGTTTGTTTTTCTTCCCAGTGGAAACATGAAAGTCACTATGGGGCTTGGTTTAATTGCTGTAAGTCCTATTGTGATATAGCAAGATAGGTCCCATTCCTAAAATCCACTTTACTGCTTCTTTGTTCTCTGCCCCTAGGCCCACTGACTCAGTCACTCTTCTTTTTGTGGATGAACCTGCATCTTTTCTTGACTGGAAGATAGGAGAGCTCAAGAGGATGACTAGAGACGGTGTTAAAATAGAACTGCAGTTCTATTTTGCTGCTCCCAAGAAGACTCAGGTTTCCTTGTGGTTTGTTTTCCGCTCTGCAATTTGTTGCTGCTTCACATCCAATTCTGCACCCAACTGCAAATAGGCTGAGCAGACAAGGCTCTGTCTCTGCACTCAGCATGTAGGTGGTACATGTACATACCAGAAGAGAGTGACTCCAAGAGATGATGTCCCTTGTTTTCTCATCCAGACTACAGGCACATACTCCAGACGTACCTGTACCGGTGTTTTTAGGACTGGAGACACAATTTCCAGAATATGAACACAGAAATGAACCACTCCTCTGAAAGCTTCCATTCCCTCTATTGTCACTGATAGCGACAACATGCATCAGAGATGCAAAAATCTCTCCCTCAGCTCAGAATAAATGTCATGTCTACAGTCCTGGTTGGATGAATAAAGCATTGCTCTTTATGGTACATTTCCAATAATGAACATCCTTTAATGTGAACTAGTCCACTACATACAATCTGTGCAATAGCTTTGAAATACATTAGATAGTAGGATGTAAAGATATAGTTCTACCTTGTTTTTTGGGCAAGCGGAGCAAGGTGGTACACTGAACTGAGTGGCATTTCTCTGTCTGTCCTGGAAATTTTCTAGGCATCAATAGCCAACACCCAATTGCTTTTTGTGAAAATTCACACCTGGAAGGGGAAAATGGGGGACAGCAGGAGTTCCTTGTATCAGGTTAGCCATGAACACATTCTAGCATAACAACACCCGCACCCCAGTTCTGCCCATCCTTTCATATAGTTTTAAAATGTTGCAGCCTGGCAGACTTATTGCCCAGCCAAAAAGCCAAGTAGTGGGAATGAGGGGGCACACTGAGCTTCTGGCATGGGGGGAGGGGAGAATGGGGTTCACATGGAATCCTTGGCAGGGGGGAGAATGGAGGACGATGGTATGGAGGAGAGGGGGACACACAAGCCCCTGCCAGGATGAGAAAGTGGGGGGAGCATATAGAGCCCCTGGCAGGGAGGAAATTGGGGGGAATTGCAGGAAGTCCCTGAAATAGAGGATGAGAGGGTGGCACACCAGGATCTTGAGTGAGGGCTGGAGGGATGCAAGGAGCCCCTGGGGTGTGTACTGCACCTGGCCTACAGATGCAACCAAGTTTGTGACTCTCGCTCGGCCTGTTTTTATGCAGGTCTTCCATTGCCAAATAAGAAAACATACCCTCCTCCTACAGTGCACCATTTTAGGCAGTTATTGCATTTGGAGGGTGGTTCACATCACTCTCCTTCAGTTTTGGGCCCTGGAACATTATGTAAGGGAAACAAGTGCATAACCATCTACTGAACAGCCACCTAAGTATGTCTCTAGGATACACTAGGTTAGCTGAGGCCAGGGCAAGAAAAACACGCTACACATTCAAGTGCAGCAGCCTGGTCCAAATGAAGAAAGGCAAAAAGACTTCTTCCAGCCAAATTTCAAAACACAGAAAAGAAACCCTGCCATTAGGAAGTTTTCAAAACCCTAAAAAGCTTGGCTACTCTCTGATGCTCCAGTCCTCTACCTTACTCTAGGCCCTCATTAATAACCCAATTATCTCACTCCAGCTGAATTCAGCCACATTCCCTCCCCCCAACTTCATGGCTGGGTTTGATGGCAATCATTGCTTGAGAGGAAGCAGCTGAAAAGCTGCTGTGCTGCAGGAAAGAATTTTAACTCTCTTCCTGTCAACTATGAAGCAAGGTTTCTCTGCCCCCTGGCAGCATGTAATTGCTCAAAGGAACACTGTTAGCTTAAAAATCATATGTGGTCGATCAACTCATTTCTTTACCTATGTTACTAGTGACACCTTAGATTATTAGAAATTGAATTTACCTTCTCTGTGCTTTTTACATTTTGGATTTCTGTCAGCTTGGACAATGAAAATCAACGCCAGTAAGGCAATCTCGCTCTTGGATATAATCAGTTTTACATTCAGGGTCTCAATGCTGCACTGTTGGGTTGCAAATGTTGCAGGGGAATGTTTGTTTAAAAACAAATGCTTCTGTAAAAAATGCACCCTGACAACAGGCACTTTTATTAGGAGAGGTGCTTGAAAAATAAATGGAAATAAATATATGATGAGCACTCAGTTAGTTGTGTGGACAAAAGTGGCTTGGGCAAATTAGTCCCATTAGTGGGGCTACTCACAGTAATAAATTTGAGCTGGTGCATAGTGTCTGCAAGGCCAGCCTGAACGTCCTTCTTAACCTTTTTTTTTTCTTGCTGAAATTATTCATCTACTTTGACACGTGACACTGTTGAATCTGGAAAAAAGTCAAAGCCAAAAACCAGCCATGTAAGGACCTGATCCTGCAAAAAACACACACATACTTCACTTTATGCTCTGTATGTACTTGTCTGTAAAGTTAACCACATGTATAAGGGCTTTGCCGGCATGAGGTCTAAGAATTTAGGTTCACAGCTTGCCATCGGATCTGCTTGGGTGGCCCCTTATACCCACAAAGGGCCCTATTAATTTCAGACGGGATCTGCACAGAGGTAAGGGGCCACCTGCATAGATCCTCTTTCTAGATTAGGGTCTTTTACCGAGGCTGAGGAGAAAGGCTTCACTAACAAAAATCAGTTTAACTCCGCTTCACTGTACCAAAGGAGCTGAGTTAAAAACTGAGACTAATTCTGACAAGTACTTCTATATTAGTCAGATGGAAGTAAATCTTGTTTACCTCACATGATCATACGCCTTCCCCTTTCTCCGTAGTAATTTAGAAATGCTGGGCAGTACTGCCAATCCACGATCACATGTGGCTATTTTATTCCAAACCACCACAGATTCTTAGAGCATTTCTGGACTGTATAAAATGAGTAGGTTTTTTGCATTCACAAACCTTTAAAATAAAATATAGATTCATTGTCCAGTTCAAAAAGATTTTAACAGTGGACTTAGGGAAACCAGGTAATGCAGGAGTTTGGTAATGGCTTCTGGAGTTTTTCACTGGACTTTGCTTGTTTAGGTTTGGTGTCTAGGTCCATTACACATTGGCCTGTTGTTACCATCTGAAGGCTGTTTTGTAGCCTATGCAAGATGAAGTTGCACTAGGAGGTTTCAGTGCAGTTCCTATGGCCCTAATTGTATGAACACTCGGGTTATGTCTACATTAGGACCACTTTACCAGTGTGGGAACACTCCTTATACTATAAGAGCAAAGAACTCCTAGTGTGGCTGCAGCTTATATGGAGAACATTGTGCTTTTGTCGTCATAGCTTATCTTCTCCTCTTCCCCCACAGCACCAGGTGAAATAAGCTATACTGGTAAAAGAGTAAACGCCAGGTTAACTACATCTACACTATGGGCTTTTGCCAACCCAGCTCTATCAGTCAGGGATCACAGCTCTTCACGCCCCGGACTGACAGAGTGATGGTGGCAGAAGTCTGTGGTGTAGGTATTACATGTATATGCTTAATATAAAGCTCAGCATATGCATAAGCATTCGCAGGATCAGGCCTTTAGTGGCAATCTCAGCAGAGAGGCTAAGCACTGAATGGGAATGAAGCAGCAATTGAACTAGCCTATAGAGAGTCCCTTCAAGCCTATGAGGCTGAGACTCAATGGTGGAACAACAAAAGATTTCTAAACCCTGCACTATTCATTTAGCCCCTTCCATTAGAACTTAATTCACTTTAATATATTATACTTTTCCATCAGTGTCTAGATAAAAGCCTGAGATTTCTCCTTCTCTGGGTGGGGCCCAGAATTCCACTCCCACGTTCACTCTGTGGGCTAGAATAAGGTGGAACCATTATAAAGGCAACAGCTAAAAGCTTCAAGTCTAGTACTCAGTGAAAGTGGTGGCTCTTCCCCAAACCTGGCTCTTGGATAGAGGACGGTGCTGAGGCATGGACACTTGTTGAAGGGCTGTGAGGCAAGAGATGAGGGATCATTTGTGGGAGGAGTCACTTAAAGGGCAAGAGTTGGGCATTGAAGAGCTCAGGAAGTGACCTTTTTATTTCTTCCAAACTTTTCCAGAAATAGTTTAGCTGCCTTTTAACTAGGAGGAGCTGAAGATTTTTCCAATTAGCCAGTGGAATAACTTTTATGACTTAGCTCTTGTCTATGGGAAACTAACATTTTAATAACTTTTTTCCTTACTAACTCAATGGAGCTACTCAAGTGCATGAAGTTACTCATGGATGTAAATATTTGCAGGATTAAGGCCTCACTAGGTCATAGCTTAGGGTGATCAGATGTCCCGATTTTATAGGGACAGTCCCGATTTGTGGGTCTTTTTCTTATATAGGCTCCTATTACCCCCCACCCCCACCCTGATTTTTCACATTTGCTGTCTGGTCACCCTATCACAGCTCCATGCATCTGATGGAAGTGAAGGTGCCATTACATATTTTACTAACGTGCTGTGTAGTGCTGCACAGGAGTTGGCTCCATAGTGGACAGCCCTTTATTTTTGTTTCAGCTTGTTTGTGACTGTGAGTTTTGCTATTTATTGTATTGATTTAGGTGAATTTAATATACTTACATTGGGATTCACAAATGTTAAAATTTCTACTGACGCTTTGCTGTTTCCAGTCTCTCTCCACTAGTTTCCGTCCTTTTTTAAAATTAGTAAATGCTACATCGTCAACTACTATTGGACCTTTACTGCCTACTTTTTTCTGTATTGTTTGAAATTACTATGTCAGATGAGGGCCACATTTCTAAGGCTCCTCTAAAATAAAGGCCAGAGAATTCTGAAGCCCTCTAGGTAATTACTCTTGTCCACTTTTTATTGACAGGAGTAATTTTAACAACATCTCCAGACTACTGACATATCATATAAAAATGTCTCTGAGGAAGCCAATTACAGATTTAACCCCTGATCCTGCAATGAAATGCGTGTAGGGAGACTCCTGCGCTCACACTCAGCTCTAACAACTTCAGTGAGGTTTTACGTGGGGATAAGCATCTGTCTTCATACAACTCATTGCAGGATTGGGACCATGTTGCAGGATTTTCTTTGCATTAACGTCATTCTGCTACATAACAGCCATTGTTAAAAGTTATCTAACTTTAGAACTGCTACAGTCTAGAGAGCAAGTATATATTTAGACAATTTTAGGCAGTGTCATGGTGGTTTTGAATGACATACTGGGGAAGGGAGATATATTTCATTAAAAATATTAATGGAAGCCAAAATTATCCTTTAAAATACAATCAGCACGGGTCTGATTTACTATGACATAAGATCCTGCTTGTCCTCTGAAGACAAAACAATATGTCTGGGACAAGTGCACATGTTACCTATGCTCACTCTCTGCTTTATAGTCATTTGCCGCTCATTTGCCAGGCTCCTGAAAAAAGAAACTATCTGTGTTTTTTCTATACTTTTAATGGTCTATCCGGCATGAGGATGACACCTCTGGAATTGCTACTGTGTGGAGTGAAGGTTCCCAAGCTGTGCTCTATGGACCACTCAAGCTCCACAGTGCACTTGGCTGGTGAGATGTGGAGAACTGGCTGGTCCCATGGTGTCTACTCTCCTCCTTGTTTACAGCGAAGAGAAACAGACCAGATGGAATGAGGAAGTGACATGAAGAGCTAAAGTAGACAGTGTGACTAATTTATTTAAAAAAGAACAAAGTATTTATCACACCAAAACCAGCAAAAGATATATAAATATTTTCCTAATATTGCTTTTCAATGTCACTAATTACCATGGTTGCCATGGGGATGTTATGCAACTCCCAAGAGGAATGAAGGAGGTGGTCTGCAAAGCAATCTCTCTGTTAAGATGCTGTACACACTGGAGTTAAGAGCTGAAGAATCAGCAGCAGAATGCCCCTTGGTTGTAAGATTTCATAAACCCTGGCAAAATTCACCTGGTTTTAAGTTACACTTTGAATTTGAAATACACCAAAGATGCCAATAGGTGTTCTGAGATCTAGCTAAAGTGGGGGAGGTTTCTGGTTACACTTAAAAATCAAAATCAGATTAGTTCTTCCTGGTTTGGTATTTTGCTTTTGCTTGGCCGGGATCCTCCCCTCACCATGCTACTTTCTTCTGGGATGAGGGAGGATGGTACTCTTCTATTCTGCTCATCTCTGTTGTTTTCAGCTCGGGTGGCTGGTTAGATGTCAGAGATGTCTTGATCCTATAGTAGTGCACTCACTAGCATCTGAAATCCAGAGAGCAATCAAGCAGCAGTAACAGAAGGGCAAGGAGGATTCCTTTGCAGGTCCTACTGCTGCCGAGTGGCAGATTAGATAGACGGCCAGTTCCTCAGAAGATACATTTTGAGAAATCAGAGGAAGGGAGACGGTACCTATCAACTGGCCACCCCTAATAAATGGAGCTGAGAAGGAAAGGTCAGCTGGCTTTCCCCATAGAAAGAAAAGGGTTCGGGCTGTAGGGAAAACGATTTTTGCAGTAGCACGTAGGGGCCCCAGTCACCACACAGGGCACTGTACAAATATAGAAAATCCTTTCCCCAAGGAGTTTATAATCTAACTATAAAACAAGACACAACAGATAGGAACATTAAACAGACACAAGGTAACAAAAACTGGTCTCATGAAAAACAGTGGTGCCAGCCCAATAGCACCATTATTTAGGCATCATATCAGAGGAGAGTTTTATAGAGAGACCTGAAAGGAGAACAACGAGGTGTCCTCGAATATGTTTATGGGGAGCTCATCCCATGCTCGAGAGGTAGCAGAGGAAAAAACAGTGAGTTTTGTTGACTATGTAACAAAACTAATTTTGCTAGGTTCACGTGGCTTCATACAACAACTTCAGTTTGATTTTTCTGGGGGGTATGGATGAACCTGAACTGCAAGCAGAATTTTGGAGAGATGAAGGAACTCTTGCAAATTCCAACCAGTAGATTTTCACTCTGCCCCAATAAAGATAATGGGTGCATAAATGACTGGAGACATTGCACAAGTGGATTAATATCCTTAGTGCAAAGTGTTTCCTCCATAATTATTTCCTCTTAGTCCTTTTCCTCTTGAGGCTTGACCGCAACCTCCTATTCTACTGTCATCAGGATTCCAATGACATTAAAACTAAGACGTAGCTGTTATATCCAGGACTTTATATTGACCTGGAATATTAGCAGCAGGTGAGTGGCTAATGTAATTTTTTTGTTTGTGAACTTTTTTCCTTTTTTCAGTTAATTTAAAAGGAAAGAGTTGTGGAGAAAACAACCACAGATAATGAATATTTTCTAGACCAGCAAGTCCAGGTAGTAACAGACTACTCCAGTAGACCAGTCTACTTCTCTTAAAATTAGGAAGCTTTTGCCTAATGTTATTCAAAACCACACACATATTTATTTTAAACAGATAAAATGCCAAACACACACAGTGGTGAATCTACAATGTTTCAAGGTCTCAGACATATATTACAAAATAGAACAGATTGAGATTATTTCTTTAGACCTACCAGTAGCCAAATTATTATAAAGGTATAAGTATATAAATATTTCCATGGCTCTGACAGATTAGATTTCTTTGACATGGTACAGTACATCTTGATTATGCTTTGTAGTTCTCTAATAATAGATTTAAACTGTAAATGGATTTAGGGAATTTTTTTAAAAACATTAACAAAAGGTGGATGAATGTACAATAAATATTAAAGCAGGACAGAAAACAATGCAGGCTTTTTAATTTAAAAAAAGTGACATTCCAATTTAAAAATCTGATAATATACTTTCCACTACACACAAATACTTGTTAATATACAGTTTCATACTATTTATTAAACATATAATAGGTAGGTCATCTGATACAACCCACTTTCCTCCCCCTATCAACTGACCTGCATCCTGGCAATATAGCTATGAGCTGTGAGACTACCAGACTCTCAGACAATATTAGTGTCTCATAAATGTAGATACTGAGCTCCAAAGACTTTAACAGTTGTTTCATAGGAGAGAGAAAGTGTGATGCATGCAGCATCTGTAATGTTTAATTAAGGAGACAGGGATTTTCCAGGATGCCTTTGTAACACAAAGAGCATTTAGAATCAGCATCAGAGTATATATTTTCCAAATCACAACACCCACACGTTTCCTTAGCTGAGTAGAAATTTTCCTTCTATGGCTGCATACCTAAAATTAGCCTGAAGGTCAAATCTGAATAGAAATACCCTTGCTATGGGACGTGCTGGGAATGATTGGTGCAGTGGGCTCAATTTTGCCGTTGAAAACCTTGATTTAATTTTTTTAAAATAACAGTTGCTTTTACAATTACAAGAGCCTGGGGAAAGGAAAAATGAGCCCTGCTGCACAAAATCGTCAGCCCATAATCTACTTTCATTGTGGGGCTATTTTTGTAACCAGCTGTTTTAACTATTACAATCAAGATGGATGTAGAAAAGAAGATATATAGGAGGTTTCGGGGTAGCTGGGCACCAGTAAGTAAGAGGGTAGCTTTTTTTACTACATTAAAAAAAAAAGCTTATATTGAAGCTAGAGTTTATTGAGAAATTCTACATTTTAAGAAACTTATTGTCAAGGAGAAATTAAAAGTTCAGGACTAAACATAATGGCTTAACTTGCAATGGTATTATGCAAGTTTAATTGCATGCAGAGCTATACCATTTACACTCTACAAAAAGCAAAAGCACTGTCTTACAAAAAGTGCATTTATCAGCCACAGTGTTTTATTGAGTGCTTTAATAATACAAGTGTACATCAACTGATCCACAGTCCAAAGTGGCAGGTCCCTAAGAAATTTACAAGCACTTTTTTTTTAAAGTAAATCAAAATACATATTCTTTTGTTCAACCCAATAGCCTTCTGTGCGGGAAACAGAAGGCTAGTGATAAACACAGTCTTAGTAATGCACAGTGATTCTTGATTTTAAGCTTTTATACAAAACTTGTTCCCAGTAGCATGCACCCACCATTAAAGACTTCAGTACAAAAAAATAACCCTAAACACTACATTTAAGTAGAAACGAGATATAATTCTGAATTTGTTTGTTTTCCCAAAGACCACATGAAAGGAAAAAAACCACACATCAATACAAAGCTTTGGGACAAAGCTCTATACTATTACAGATCCAACATTCTTTGCACTGATAACCAAAATTCCCTGTCTACATTTGAGGGAAGCAACTTTCAAGTTAACAGAATGAAAAACCAAAACCAAAACAAACAAACAAAGAACCAAATACAAATAAAAACAGAAAGGAAGGAAGGAAGGAACCTTTTGTCACAAAATTGTTCAAAATGTAATAAAAAATAAGAACAAAGGGGAGGGAAGGGCTATTGATGCACTTAGTGAATGTGCTTGCACAGGTCCAGCATGTTCTATAGTAGATTCCTATGTAGCATATCTCTTGGTCCACTGTCTTGCCATTCTGTCATGCTCTGCTCTGTTAGTCATATACTGAGTGGCAATACTTCCAACCAGGGGGTCAGCTGAAAAGAAAACAAAACCATGAAATACTTGTCAGCCTTTGAAGGACTGTCTGCTACAGCTGGAGTCCAATGTAATGTTGTTAAAACCAGCTCAATTAAGCTCTGATAGGCTTAATCTGAAGAACAAGGTGCATTTATGTACGCTTTTCCATTTTAAGAGCAGATCTGCATATAGGGAGAAATAATCAAGAGGATGTGGGGTGTTTTTTAGCTGTGTGACTATCAATAAATTACCAGGGGATACGTAATTGAAACAGAGCCAATTTTTTAAAATTACACTTCATAACTCTTAAAATAAATGTTTCATTATTATTTCAAGACAACAGTTACATAGAATATTTCACAATTCAGATAATTCACATGACAAGAAGTTTGTTTATGACCTCCAGCTCCTGCACATCTCTCCCCTTCCCCCCATCCATGCCGTAAATACCAAACAATTATGGTGAGCACCAATCCCATTATCATGTGAAAGGGAGTGTATGAAAGTGTATGGATTTTTTATTTTACTTTTAATAGCATAAAAATAAGTTTAAGAATTAGAGCAATACACAGTTTCCATGGGAATTAGATAAACCTAAGAGTCTTGGTATTGTTGGTTTATGTGGGCTTTTTGCACGTCTGGGAACTCGTCATGTGGCCAAAATAATGCATGATCTGGTCTTCCTGTGGTACTTTCACTGTCCCCCAAAAAAGAAATATCAGAGGAGACCAGATCTCACATAATACTGGCTCCATAAATGGCTCTTCGAAGCATTAAACAAACCAACCACCCAACCAATCTCTGGGAGAGCGAAGGGAAATCCCACAACCAAGTTCATACACACCTCTCTAGGAACGGCTGTACTTAACCAACATTTCTCCCTTTCAAGCAATAATATTTTGTCATTTAAAATCAGGTACAAATCTACTGACAGATTTTTTTCTTTTCTGGGCTGGTATGTGTTCTTCCTGTTTCTGGTAGAGCAGTGAGTCTCTTTATTACACCTTACAGGCCCTACAGCATGGATACCATATTTCAGGCCCAGAAACAACACATATGACTCCTATTACAACCAGTTAATACTGCTTTTTAATTGGTTGGAGATGATGCTGTTTGGCAACATGAGTCACATTGCTGGTGATCTGAGTAAAGTGCTTCCATAGAACTTCTAACCTACATCACTCTGAGGACCAAAAGCCAGGTCTTTTGCATGGCAGAAGAATTCTAATTAGAGTTCAAGGTCAGCATAAGTTATTTTGGGTTAGCCAGATATGGTTAGATTGGGTTATTTCCAGTGTTTGTAAATAACCTAATGAAAAATATCTGTGGCGCTGTGGTTAGTATTCTGAGGACTGGAGTCTTTGTTCCTAGATTCAGTCTCTCCAAGCTAACAAAGAGGGACAACACTGTGAACGCTGCATGCTCAGTCGCTTGGGTCCCACTCCTGAAAATACGCACGTGTTTAACTTTAATACCCAGAGTATTTCCAATATGGAACAAATGAGGGTAGAAAAGTTAAACGTGTGTATTCGTGTTTGTGGGATCAGGGGCTTAAACAGAAAACACATGATTTCACATGATAATGTCCTCTCTACTTGATCCAGGAGTGGCACTGGTTGGTACCAACCATTCTTGCCAAAGATGAGTCACCATAACCCAAAGCCTGAAGGAGCCTTTCTCAAGACTCCAGAAGAAAAGAAGAGCATTATGGTAACAAGAAGAAAATTGAAACAACAAAAATAGCAACTGCATTAAAAATGCAACTTTGGAGGCCCATCGACCCTGCTCCCATTGAAGTCTATAGCAACTTGCTATTGATTTCAGTGGTGTGAGATCACACCCTTCATGTACATAATGAAACAACTTTGCAATGCTATGAATTGAATTAACTGTGCTTGGTATATGAAGTGTGTCATCTTCAAATAAGTAAACCTGTATTTTAATCATACCCCAAATCAGTTATGAAATGAATGAATACCAACAAATACAGACATACTGTAAAATGAAATACAAATAACTATGTTAAAATAAATTGAGGAGGCACACATACCAATAGTAGCAAGAAAATATGAGTTGAGTGTCTTAACTCTCACTGTTGTATAACGTATTTATCCTTCACTACTGTGGGAGGGCAGGCTGCCATGGAGGGCAGTAGAGCCTAGTGATTAACTAATCCTGTCACCTGGCCTCAGCTGTTAAGGGTTTGAAAGGGTCCTGATATAGAGACTTAAGGGTCCTGGGAAGAGATGGTGCTTCTTGCAGGGAGGGCCAGGCAACACTCCCCTCTCATCCCATCAAGTGGGAAGGAAGTGTGAGAAGGGGACCAGTATAAATGCTGCCTCCTCCCTCACACCAGAGAGGCACTGACAGGAGAAGGCTAGTCTACTGAACTCCCCAGATTGGAAGACTAATTGGAGAGAGTGTTTGGGTGAAGGGAGCTAGCAAAAAGCTTTGCAGCTGGGAAAGAGGCCAGAGAAACAAATTCCAGCTCCAGAAAGAGGGCTGAGGGGAGTCCCTGCTTGAGGGAGGGGAAGATGACTAACCTAAGGCAAAGAGGCCTGAGACACAACCCCAGCCCCAGAGAGAGAGCTGAGGGAGGAACTGCTGTTCAAAAGAGGGAAATACTGGTTACTCTAAGGCAAGGGGCTTTGGATACAACCTCTGTCCCAGGAAAAGGGCTGAGGGAGAACTCCTGTTTAAAGGAGAGAAATGCTGATTGTTTTAAGGATAGAGGCAGAGAAAGCTTGTAGCAGTACAATCCAGCTGCTGTGGGGAGGAGCTGAGACTGGCTCTTAGGAAATGCCTCTGTAGCTGGTCTCAGGAGAAGCTGTGAGGAACCACAAAATAATGATGGAGGCAACAGAATCTGCAGATCTTGTGAAGATGCTGATGAGTGAGGTAAAGATACGAGCAGCACAGGGAAAATGGTGGTGGGATTGGAGGAATGGCTCTTAGGTGCCTAAACAGGGTCCCTGGGCAAAAAAACAGAGGAGATGGCCTGGGTTTCCCTACTGCTCCCCCAGACTTAGAGGGGAAGCATGGGTGTTGAGAATAAAGGAATCCCAGAGTGGCAAGTGCCAGATGGAGATGGGCTTGAAGGCCTTTAGATTTTGTGTTCCCTTTTTAACCTCAGAAAGGGGACTGCATTGAGCAGTGACCTCACTGGGGGGTTAGGCCACATACACTGACAGTCTGTTGTGGCACCAGAACAAATAAAGAGGTGCTAGACTGACAGAGCCCCTGCAACTCCACTCCTAGACGCTAGAGGAGCCACTCTCTGAGAAGCATGACTACAGCTACACATACAGAGTTGGCCAGATTCTGCCAAGACCTACTCCTAGTGTAAAGGAGGCACTGCTGTGCTGCCTGAATTGAAACCATTGTCGTATGCAGTGTAGTTGTAACTGTGTCAGTCCCAGGATATTAGAGAGACCAGGTGGGTGAGGTGATAAAGGATTAAAATATTTATCCTATGCTCCATAAAGACCATGTACTTTTTCCACATTTTCTTTTCACATCACTGTAAAACTGATTCTTATTTTCCATATGCAAATGTCTGCATTTATTTCAAACAGTAGAAATTTGTTTATATAAGAAACTACTTTTTTTAGTAGTGGCATAATTCAGTAGTTACACCACAGTTCATTTTAGAAATCAAGTGGGAGTGCGTCCAAACAATGAAAAATAGTGGATCAAAATGTAAAAGTAATGCACAGGTTTGGTCTGATCAGGAGAACTTATGAAATACGTTAAAAGGACAAACACAATAAATAATAACAAAATTAAACTACACTTTATGAGAAGCTGAGGAAAAACCAGAACAAAGAATTATTATTTACAAAAAATATCTCATAAAAATCAAGCCAAGCCAAAATACCGGCCTTAAAAATAAACACATACAAATTATGGTGAAGTGCAGCTCTGCTATGGTTAAGGTACCAAGCAGTTTACTGTTTATAAGAAGTTAAGAAGGAGGGGTCTGATCCTGCAAAGACATATACACAGGTGGCCCTATCTCAAGGGACTACCAATGAAAACATGGTGACTCCTGTGCATAGGTATTTGCAGTATTGGGCCCTTACTGTTCGTGAAAGTAAGTGTTGGTTTAAGACAGCATGTACAGCTACCCCAGATAGCACGGCTAATGCAGAGTAATCCTGACCTGTAACATCCCTGCTAGGGCAGTAATGAGACTCTCGAGCAGAGATTACTAACTGTACTAAATTATGCGGTGGGTTTGTGATGGCCATAAATATTGATTGCAGTGAAACCATATTATGCCTAACTCAGGATTTCCCCAGCACAGTAGATGTTGGTGACTAGGACACATATTATCAGTTTATAGAAGAAGTTGGTGCAACTCCAGCAACTTCAGACTTTGGCCCCAGCAACCTGATAATTTACTATTGCATGAAGTCCACAACTCACAGATTTAAAAATCAATTGCCTAGTGTACTGAAGTAAAGCTTATTATACAATATCAGGACTGAAGTGGTTCCAAGTGAAGGCAGAGTAAAGAGGCCAGCAGGTAAAGCATTATGCTTTATGGTATCAGATGGATTCCATGCAATAGCATCATCTTATGGTAAAAATAAACAGACCAATAGATCCTGCTGTTGCAAAATCAGTGGACAACAGCAGTCTTCTGCACCTCAGATAAGGCTGTGGTCATGTAACAGAATTTGCAATACATTGTTTCGGACTGTGGATACACAATATGCAAGATTTTGTAAAGGTTAAAGAGAACAATGTAACTGCAACTGAATTTAGTACAAGAGTGATTCAAAACCAGGACAGCAACAGGGTTGGGGAAGGGCAGCAGGCTCCCCGCTTGGCCATAGACCCTACCTAGTGGGAGAGATATGGACCAGTTCCGGTCTCTCTGGTGGGGGAGGTGGAGTGGGCAGAGAGGTCCTGGCTAGTCTCTATCTTACCTGGCTCCCTGCTTCCCAGAACCTCAGGCTGACATCTCTGAAAGCTGCCTCCTCTACCTCTTTCGCTTCCAGGCCTGTGCTACCTGGCAGTTAATCTGGGCACCTTCCATCCTCCTTAGGAAATTCTGTTTCTGCCCATGCTCGAAACACATGGCAAAGGATAAAATTCCATGATGTAGTTCATGATGGACAGTGGCAACCAATGGAACCAACATTTGAAGGAGTTTCTTGGTTATTAGCAATAGACCTGTGGCTGACAGCTTTCTAAATGTGGGAAGAATTATGTAATTCTCATGTTGCACTGGAATTCATTTCACTGCACTTTAGTTTTAACTGCTGTGCATAGCTTAACATGACTTGATGGGCTGATCTACAATGACTTGCCATGTTCTTTTGCAGCACACTTAACATGATTTCAAAATGTGTTCCTCATGTCTGTAGTGAGGCTAATCAAATTTACAGCCCAATTCTAGTCTGATTCCCCCTTTTCAAGGGAGTTCATGTACTGAGGACTTGGATGAATCCAGGTTTAATCATTACAAAATTTCAGCTTTGTTTAATGCTAGTTATAATGCTTTATCATTCACAAGACAGACTATAATTCTTCCTTAAAACTACATTTCCCCCAAATAAATGAAATTTATTACTATGCTATATTTTAATCTGATTGTATTTTTGCAGCTAATTTCAAGTCAGCAAATAACAATTTCAGAGCAGAACTCATCTCTTGGGCTTTTGAGTGTTGTTTTACGAACACAGCAAACATACTTCAATGAAATAAAAAAATGGAGAGAGTGTGTCTCCTCCATCAGCCACATGATGTGCAATGAAATCCCAATTTCTGGTGTCAGAGTGGTTAAAGGAACACCAATTTAGCCTTAATATGTTTGTTTGTTGTAAATAAAATAGTTTTTACAATACCTAAATATTTCCATTATATTTAAAATTTCAGTGGGGAAAATATCTGATGCAGCGAGTTACTAGAGTACCAGAAAAGGGTTCCAGAACATTTACTGAGGCTAACTAACACAGCCGTGTAAAAAAATCTCAGAATCCAATCAATTGAATAATAAAAATATCTTTTAAAAAAATTATTATTTAGTTTTATTATTTAGGATCTGGAAAAGCCAGTCCCTGCAGCTGAAGAGGCATAACAAAACCGGCAGAATTTTAGGGGCTGGATCACTGCCATTTACTGAAAGGTCTTATTCTGCCTCTTGAGCTACAAACTCTTCTGCTTCTTAAGATACAAGCTGAAATCCCACTGTACAGGATCTATAGATCTTCTAGTGCAGAAGAGTTGCTGGGGGTGGGGTAACACTTGACAAGTCTCCTTTCATTGTTCGGTTTGAGTTAAATGCAAAAAAAGTAAATAGAAGGCATAAATAAAAGTAAATTAGTGTTTTAAATATTTGGACATTATATATATGATTTGTAACTTAACAGTTACCAACCTGTGGCCTATGGACCCAGGGGCGGCTCCAGACCCCAGCACACCAAGCGCGTGCTTGGGGCGGCATGCCGCGGGGGGCGCTCTGCCTGTCGCCAGGAGGGCGGCAAGCGGCTCCGGTGGACCTCCCGCAGGCGTGCCTGCGGAGGGTCCGCTGGTCCCGCGGCTTCGGTGGAGCATCCGCAGGGTCGCCTGCGGGAGGTCCACCGGAGCCGCGGGACCGGCGACTGGCAGAGCGCCCCCCGTGGCGTGCCGCCGTGCTTGGGGCGGTGAAATCGCTAGAGCCGCCCCTGTATGGACCACTAGAGAGCCACAGAATATTTGCTGGTGGCCTGTGGAGAAGTGAAGGGTCACATGGTCCTTACTATTCTTCCAACTATTCCCTGTACTACTTGCTGCATGTCTAAGCAACTGCTGTATTTGCCATAGGGATGTCTTGCAGCTGTGAACAGGAAGGGAGATAGGCTTAATGATCCTGGGTGTGAATGAGCCACAAGACAGTATCTCTTAAGATGTGATCCATACTACGAAATAGTTGGGGATCTTTGTTTTAAACTCCTTTAGGCACAGTCAAGGTCCTAAGTAGGATGGGTACACTGGAATAATTCTTCCTACACAGTGATTAGGCAGTATACAGGTGACTATTGTCAGTGGCTAAAAATAAATGTAACAACAGCTGTATTTTGGTTGGTAATATTAATGCAAATACCTATACAGGATGGTATATATTCCTATATTGATTTGCAGTAATGTCCAATTTTTCAAAGGTGATTAGTGTGTGGTTAGTGCCATGAAACTCCAGCATTTATGCATGTTCATATTTACCTACCTTTGAAAAACTGCCCTCAAAAGTCTTAATAAAACAACGTGCTTTCTTAAGATTCAACATGATTAGAAGGAAACTGAAAATGCAAATCATTCACCGGAACACCAGTTCACTTAAGAGCAAATGAAGTAGATAATGCTGATAGTTTAACACACACCAAAAATATATCTGTGTCCTTAAGCTTATTATTAAAAAATGCACAACGTGGTTCTTTAATTAAACCCTGTGTGTTTCTTAGGGCATCAGGGCTTGTATTATAATAGGAAAAAACTGACCGTAAAAAGGAAACATAAAAGCTATTTGGCCCAGGTCCACAAAGGGACTTAGGCATTGTGAAGCTCAGTGTTACAACGCATAACTTGTAGGTGCCTAAAAAATCACAGGAACAACAAAATGATTCACAAAGCTTGGGTTAGATGCCTACACTCCCTATACAATGAATGGGGAGAGACAGGTGCCTAAAAATGCAATCCACAAAAGACAGCATGCTGGACAGGGAGCCACCTATGCCAGCCAATAGGAGATACCATTGAGAGGGGGTATGTGCTAAGTCCACCCCCCTTACAGAGATAGGTGCCTAAGTCTGACTGCAGGGAGGCACCTCTCTCTGCTAGCAATCCATGAATGGGAGTCAGGCTGCCTCACTCCACACAAAACAGCCTAGAGGGGGAGGAGGTGGAGTCCATCTTAAACTCTTAGCCACATTCCACACAAAAGTGCTGGGGGGGAGGGTGAAGGGAGAGAGTGAGAGAGAGAGACACTGTAGCCTGGTGGTTAGGGCACCCAGGAGGGAGACCCAAGGTCCAGTCCTCCTGCTCCAATGACTCTTTGGCTGCTGAGAAGTGGGAGACCACTGTTCAAATCCTTTATCCCCCTCAGGCAAAGGGGGGAATTGAACCTGCGTTTGCCAGATGAGTGTGCTAACCACTAAAAGTTAAAAGCAAGTACCATCATCTCTTCGTCTAGCTAGATTTTGAATGGGACCCAATCCGGTAGGTAGCCTCCAAGTATGCCTACTGGATCAGGCCTGCATACGAGTGACTTAGAGAAGCACCTATCTTAGGTAGGAGATTGGTATCTGCATGCCTAGACTGAGGCAGTAGTGCACTTGCCCAAAGGCAGAAACTTAGTAACTTTAGTGCCTAAGTAACTTTTACAGCAAAAATGTAGGCTCCCAGTAAGCTCAGGCACCCAAATGGCAGCCAAGGGGGAATTTTGCAGATCACAGTGGAGCCTAAAACTGGGACTTACGTGCCCAAGTACCTTTGTAGAACTTGGCCTTTGGGACTTGCTGCACTATACATGCGTTTGGACAACTTAATAATCTGGGAACAAGGGGTTAAGAGAAGAAAAATGATTTGTTCTCTGATGGGAAATATCTTGCCTTAAGGTATCCAGTGTGCACATCGCCTGTTATAAACTTAAACTTCTAGAGCCACAAGTCAAAGCTACCAGGTGTCTTGGGATGGACAATGAGGTGTATATGAAGTACATCATAGTATCTATCAGTAAACATACAGGAGCAGCATTTCCTAACCTTTGTGGGGAGACTGGACAGTCGATATGGATCTCTCCTCCTACTATTATTAATTATGTACATGTGAGCAATTCCTTGGAGGTGGCACACTGAGCTATAGCACTAACCTTTTAACTTTGGAAATCCGTGCTACCATTGTAGAATGTAAGTGAAAATGAGTTTAATTTAGCACTAAACCCCAATTTTGCTACAATCAGATTAGCCACACAGATGGGCACCTGATCAATAGATGCTCAGGACTGGAATAGCAGAGTTGATGTAGGTCAGGATGAAGAGCAGTAGCAGACATGTGATGAAATTTATACATTGGTGCCTATGCTACAGTATGAAGTGCAATTCGTTTTTCATTTTCATAAGGTCTAAATCAGCTTACAAATAGTGTAACTTCTTTATATATACATCTATCCATTTACTGAAGCTAACTCTTTGGAAAGACTACTGCAGAGAGATACCGCTATCAAATAACCTAATATTTTACAAGGGAAGTGGGACTTAGAACAAATAAATTATGTGGTAAAAATAAACAAATAGCTATTTATGTACAAAAAACAATAACACATTCTAGAAAACTGTTCAATGTTTACTAAAAGAGGACACTAAGAACAAGCTATCTTTTAAAATATAAATCTGAATATATAAGCACAGTAGCAAGATAACTGAGCTTACCAAAATAACTGAGAATATTTTTGAATATTAACTGCATGGCAGTTGAAGCAGCAAAGACAATATGTGAAGAACCTACTGTAAATTATACTGGTGTAAAACCAGAGTAATTCCCCTGAAGTCAATGGAGTTATTCTGGATTTACACTGTTATAATTTACAGGTGAAGTAGGTCCTTCCTGTCTTAAAAGAGGGTGGGGAGAATTAACCTGTCAGATTAGCCTGGCCAAATTTAGATTCTTGTTGCAACAGAATGGTAATGTATTTAGGCATCAATGCTTTGTTAAACTATCAATTGTGCTTGATGTGATTGCCTGAGAGCACATGTATCTCATTAGGTGGAACCAACTGGAGGCTGGCTACCATTGTTGACATGGATTTGATAAAGTGGCAATAATATGACCTTCAAAGGACATCACCCCTGAATAATAATGAAAAATAAGTAAGACAGCAACTTTTATCCTCAGAGTACTAAGTGAAGGGTGTATCAGAAACAGGAGCTTGAAGACTGGAGGGTAGGGATAGGATACAGAGGGACCTAGACAAATTAGAGGATTGGGCCAAAAGAAATATGATGAGGTTCAACAAGGACAAGTGCAGAGTCCTGCACTTAGGACGGAAGAATCCCATGCACTGCTACAGACTAGGGACCGAATGGCTGGGTAGCAGTTCTGCAGAAAAGGACCTAGGGGTTACGGTGGACGAAAAGCTGAATATGAGTCAACAGTGTGCCCTTGTTGCCAAGAAGGCTAATGGCATTTTGGGTTGTATAAGTAGGGGCATTTCCAGTAGATCAAGGGATGTCATCATTCCCCTCTACTCAGCACTGGTGAGGCCTCATTTGGAGTACTGTGTCCAGTTTTGGGCCCCACACTACAAGAAGGATGTGGATAAATTGGAGAGAGTCCAGCGGAGGGCAACAAAAATGATTAGGGGGCTGGAGCACATGACTTATGAGGAGAGGCTGAGGGAACTGGGATTGTTTAGTCTGCAGAAGAGAAGAATGAGGGGGGATTTGATAGCTGCTTTCAACTACCTGAAAGGGGGTTCCAAAGAGGATGGATCTAGACTGTTCTCAGTGGTAGAAGATGACAGAACAAGGAGTAATGGTCTCAAGTTGCAGAGGGGGAGGTTTAGGTTGGATATTAGGAAAAACTTTTTCACTAGGAGGGTGGTGAAGCACTGGAATGGGTTACCTAGGGAGGTGGTGGAATCTCCTTCCTTAGAGGTTTTTAAGGTCAGGCTTGACAAAGCCCTGGCTGGGATGATTTAGTTGGGGATTGGTCCTGCTTTGAGCAGGAGGTTGGACTAGATGACCTCCTGAGGTCCCTTCCAACCCTGAGATTCTATGATTCTATGACTGTATAAAAAATGAGTAATACATCTGTCAAGAACTTTGGCTGTGAGAAACTTGCATTTGTAAGACTCAAACAGCTCAAGAAGTGTTTATCATCACAGAGATAATCTGGTGGTTAGGGTATCAGCTGCAGGCCAGGGTTCAATTCCTTGCTCTGCCACAGACTTCCTGCAGGACCCTGGGCAAGCCATTTAGCCATCCCCATCTGTAAAATAGGGATAATACCTCCCTACCTCACATTGTGAGGACAAGTAGGTTAAAAATTGTGAGTTGCTCAGATACTGTGGTAATGGGGGCCATATAAACACCACAGATAAATCACTGTAGGTATCTTAGTGATATTCCCGGGATAGAGCAGGCTTTATTTAAAGAAGGCTTTCAATGCATTAGAACTTTGAGTACTACATATTAGGCAGAAATTGATCTGCTTTCTAGGGGTTCATATAAAGGTTGAAACAACAGCCAGCTAGATACTAAAGAATATACATTCCAGCATATGTGACGTGATGCTGATGTACAAACTGATCTTCTGGAGGGTTAAGTTCATTGTGTGTGAACATAAGTGAGCTCTGCAACCCAATTTGAACACATCTGTCATTCAAATGCTCTGAATATGAGGAAGTGCAAAATTCTTTTCTCTAGACTTGCTGTCAAGGAACCTGGATGCATGTTGCCCAAAGCCACAGACTGGTGTGATATGAGGCTGCCTCATATGAAGATATTCCAGAAAGAAGGTGTATTATTAGGCTCAATGTTATTAATATGGTTCTTAAACAAAACTGCTGTTTTCCCGAGTGTTCTGCCAAGGCCAAATAGTTCTTGTTTCTTGTTTTAAGAAAGTAGGGGTTTGACCAAAGGTGGTGCTAGCCCACTGGGGGCCCTAAACAGGAATATTTTTGGCCTGTCCCCCTACTACAGACTAAAAAAAGTGAATAGGGGGTCCCCTTGAGCTGCCTGGGGCCATAGAGCTATTGCTTAGTCTGCTTATTCCTAGTGCCAGCGCTGGTTTTGACTCAGCAGTGTATTGCAGGGCTTCTATAAATTCCAGTTGTTGACTGGTGGTTAGCTGGGATTTATACTCTGGGAGCGTGTACTCTGGGTACTGGGATCTCTTGAAGACCCGTCCTTCATTAAAGGAGAACATGCATCCATTCACAGTATAAGTATGCTGGAACAATTTCAAGTTCTAGAATAGTACCCAATGCCTTGATACCTGGATGCTTCACATCCATTAGAACAACAAATCTATTAGCAAAATATCAGCACTTCCTAATGAACTCAACAAGACCATCACACCTATTCCTGTTACTAAAAACAGTACAGAAGACAAGCAAAAGCTTTACTGGACAGACACTTCTTACACTGCACTTGAAGCCTGTCAAACTAAGGCTCTGTTGGGCCACCCCAGAGAACAGTTGCAGTAGTCTGGATTTGCCTTAATGAGAAGAAAATTTAAATCTCAGATTCATTGTGTGACTGGCATGTATCTCTAAGTGCATAGGTTATGGACTACGGGTTTTAAGAATGCTTATTTCTTTGATTTATCATGGGGGATGGATCGCTAGGGATTTTTCATTGTTTTTTTAATCTATTCACATCCCCCTCCACCACCACCATTGAGCACTCTCTTCAGTTAAATCATCTTTTGGCACAAGTTCCGTAACATCCTTTTCAGATGCAGACAGAATTTCTTGGAAATGATCCTCCATATAACATCATGAACAATATTTCATGGTGAAGAATTAAGTGGGAAATTACTCCTTGAAAAATGATCACTCAGGTTCAAATGCCAGGGGTGAACAGTAACAGACAAGCATCAAATGCCACACATTATGCCCAGTCACTTGATACAGGTGTTGTAGCCATTCTTCCTGTCATGTCACAAACATTACTAGTTATTTGTTTTATGCTTGGCTACCTCTATGCCTTCCCAAGTAGTTTTCCTGATGAAATTCACTTGAAAAGGAAAGGGGTGGATTTCAGAATCTCTCTTCTATAAACCTGATTGGTGCTTGACCATAAAATCTGGCCGCTGAAAATATGGTTGTATGACTGATTAGTTTTTGTCTGCCCGTGATTCATATTTGATACAGTAAGGTTGGGAGTGAATTACAGAAATGATATATTCTCAGTATCTTTAAAAAACAGGTGGCTCTGAGTCCAGGCTGACAATCTTCAGCCAGGACTAGTAGTATGAAAAAACATAGCAATAAAGAGAGACTAAAGGGCAGGTAGCCACTGGAGGGGGCAGAGAGATTTATTTGAAAATAAAATTAAAAAATAGGCTAACATGAGGCAACTATTGTGTTTATACACCTTCTGCATAACTTCATATTGTTCAGGAAAACAGGAAACTGTTTTTCCAAAGGTAGAAATATAATCCTGAATTGACTGAGGAAGCATACAATGGACAATATTTAGAAGATAAATTCTCTATAAGCATCTTTGGGAGGAATGCCTGATATTGTAGTGGATAGGCTAATACTTTTAAAGTCCAAGGATCACAGAGCAGGTTTAGAAGATATGGGAGCAAAAACATTCATGTCCTATCTACACTTGTAGTACTATCACTGAAACCACTGGTGTGTGGAGCTGTACCAGCGGGTAATTCTACAGTGAAAATCGTAGGAAAAATGGAAGAGTAGACAAGGTAAGCAAAACATTTCTAATTTTATACTTGATAAAATAGGCTTATTGGGATGACGGGATACTTATACATGAGAGAGGGAGTGGGAAGCTACCTATCCAAGAAACCATAAGTTGTGTCTTTGACATTCTGTCAAAAGGGCTGAGAGAAGAAAAGGAAAGCTAGGGGGAAAGAGAATGTGCACTCTGCAAATGTAAGACTGTTTCGTTATTGCATCTAATCAAGGGAGTAAATATCGTTGTTTTTGCCAAGAATAAAATTACATATGTCATGCATACTGTTTATTTTGATTTAATCTGATTTTTCTCCTTCTCGTCTTACTAACTGGTTTTATGCAGTGTAGTAGTAGCTGTGTTAGCCCTATGATATTAGAGAGACTAGGTGGGCGAGGTAATATTTTTTAGTAGACCAACTTCTGTTGGTGAGAGAGAGAAGCGTTAGAGCCACACAGAGCTCTTCTTCAGGTCTGGGAAAGGTACTCCCAGTGTCACAGCAAAATGCAAGATGAGTGACCCCTTACAATATGAGCTAACTACTTATGCTAAACAATCTGGTCCACCTTGTATTTAGCTGTGGCGCTGGGAGTGAGTTTCCCAGACCTGAACAAGAGCTTTGTGTGGCTTGAAAGTTTGTCTCTCTCACCAACAGAAGTTGGTCCAATAAAATACATTACCTCACCCACCTTGTCTTTCTAAATATTGTTTTTTAATTAGACTACCTGTGTGCAAGATTTTTTGGGGAATTTCATGTAGACCATTTGGTGAGGTAAAACAACCATCTACCTCTAAGGCTATATCTACATTGCAATCATGGGGTGTGACTGCGGCTGATGTAGACATACCTGAGCTAGCTTTGAACGAGCTAACTGGCATACTGGAGCAATGTAGTTGCAGTGGCATGGGATTCAGTGCAGGCTGTACAAACCCCATGGAGTCCTGGGTAACTATTCAGGTGGCTAGCCGGTGCTGAAGGTTGAGCTTTGCTGATTGGTACCCAAACTAGCTAGCTTAAAGCAAGTTTGGATGTGTCTATATGACCTTCAATCATACTCTCTAAGCACAGTACCCTAAGAAGAGTGCCTGGAGTCTACTCTGCTTGGGATTCCTGGTCAATATGGCAGAGATTAAGGAGTCCTGTCTGATAAAGTTTGTTTGCAGGTCCAACTGATGCCCCAGAAACATCTTATGACCATGGATAAGAACTGAATTTAAGGTGCTCAAGGTGACAGAACTTCATTTTTGGTAACAGGTGGCCATTTCCCCGCAAGAGTCCCACCTTGTGCATTCACTGAAGAGACAAAGAATAGGAGCATTTTCTAGCTTTGAGGCCAAATTCTGACCTCAGTTACAGTGGTATAAATTAGGAGTAAGTCAATTAATTTTCATTCCAGATTTGGCCCTCTTATCTTCAGCATGGAGCCCTGACTGTTAAGAGGAGAGAGGGTGAGTCAGAGCAGGTGTCCTGCTGCTAGCTCATTTTCTTTTCAAAGAGATTCTACCCACTACACAGCAATTGGTAGAGCCTCTGTTTTCACACATTCATAGGTTTTTAAGGCCAGACGGGACCATTAAGATGATCTAGTCTGACCACCTGCATAAGACAGGATATAGAATTCCACCATTGATTCCTGAATCACTTATGGGATGTAATTCTCACTGAGGAACATCTTTTTCGTTAATATGTTGAAGTCAAGGGCAAATCTACAATATAAATGGCTTCATATGGTTTCTAGGAGACTGATAGAGGAGAGAGATAATAGAATCACAGAAGTTGCAGATGGAAAAGACCCAGCGGGTCATTTAGACTGTCCTCCTGCCAGTACAGTACTGTTCCCTAAAGTATATTTTTCCAGTCCTATGCTGCTTTAGCTAGTCAACTATTAAAAGGCCCAAGTGATGGGGTTTCCATTATACTGTTGGGATACTTTTTAAAGTCTAACAGAAATTACTATCAGGAAATATTTTCTTGTTAATAAGCTTAAATGGCACAAATATACACCGTACCAGCTTTAAAGAGCACTTGTTTTCCATCTGGTAGCAGCCCATTCACAGGTCCTCCCTTGCAGAAACATAAATAATTTGTGTGGGGGAGGTAGTACTACACAAAGGATGTACACTTATTATCCTTTAGGCCTGGCTCAGGAACTTCCTCTCATGCAAGGCCTCCAGAATGGTCTCTTTGTGGGGGGAAGAGTCACAGGACCAGGATGGCCAAGCTCAGCCCTGTGCTCCCCTTGCAGATTCCAGCTTAAGGGATCTAGGCAGAACATCAGCCAGAATTTGAACTGATTGTAAGAACATATGAGAAGCATGGTGAAAAGCTGAGAAAAACCTGCAGCTTAATTTGAGGGACCAACCTGGAAAAAGAACTCTGAAGAAATAATTTGCCTCATATGCCTCAAGTCAAAATAATCAAAAGCAGCTGCTTTTATTTAGAACTGGATAGGGCAATGATAAAGCCACAATTCTAAATTTGGGATGGTCTTGTTTTGCTATTTGTTCTTTTGCCATGCTGCTGAAGCTGGCCAGTGTATATCATTTTTAAGAAAGCTAGAAAACTCTGGGAACTGTCACCAGTTAACCTAAACATTCCATAAAATCTATCCAGGGCCATTCCTAAAGCAAACTGTCTTTAGCAGAGAAAAGGCACCACTATAAGTTTCAACTGTTTAAAGGCTGTAGAAAGTGTGTGTGTGTATTGGGGTGGGGAGTGGCCAGTATATTTAAAGCCAAATGTTCGTTTTAACACCAGTACTACAATAAATGCAGAACTGTTTGTTGAACACACCGAGTTTAATCGTAAGTGTTATTTAAATAACAATGTACTTAAGAATGCGATATATTCCGTTCTGTGGATATGCCCTCCTATTAAGCATTATGCACATGGGCTGTGCGACACATAGCTCCGAATCATAGTTCCATTTTGTACCCACCATGAATGTTATATCTTAATACAGCAGCCCATCCTTAAACTGGACACACAAACTATATGTATTATGCAGTTCACATAAAAGTCTCATCCTCCAGCTACTGCACCTGAAGTCCTCCCATGAATTTAAAGACCTGGCTGCTCAGAAATCAGGGATACCAGAGCAGCAAATGGCAAATAAATGGCATTATCTGATGCTATATGATGGCTGAAAAAATTCATCAAAATATTGAATTGTGTCAAATTAGTCATGCCACAGAACAAACTAGAAACACTTGCAAAAATGTAGATCACTTCTAAAAGTAAAATCAGAACCACTCAGGAACACAGGTTTCTGGAATGTTACTTAAGAAAGCAGTGGATTGGATAGCCAGATGATTTATAGCCATGATTGTAAGCCTCGTGCATCTGACAGTTGGTTATGAGGTTTTCAGAAGCGCTACTGCAGTCTTGTGGTGAAAATGCTGGAGGGCCAAGGTCAGCTGATATTGATGTAGCAAGTTTATTTTCAGAAACTTCAAGAATAATGGAATTGTGAGATTTGTCTGGTGAGCAAGGGTAAATAGCTTACGAAGTGGAAGAAGCATTAAAGGTGGCTGAACTAATCAGAGGTATGGAGTCTGTTCGTGGCCAATTAGAAGGATAAGATCTGGGGCTATGTAAAGACCCAGAACTAGAAACTGGACTTGTCTTTGCAAAATACAAAAAGGAAAGGAGGGTGCAGTGACATTATAGGTATTTTGCCTCATAACAAAATTTAAACTCTTTATTTTGCCAACTCCCTTCCCATGTGTAAAAACAAGATCGAGGAAAAACATAATTGTCTAAAAATATTGATGAAAAATCTTGGGCAAGCTCCTCAGCAGAAACTATGCAATTTATATGAGCTGGTGATCTGGCCCTTCTATTTACTGGGAAATGCTGAATACCAGATTAAGAGAGGATTAAGTGCAGAAACACTGATAAATCATCACTTGTATTCTGGGGAAGGAGTTTTTACTATCTCAACCACCTTTTAATAAAAGTTTTGTTTCAGGTTCATGCAGCTATCTTAATGAGAAAATATTGCATACAGTAAGGAGTGGGCGTCATAAAATATCAACCAATTCTCAGCAGGAGAAACCACCTTAGATAAGTCCAAATGTGGTATAGCTGCATCATTCCTGAAACTACACTGTAATTAAGGTCCTGCTGTCAGTAACTGACAGACAAAATGCAGGACACAACTGTAAATGATCAAAGTGAATTTTGAAAAACAAGAGAGTAGTTTAAGATGAATTTTGGCATTTGATTCTAATTACTCTATGTGCTATTTTTAAATAAAATTTGTAGTCTTTAATGTTGACAATGTTTTAGAAACAAAAATAATTAAAATAACTGAGTTATTCTATGCAACGGCAGTAAGGTTTTTTCATTGTAAATTTCATAAGGATTCATCATGTGTAGTGTAAAGGCTATATTCCCCTAGTATTTGGAGTTACAAATGCTGATTGAGAGGAGAATGGACTCCTTATTCTGCATTTGTGGGACCTATCAATTATTCTCAATTTATAATCCTTTAAGATAAACATGGTTCAGCAGATCACATTGATTCTGCTAGGACTAGTGTAAAAATTATATTTTCACACCTCCCTAAACATGAATTTCCTTTGATGCAAAGATCACCGCACATTTAAGGTTTGTAACTGTGTATTTATCACATCTTTTATGGCAGTGGTTCTCAAACTTTTGGTACTGGAGACCCCTTTCACACTCTGAGTGTGACCGCCCTTATAAATTAAACACACTTTTTAATATATTTAACACCATTATAAATGCTGGAGGAAAAGCAGGTTTTGAAGTGGAGACTGACAGCTTGCGCAAACCCCCCATTTAATAACCTCGCAGCCCCCTGAGGGGTCCTGACCCCAGTTTGAGAACCCCTGTTTTATGGCTTACGTATGCTAGCATTTTTTTTTAAAGTGTATTGCTTTTTTTCTTTACTATTTTGAAGAGACTGATTTTTAAACCTCCTCAAAAGACAGTATTAAGGTATACTTAAGATCAGTAACACTAGCATCCCAGAGTCCTGTGCCACCTTATAGACTAACAGACGTATTGGAGCATGAGCTTTCATGGGTGAATACCCACTTCGTCAGATGCATGTAGTGGAAATTTCCAGAGGCAGGAATAAATATGCAGGCCAGAATCAGTCTAGAGATAATGAAGTTAGTTCAATCAGGGAGGATGAGGCCCTCTTCTAGCAGTTGAGGTGTGAACACCTAGGGAGGAGAAACTGCTTTTGTAGTTGGCAAGCCATTCAGTCTTTGTTTAATCCTGAGCTGATGGTATCACATTTGCAAATGAACTGAAGCTCAGCAGTTTCTCTGTGGAGTCTGGTCCTGAAGTTTTTTTGCTGCAGGATGGCTACCTTTAAATCTGCTATTGTGTGTCCAGGGAGATTGAAGTGTTCTCCTATAGGTTTTTGTATATTGCCATTCCTAATATCTGACTTGTGTCCATTTATCCTGGAAGCCTACTTTCGCCATCTCAGACTCAAAGAACACCCCCAAGACAACACTGAACAGCGCACCAACAGACAGATACCCCCACCCCCACCAATGGCACAAGAAGAACTCCACATGGACCTCCCCTCCCCCACGATGGTCGAAATGACAGTCTGGACCCACACACAGAACGCTTCCGCGAACATGCACAGGCAGAAACCATGGAAAAACAACATTGCCCGCCCCACAACCCAAGTTGTGCAGAACGCAATGCCACCCACAGCCTCAGAAACAACCCCGACACCACAATCAAAGAGGCTGACAAAGGAGGCGCTGCTGTCACCACAAACAGGTCCGACCACCAAAAGGAGGCTGCCAGACAACTCTCCAACATCAAACTCCACAGGCCACCCTCCTCAGATCCCACCGAGGAATACATCAAGAAACTGCAGCATCCACCCAGGACACTCCCCACACCAACACAGGAACAAATCAACACACCCCCCAGAGCTCCAACCGGGGCCACTCCGTCCAGCACCCAAGATCCACAAACCTCAAAATGCCCCACTATCCCCAGAACCAGCACTCCCACCAAAGGACCGCCCGGACATGCGGACTCTCCACCCAGACCCCACGCCACCAGCACCCCAGCCACCTCCGCAACACCACTGATCCCCCGAGAAAATCACAATGCACCAGCGATCCTCCAGAAAACACTATCCCAGCCACCATGGATGCGGAGGCCCTCCACACAAACATCCCACACACAGATGGAACACCAGTCGCCAGGAACAGCACCCCTGATGATGCCACAGCACAACCGGCCGCCGAGCTCCGCGACCCCATCCCCACGCACAACTATCCCAAACCTGGTGATAATATACGCCTCCAGACCAGTGGCACCACCACGGGCACCTGCATGGCCTCCTCCCATGCCAACACCCTCATGGCTGACCTGGATCAACACTCCCCCAGCTCCTGTCCACCCATGCTCCCCCTCCCCCCCATGCCACACTGACGACATCCTCACCACCCAGACCCACGGGACGGAGACCTCGGAAGAACTCCACCATGACCCCAACAGCCCCACCCCACCATCAACCCCAGCCCGGACCAATCCATACGGGAGGCCCACCTCCCAGACACCACAGCACAAACAAGTGATGGCCACGCCAACACCACCCCACACCGAAAACCCACCGACCGCCACGCCCACCCCCATGTCTCCAGCCTCCACGCCGGACACACCACATGACCCACTATCCACAGCCAAGCCGAGGCACAACCGCACCCTGTCCAACCCCTCAGACAGAGACTAACACCCACAAGATCCCCACCAAGCACCCCCAAAACCACAATACCCACACAAGGAAACAAGGAAACAAATCAACACAGCCAGGCATGCACCCAGAAGCCTCCTGCTGCAAGACAAGCCCAAGAGAGAAACCAATAGAACTCCACCGGCCACCACCCACAGTCCCCAGCCAAAACCTCTCCAACGCACCACCAGCGATCCACAACCCATCCCGCCCACAGACAACCCGCCAACCCCAAGTATACTCTTACCAGCAACCACACATTGCACCACAGCAACTCCAACTCAGGAACCAACCCACGCAACAAACCTCGAAGCCAACTCTGCCCACACATCCACACCAGCGACACCACCACAGGACCCAATCAGATCATCCACAACACCACTGGCCCACCCACGTCCACCAACGCAATACATGCCACCAAGTGCCAGCAACGCCCCTCCACCATGCACATCAGCCAAACTGGACAGCCCCCACGCAGAAGGACAAACGGACACAAGTCAGACACCAGGAATGGCGACACACAAAAACCTGCAGGAGAACACCCCAATCTCCTCAGACACACAACAGCAGATTCAAAGGAAGCAAAAGAAACCCAGGACCAAACCCCAAAGAGAAACAGCTGAGCCCCAGCCCACCCGGAAACTTGACACCACCAGCCCAGGACCAAACAAAGACTGCGAATGGCCAGCCAACCACAAAAGCAGTCTCTCCTCTCCTGGTGCCCACACCCCAACTGCCAGAAGAAATGGACACAAGTCAGATATTAGGAATGGCAAGTGGGTATTCACCCATGAAAGCTTATGCTCCAATACGTCTGTTAGTCTATAAGGTGCCACAGGACTCTCTGTCGCTTTTTACAGATCCAGACTAACACGGCTACCCCTCTGATACTAGTATCCCAGTTCATCAATTTACCCTGAAGGTAATGAGATTTGCAGAATCCGAGGGCAGAATCTGACCATTAATGACTAGTGTTCGCTGTGACCCTTTTTTATTTATATCTCACAATGTCTCTTGAGCTTTAAATCTGAAATCCTTGTTGATTTGGGTTTGATTAGCCCATTAATTAGGTCTCATTTAATAAACTAATGATAGGACCTCATTGTGACTAAAGTTAAGTCTCTCAGCTTGTCTTAAATAAAGGTAAAGCCAAAGTATAAAAGGTACAGAGAAGGACTACAAAAATACTTAGAGGAACTAGCAGATCTTTCCCAAAGAATGAATGATTAAAGATTAGGATTATTTATTCTGCAAAGGAGAAGAGCAATAGAATATATGATCGATATAAAATAATGAATGATATAGAAAAATGCCAGTGAGATGCTCCTAGTTATCTTTTCCCATAATAATGGAACACACAAAATAAAAGCTACAAATTTAAAAAAAAATAAAAAGGAAATAATTGTTTTACAATAATTAAGCATGTGGAATTCACTATCTTGTTACAGGATACTATTGAGACAACCAATTTAGGAAGATTAAAAAAAGATTTACAAACACAAGTCATTGTAATGTAAGTTAAATTTTCAAGGGCTAATAGTGCTCATGCTTCAAGGCAAGAACTGATCACTAGTTAGTGGCCAGGAAGGAAATTCTTCTTGTGTATTATATGAGTAAGTGACTTCAGGGAATTTAACACCTTTCATTGAATCTCCTGGCACTAGGCAATCTTGAAGACAACATATCTGACTAGTAGAATATTAACTTGTTTCAGTACGAGAACTTCTATGTTCATTAATATTATTTAAACTTACGTTTTTGCTGTAAAATTGTGAATATTTTGGGTAAGTGAATGTGTGACTCAGTTTGGAATTGTATCTAATTACTACAGTATGTTTAAGACACTACAGAATACACATTACCTTAACAATGTAATCTGCGCCACTTGCTTTACTCTTTAAATTATATAACACCCACTGAATGTATTCTTATGTAAATAACTCCAGACAGTTTTCAGAATAAAATTATTAGAGCAGTCCTCATTCTTCTGAATACTTATTTTCTGTTAGTATTGTTTTAACCTAAGTATTTCCATGCAACCTTCTTATGGCTCTATTGATTTTTTTTCATGATGGTCTAATGACTGTTTAAAAGTACATACCTGCATGGATGAATGCTCACATTTCTTGGTATTAGTACCGTGCTAACTTGCACACATCAGGTGTTCTCCATGTGCAACTTGAAGGTGTACAAAGATTTAGGTCTACATAAATACACCACCCTTCCCCCACACAATTAAGAGCTACAGCTATTCCAAGACAGTTACTGTAGAGACTACAAGAGACATCAGAGTATTAAGTCCTTTCCCTGAGACCTATGAACTATTTTCTATTTAATGAATGCTTTCCCTGTTGCTATAACGATTCCTACAATCATGGACTCATGCTGAGGGAGAGTTAGTCTGTTGAACTGAAACAAAATTTCTAACATTTTTATATGCTGTTAATGGAAAAGTAAATTCATTCTCTTCATTACCAATCTGTGTATAATTATCAATATAGGATGCTGTAGTTTAGGCCCCAATCCTGCAAACATTTACACATGTGCATAAATTTACATGCTAATCACATACACGAAGGTAAGAACATATAGATCTACTCACATGCGTAAAGTTATGCAGATATTTAATGGGCAGATTTTTCAAGATATTTAGTTACCTATAGATGCAGATAGGCACCTAGATGCTTTTGAAGCTGGATCTAATTCCCATTACTTTAAATGGGAGTTAGGCTCCTGGTGCTTTGGAAAATCCCACTAGATGCCTAACTAACATTAATAATCTAGCCCTGAGGATATGTCTACACTGCAGTTAAACACTCGGGCTTGCCAGGCTCGGGCTATGGGGCTGTTTAATTGAGGAATAGGCATTTTGGCTTAGGGCTCCAGTCCAAGACTGAACTTCTACACTTCATTGTACTGCGATCTCTTTCTGACAACAAAAATTACTGCATGAGCCCAGGATGGGGGACTGAACCCTGAGGCCACCCAAGGGTCAAAGCCAAAGCCCGAGCTCCACCACGCCAGGCTGGGGGGATGAGAGGGGGCAAAGAGACACCAGTGATTAGAAGGAAAGAGAACCGAATGCCTAGAAAACCTCAAAGAAACTGATTATATGAGTTTATTCTGGAACGAGCGATAACCTGGTTTGAAAATCTCCAACGCTGTATAGGTATATAATGTGCACTGCAGGACTTGCAGGGAAATGTAAAGCAGTTAATAAGAAATAGGTCTATCGTTTAATGCAGATGTTGTCAGAGGCCACAATAATGAACAAGTTGTTTCTAAAGGAACATGAAAGAAAGATACAGTTGTGCTTCTCAGGGAACAAAACAGACCATTTCTGTTCTGCACTCAATTACTGCAGAATGACAATACTGAAGAAAGGATTGCCCTGAAAAAGTCTGCAGCAGTGTCAATTTAAGATAGAACCAATCAACATTGTTAAATCAGCTGTGACCAAAAAAAAAAAAGTCTGAAAAAAATGGGCTCCAGGTCCAATAAAAATGTGACAGAGTAATTAGACAAACTACTTGATTTTGGTATTGTTAGTCTGGAACTAGCTAATATCTTCTTGAGAGGAGCTGGGGTAGGGATTTTCAAAAGGTTATGAAAGGCATATTGCAAATAAAAGAATCTACTTCATGAATTGCTTCCTAACTGGCTTAGCTCCTGTTTATTGTCCCCTATTTAGTATCTCCTTTGAATGACCAGGTAAAGATCTTTTTAATGCAATCATGATCTCTCTGGCAAGAAGAGCCTGCTGCAATGTGATGTGATGAAAGTAGGAATCATCACATTTATTGAAAGAACATTTATAAACTCAGTGAAGAAAAGCGGGAAAATAGTTCTAAGCTAACAAAATAAAATATTCTTAGACAACAGATCAATTTCACCGTTTGCGTAATACCTTGCTGCCCACACAAAGGACAAAGAAGCTCATATGACAAAATGAGATTATTTTGTTGCACAGTTGATAGTGCTCTGGCAGTGCAACTGTCGGAATGACTGTGGGCTCTGAAGAGAAATTGAAATATCAGTGGATAGTCAACCTCAAAAAATTCAGTATATTAGATTCTACTTTGTCTATTTTTAAAGGGATTTTCTAGAATCATCATCACCACCTAATATGACAATAGCACTGCAGATCTACTTATAATCAAACAGCTGATGGAATTACAGTGCAGAAACTCTTTTCATAGTTTCATAGAACAAACGCTGTTGTTCCCATTTTCTATAGACATTTTGGCAACGCATTTTTTTAAAAAAGATTTACCATTACTTTATAAAATCAATAACTTTTCCAGTATGCATTAGTCTGCTTCTATTTTTTATAATAGAAAATTAAATTCCTTACTTCTCTTTAACTTATCACAGCTTCTCTTTAATTTATCTTTAGCTTCTCTTTACCTTCTCTTTAACTTACCACAGCTTAATCCTCTCTTTCAATAATAAGTCTGCAGAATGAGATTCAGATCTGAATCTTAGGTCAAGTTTGTTCATAGTGGCAAAATGATAGCTCTAAAGTACAGATAACAGATTGCAATAGTGAGGATTGAGACATCCTGTACCTAGACACTATAGGCACTTCAAATTTACAATCACCGAGTTCTTAAATTCAGCTTTCAGTAGGGGGGGATGTCGGATAGCTGGGAGGAATAAGAGAAAGGAGCATCTGACATGAACTGGCAACAAGAAGGAGGGGACAGAAGGTGGCCTGTGCCATGGAGAGGCACCAGATATGGAGGGGCAAATACCTCCCTCTCTTTTTTCACCTGGCTCATATTGGGCCAACATCAGAACTAGCTGTGCTTCAGGCACCAAGGGGAGGGCAGGAGGGTGGCCTGGCTGTTAGCTATTCTGTGCTGAATAGGTATCTTAAAAATGACTAGACTGGAGGCAAATAGAAGAATTTTGACCACAACTCAGCTAAATACCTGCTCAAAGCTAAATGTTCCACAATGGAACAGATTTTATTTTACAAGAATTTTGCTATTTTCCCTCATTAATCAGCTATAGTTTTATTCTTAAATTTTTTGCACAGGTTATCACTTTAGGATTTTGAGAAGAGGCCCTATGGTGGACATACACTAGCACATTTAAAATACACACAGTTATAGATGGAGCTTCTTGTATGAGGGAACAGATCTGTATCTCGTTAGCTCTTTAGCTGTGGAATCTAAACTACTTGGCAATTATTTAAAATTACGTAAAACAAAATATGCAGATGAAATCTTAAAGTTCCTAAAATATTAACACAAACTTAAAATTTCATAATTTACATTAAGCACCAGGACTTCTTGGAAGCTATATCCAAGCAGACAGTATTTGAATCCTGGGGATCTCATTTAGGAATGAAGGTTAAATTGTGGGCTGGATTCACTCCAGGCATAAACCCTGAGAAAGGCCCATTTGCAGAAAGTCTACTGAGGGATGAGGCAATGGCAGCGTAAAATGGCTACATCTTCCCTGATGCCAAGGAGAACAACAACACAGGGCCCTGCAAAGTCTGAAAAGTGGGCACTGCTGGCTTGGGAGAGGACATGGCCAGAGCAGCAACCACATGTGGCGATTCAGTGCCACGCCTCAGATCCTCCTTGAATTATAGCTGCCCACCTTCTCCACGCGGTAGAGGCCCTAGGATTGGATGGTGAGAGGGAATTGTGGGGAATGCCCCACTTTCTCTTGGGCTTCTGAATCTGATGCTGAATGGTTACATGGAAAACTCTCTCCCCAAAGTGCTATAAGACACAAATGAAGATCAGATAATACTCTGAGAAATGCTATTGAATCCCTCTCAGCAAAGAAAAAAAAGGCTGGGATTTTATATTCTCAGCTATACCAGTCTAGGACCTTGCAGGCTTCCAGTAAAACAAAAACAAGCAAACAGAAGGATTATCACAATAGATGTATCCCTACTACTAAGTTTCCTAAATGCCAGTACCCCCGTGCAGGTGTAGATAAGCAAACTTTTTTTGGCAGAAAGTATTTAGGTAGGCTACAGAACTGTCTAAATACATTCTGTATCCTGCCAAACTACATGGATATCTTGTAGCTATAATAAAAAAAGCTGCAATAACCTGTTATCCACAACTGTCACCAATACCTACTCTGGGATGAAAACAATGAAATTACTGGGAAAGATAAAATCATAAAGATGACTCATACAAGGAAAGCCTGGAGGCAAGTCTCCAGTGTCTCTTAGCGGGACGAGTAAAGAGCCCAATAATCTTAGGATGTTATCTGATTTTGTTTATCCATGTTTAGATAAATGCAAGTTGTTAAGATATGCACCCAGGTTATTAAATGTAGGTTATTAAATAGGAAATCATCCAATAAAGGCATAATGGTAAAAGTCTGAAGTATTTGGTCTAAAAGCAATGATAAATACAAATGTATTCAGACTAGGGCTGTTGATTAATGACATTTAACTCATGCGATTAACTCAAAAAAATTGCAGTTTTAATTGCACTGGTAAAAATAGAATACCAATTGAAATTTATTAAATATTTTGGATGTTTTTCTACATTTTCATATATATTGTATTCTATGTTGTAATTGAAATCAAATTGCATATTATTTTTTATTACAAATATTTGCACTGTAAAAATGATAAACAAAAGAAATAGTATTTTTCAGTTCACCTCAAACAAGTACTGTAGTGAAATCTCTTTTTCGTGAATGTGCAATTTACAAATGTAGATTTTTTTTGTTACATAACTTCACTTAAAAATAAAACAATGTAAAACTTTAGAGCCTACAAGTCCACTCAGTCCTACTTCTTGTTCAGCCAATTGCTAAGAGAAACAAGTTTGTTTACATTTACAGGAGATAATGCTGCCAGCTTCTTTTTTACAATGTCATCAGAAAGTGAGAACAAAAGTTCTCGTGGCACTTTTGTAGCCGGCATTGCAAGGTATTTACGTGCCAGATATGCTAAACATTCATATGCCCCTTCATGCTTCAGCCTCCATTCCAGAGGACATGCTTCCATGCTGATGACGCTCGTTAAAAAAATAATGCATTCATTAAATTTGTGACTGAACTCCTTGGAGGAGAGTTGTATGTCCCCTACTCTGTTTTACCGGCATTCTGCCATATATTTCATGTTACAGCAGTCTTGGATGACGATCCAGTATGTTGTTCATTTTAAGAACACTTTCACTGCAGATTTCACAAAACGCAAAGAAGGTACCAATGTGAGATTTCTAACGATAGCTACAGCACTTGACTCAACGTTTAAGAATCTGAAGTGCCTTCCTAAATCTGAGAGGGACGAGGTGTGGAACATGCTTTCAGAAGTCTTAAAAGAGCAACACTCCGATACGGAAACCACAGAACCTGAACAATGAAAAAAAAATTAACCTTCTGCTGGTGGCATCTGACTCAGATCCTGAAAATGAACATGCATCAGTCCGCACTGCCTTGGATTGTTATCGAGCAGAACCCATCATCAGCATGGATGCATATTCCCTGAAATGGTAGTTGAACCATGGAGGGACATATGAATCTTTAGCGCATCTGGCACATAGGTATCTTGCAGTGCCAGCTACAACAGTGCCATGAGGACTCCTGTTCTCACTTTCAGGTGACATTGTAAACAAGAGGCGGGCAGCATTATCTCCTGCAAATGTAAACAAACTTGTTTGTCTGAGCGATTGGCTGAACAAGAAGTAGGACTGAGTGGACTTATAGGCACTAAAATTTTACATGGTTTTATTTTTGAATACAGTTTCTTTTGCACATAATTCTATATTTGTAAGTTCAACTTTCATGATAAAGAGATTGCACTACAGTACTTGCATTAGGTGAATTGAAAAATACTATTTATTTTGTATTTTTACAATTAAGTGCAAATACTTATAATCAAAAATAAATATAAAGTGAGCACTGTACGCTTTGTATTCTGTGTTGTAATTGAAATCAATATATTTGAAAATGGAAAAAACATCCAAAAATATTTAAATAAATGGTATTCTATTATTGTTTAACAGTGCAATTAATTACGTGATTAATCGCAATTAATTTTTTTTTACTGCTTGACAGCCCTAATTCATACCACTAACTGAGGTATATTATACTATGTGAAGCATGTTAAACTGCACATTAAGGGCTGGAGTCACAAGGGGGGGCGGGGAAGGGATAGCTTAGTGGTTTGAGCATTGGCCTGCTAAACCCAGGATTGTGAGTTCAATTCTTGAGGGGGCCATTTAGGGATCTGGGGCAAAAATCTCTCCGGGAATTGGTCCTGCTTTGAGCAGGGGGTTGGACTAGATGACCTCCTGAGGTCCCTTCCAATCCTGATATTCTTAAAAAAAAAAAAAAAGACTTAGGTGTCTAACTGCCACTTTAGGTGCCTAAATCCCAGAATCAGGGATTCACAAAAGCCCTGTTTATCTGCCCCTGAGCTCTGTAGGTGCCAAAAATTGCTCAGCACCTATGTTTTTGCAGTAGAAGTTCCCTCGGTGCCTCTGTTTCTGCTTCTGGGCATGTGAACTATAGGCCCATGCCAGGCATCTGTATGCCTGAACCCCAGACACCTCTCTGTTCCTTCCTTCCAGATAGACTGTAATATAGAGGGGAAGGAGGGTGGGTTGTGGAATAGACACATTCACCATATCTCAAAGAATAACAATTTCAGAACAGGTTAGCAACCTTTTCTTATTTGAGTGACTGCACATGTCCAGTCCAACTTCAGGTGACTCACAAGCAGTTTGATCTGGAGGTGGGATCAGAGTCTACCTGAAAATGACTGGAGATCACATGTCCAAATTTAGCATGATCTCTAGATTGATAAGAGTTGTTATAATGTGAAGTGAAGATATGCACAGCAGAACAAGTTGCTGTTTGGCAAATGTCCAGAATAGGCACCTGGGCCAGAAAGGCTGTTTGAGGTCTGGTTGAATGTGCCAGCATCTTACTCGGTGGAATTATACTGGCAAAGTTGTGACACAACTAAATACAAGAGGAGATCCACAAAGAGAGACTGGAAGGCCCTTCATCCTGTCTGCAACTGCCATGAATAACAGACTATGATCTAAACGGTTTAGTCCTATTCTAGTAAAATACTAATGTTCTCCTAACATCCAATACGGAGTTTCTTATCATCCTGATGAGACTGAGGTTTGGGGAACAAAGTTGATAAGCACATTGCCTGATTAATATGAAAGTGAGAACCCATCTTGGTGAGAAATTTTGGATGAGGGCAGAGGTGCATCTAGTTCTTGCAGAAGACAGTATATGCAGGATGAGACAAAAGAGCTCATAATTTACCCACTCTCCTGGCTGGGGTGATTTGACACTAAAAAGGCTACTTTCACTGAGAGAGAAAGCAAGCTAAAGGTTCAAAGGGAGGAAGGACCCATTAGCTTTGACTACACTAGGTTTAAGTCCCACTGGGAAACAGGATCCTTCTCCTATAGCTTCTGCCCTTTTTCCGAATTACTTCCTGTTGGTGAGGTATAAATGAGAGACAGTGGTGTGGCTGCTGCTTCTTTGGGGCAGGAGAATAAATTTCCAAAAACTTTAGTGTTGCACTGGAATCCTTCAGGCCATACAGTCATCTGTCTGCTTTGAGAAAAGCGACATTCCCTCAAAAGGAAGATTCCCAATGGTTTGTTGGCCCTCCTGAGGAAGAGCAGACTGGAGCCACAAACATCTGCTCATCATAATAGCTGACGCCAAGGCTCTAGCTGCAGAGCTGGCGGCATCCAAATTAATTTGATGTGAGATCCTAGCTACTAACTTTCCCTCGTTCACCACAGAGAGGAACTCTTGCCTCACGTCCTCTGGGAATCTGTCTTTAAAATCTTGTGATTTTAACCTCTGGCACAATATCTTAATGTCCCAGAAATGCCTGCTGATCAGCAATCCTGAGTTGCAGTCCAGCAGTTGAATAAAGCTTTCTGCAAAATAGATCGAGCTTCTTTGCTTTTGGGGTAGATGCTTATTGATCCTGGCACTCTCTCTCACTGGCAGCTGAAACCACCAATGACGCTGGAGAGGAGTGGGTGTAAACATGTTCAAATCCCTAGAAGGAGACACAATACCTGCACTCAGTCCTTTTTGCTGTGGGTGGGTGGAAGAGGAGATAGAGTTAGCCACAGGATTCTGGTGAGCTTCAAGACCGTCTCATTAATTTAAGAGCACCACTTGAGAAGATCCTACAGATGCTCAGATGTTGACCAGTCTGTGTGACCTGAATACCCCAGACAAAAGCCACCCTCTTTAGAAGGTCCTGATGGGCTCTATAATCACCAGTCAAAGAGTTCCTCACCTCCACTACCACTCCCTTGTTGAGCGATGAAGAGGAGGAAGCCGAAGCTGGCTATAGTGGAGCCTCCTCAGAATCCTCCAATGGAAGATTCACTGGAACAATTTCCTCTTGCTCAAGCCAAGCCTGGTACTGGGTGTGGTATCCTGCCAGGGTGGGTCTCGAGACCTACTTGAGGAAGTAGAGTGGGGAGAGTGCGGAGACTACCTGGGGGGATGGGGAAACCCCCATAAGTTCCAAAATGGCCATTGGTAAGTCTCCAGACCCCAGTTTCTTCCAAGCCCTGGATCTCTACTGTCCAGGCACCACAGAGCCTCTGGTGGGTACCAGAGAGTGTAAACACTTGGAGGGGAATAATGACATGACCATGACACATATGAGCTGACCGCCAAGTCTGAGGATGAATCAGCTTCTTTCAACCAAGGCTGTTCCTGTTGGTGCCAGAAATTGGCATCAGGAGCCCAGAATAGACAGCACTGGAGAGATCATCGCTCAGTTCCCTCTGGATGGTACCATACAATGAGCACTCACGTGTCCAGAGGCGCCCACAGTACCCAATGCTGAGATGAAACAGCCAACAAACTTTTACTACCATCCGATGGTATTGGGCGAGAGGATTCTTGGCTTGCTGGCGAAACTGGTATCAAGAGATCGAGATGATCACATGCTGCTGCATAAGCTTCCAGAATTGATGGCAATGGGATAGAGTCTTGCTATTGAGTCAACAAGGATGACACGGCTGAACTAGATAGCATTGCTTCAGGGGCCAGTCTCAATTGGGCCGGGGCCAACATTGGAGTCGATGGTCCCACCTGAGTAGATGACTGCCTCAGTGTTGAGCACCCTCTACTATCTTTCTCAGAATGCATGCTGGACTTTGGTGTCAGGGACCTCGATCTGGATATAGAGTCCTTAGAAGCTATTTTCCTCAGTACTGGGCAGGATGACTGGCATCAGGGTTTGGCCAAAACAGGAGGAGTGTTCCTGACTGAAGAAGTTGTGCTTCGTACAAGCTCTGGATGGGAAGGCTCTGAGGGTGGGCGCAGGACTGCCTCCATCAGAAGAAATTTAGGTCTGGCCTCTCCATCTTTCTTGGTTCTTGGCTTAAATTCCCTACAGATTTGGCAGTGATCCCTGACATGAGTCTCTCCAAGCCAGTTCAGGCCAGTGGAGTGTAGGTTGCTCACTGACATGTTTCCTGCGGGACTCACAGGGTTCAAAGCCTGGGGACCAAGGCATGCCCCGGCACCAAAACCAGCATCTAACAAAAGCAGCAAAGAATCCTGTGGCACCTTATAGACTAACAGACATTTTGCAGCATGAGCTTTCGTGGGTGAACACCCACTTCTTCGGATGCATGTAGTGGAAATTTCCAGGGGCAGGTATATATATGCAAGCAAGAAGCAAGCTAGAGATAACGAGGTTAGTTCAATCAGGGAGGATGAGGCCCTGTTCTAGCAGTTGAGTGAAAACCAAGGGAGGAGAAACTGGTTCTGTAATTGGCAAGCCATTCACAGTCTTTGTTTAATCCTGAGCTGATGGTGTCAAATTTGCAGATGAACTGGAGCTCAGCAGTTTCTCTTTGAAGTCTGGTCCTGAAGTTTTTTTGCTGCAGGATGGCCACCTTAAGATCTGCTATTGTGTGGCCAGGGAGGTTGAAGTGTTCTCCTACAGGTTTTTGTATATTGCCATTCCTAATATCTGATTTGTGTCCATTTATCCTTTTCCTTAGAGACTGTCCAGTTTGGCCGATGTACATAGCAGAGGGGCATTGCTGGCATATGATGGCATATATTACATTGGTGGACGTGCAGGTGAATGAACCGGTGATGGTGTGGCTGATCTGGTTAGGTCCTGTGATGGTGTTGCTGGTGTAGATATGTGGGCAGAGTTGGCATCGAGGTTTGTTGCATGGATTGGTTCCTGAGTTAGAGTTACTATGGTGCGGTGTGCAGTTACTGGTGAGAATATGCTTCAGGTTGGCAGGTTGTCTGTGGGCGAGGACTGGCCTGTCACCCAAGGCCTGTGAAAGTGTGGGATCATTGTCCAGGATGGGTTGTAGTTCCCTGATGATGCGCTGGAGGGGTTTTAGCTGGGGACTGTATGTGATGGCCAGTGGAGTCCTGTTGGTTTCTTTCTTGGGTTTGTCTTGCAGTAGGAGGCTTCTGGGTACACGTCTGGCTCTGTTGATCTGTTTCCTTATTTCCTTGTGCGGGTACTGTAGATTTGAGAATGCTTGGTGGAGATTTTGTAGGTGTTGGTCTCTGTCTGTGGGGTTAGAGCAGATGCGGTTGTACCTCAGTGCTTGGCTGTAGACAATGGATCTTGTGGTGTGCCTGGGATGGAAGCTGGAGGCATGAAGGTAGGCATGATTCTTTGCTGCTTCTACAGAACCAGACTAACACGGCTACCCCTCTGATACATCTAACAAAAGAAACTGAAGATTATACACCTCCCCAGTCTAATAAAGGAAATTTAATACTATTACTAATTTTAACACTAAAATGATGACTAAAAGTGAGTACCAACCATATATAAACAGTGGGGAAAATCTTCAGGTAGCAAGCTAAGACACTCCAACAACTGTTACAGGCAGTAAGAAGGGTCGTGCCTGGCTCTGCCCTTTATTCCATTACAGAGCAGTGTGAGAAAGAAGAGGGTGCATACCCCACCCTGATGGATACCACGGAGGGAAAAATCTCTGAAAGTGCTCTGGACACACACACCTGAAGTGGAATGGACATGTGCAATCACTCGAAGTATAAAATCGAATTGAATTTAGAACTGTATATATGGAAATAATGCTATTTAATAAAAATCAAACAATGACAAAATATGCAGAGTTTGGCGTGAGTTAAATGCCACATGATTAATTTAAATGCATATGCAGTTTAACATGGGTGAAAAAACCCATGAATGTTGGGTGGGGCAGCTATAGGATTTCAGCCCCTACAAATCTAACATGTTCTACCTAGATGCCTTAATTAAAATGGTGGTTTGTATTGGGTGTAGCCCACAAATTAAAATGGATTTGCCACAAATTCTTAAATACACATAATTTTATATTAGGCAGCTAGACACTTGTCATAAACAGTTAGTTAAGGGTTAAGGTTTTTTTCTACCTGTAAAGGGTTAACAAGCAGTACCTGTGGACACCTGACCAGAGGACCAATGAGGGACAAGATATTTTCAAATCCCTGTGGAGGGAAGTTTTTTTTTTCCTGTTCTTTGTTTTTTTAGAGAGTCTCTCTTGGGAGTTGAGGGAGTCCAGACATCTTAATCAAGTCCTCCCAGGTTTCTGCAATAAATTTTTCTATTCAAGCCAGTGAGTATTAGCAAGGAACTAGTATTCTTATACTTTTATTTCTGTATTTGCAATTCTGTGTTTTGCTATAGAATTTCTTTAATTCTGTACTGTTACTGCTTTTACTGAGAAAGAAAGGAGGGGGAATTCTCTCCAGAGATTGATAAGTTTAGACCCTGTGTATTGTTCCATCTTGGTTACAGAGACAGTGACTTTCTTTTTATTCTTTAATAAATCTTTTCTGTAAAGGACTTGGTTGATCTTTCCTTGGGTGGATTCTCAGGGAAAGGGGAGGAGGGAGGCATCCCTCTGTAGTTGGATTCCGGTATCTCTCCGAGGAAAAGGGAGGGGGTTGGAAGCAAGGGGGGAATGGTTTATTTCTCCTAGGTGTAAGAACTCCATGGATTTGGGGCTCTTGGGATCCCCAAGGATTTTGGGGAAGGACTGTGTCCCAATACACGTACATTATTGGGTGGTGGCAGCTTTTACCAGATCTAAACTAGGATTTTAGTTTAGAAGGATCCATGCAGGTCCCCATCTTGTGAACCCAACAGCTCCAAGTGGGGGTGAGACCTATGACAACACTAAAGACAATGTCAGGCCATTTTAAATCCCAAGTTTAGATTGTGTAAAAATAAGGATTTATAAAACTTAAAAGTCAATAGAAAAGTTGTTGTACATTTAAAGAAAAATTCCAATAAACGTTTTTTATTTAAGTATTTCCCCTACAGTGTTTGCAAGCCAAATGCTTCAGTATTTTCCTAGTGCATGAGAAACAGAGAACAAAACTGTCTAGACCAGTGTTTCTCAAACTGGGGTCGTTGCTTGTGTAGGGAAAGCCCCTGGCGGGCCGGGCTGGTTTGTTTACTTGCCCCGTCTGCAGGTCCGGCCAATCACAACTCCCACTGGCCGTGGTTCCCTGCTCCAGGCCAATGGGAGCTGCTCGAAACAGCGCGGGCCGAGGGACTTACTGGCCGCCGCTTCCAGCAGCCCCCATTGGCCTGCAGCAGCAAACCGCGGCCAGTGGGAGCCGTGATCGGCCGGACCTGCAGACGGGGCAGGTAAACAAACTGGCCCGGCCCGCCAGGGGCTTTCCCTATACAAGCAGCGACCCCAGTTTGAGAAACACTGTGCTAGAGACAAAATTAAGAATAATTAATCTTCATATTTCAAGTTGTGAAAAAATGCATAAAAGTAAACTAAGGGCTTGTCTACATTTGAAAGTTAATTTGGATTAAGTTAGGGTATGCATTTAAAGCACAACAGCTATGCCTCCACGTGTGAACATTCTTATTCCAGAATAGCTATACCTGAATAGTTATTCTGGAATAACTCCTGGCCTACACAAGCCCATAACATCTAACTATTGAAAAGTGAACTTTCTTAGGCCAAGATCCTGCAAACATGCTTTACTTTATGCACATAAGTAGTCCCATAAGCTTTACAGGACTACTCATGCAAGTAAACTTATGGACATGCCAAAATGTTTGGAGGACTGGGGTCTTCCTTTGTAAAAATATATGGAATTTTTAACCTGAAGATGTCAATTTACATGACAATACAAATTAATATCTACCAGGGGAATGTTAGCATTTCATTCATTTCTTACATTTCTCTGTTACCATTACAATTGCCTCAGTTATTTTTTGCAGATAGCTCACACGTGTTCAGTCATACATAAATACTGTATCACTCCTCCCCCCCTTCTCAAAAGTCAGCCAGCTGTTACAAAATTCAGACATTTGTAACACAATTTACTGTCTGATACTGCTAAGCAAAATAGAGACAATTAATAATTATCAGAACTGAAGAGTCTGAGGCAGCTTATGAGTAAAGGATTATATTAGTTGTTTAAAGAGGACAAACAAGTTCCTGCCTCAAGTAACACAAAACAAAGGACAGTGATGTATATATAACCAGTGAGGAAAGAGACGCTCTCAATGTCTTTTGTAGATTACTGTGTGAGTGACAGAAGCGGCAGGAGCAAATACCTCTTTTCATTTGCTCAGCCTGTTTGAGAAGAATAGCTATGCTTGCCAAGGAAGCTGCAGCTGTGCTCCAGCTCAGTTTAATCACTGTGTATGGCTGAGGGTTAATTAGGTGTCATTCTTACTGGTATTTGTTGTTCTAATGAAGATTTGCATAAATGTAAGACTACTGGGTAACTGATACTTGATTTTTCCCTTCAAAGAGGGTGTGTGTGTGTGGAGGGGGGAACTCACACATCCTAAGTGTTTATATTTGTGGGATATTCAGTGTTGCCTTTCCATTTGACCTGATCTGCTTCTGCTTGTTTGATGAATGGTGAACAAAGAGTTCAAGGTTGCTTATCGACTTGAGCCCCCTGCTGGGTCTATACCTCTAAGATGAGGCAGTATACCTTAGACGAAGGGAGGACAAAGTGGATTGAAAATTGCTCCCAGCTAATAGAGAATATTTATACAATATTTCTCCCAGATGTGCCAGGGCTATTTTCAAAATGATTCTCCCACTGAGAGAAAGAGGGAGTCAATTTACAACACCATGTTCAAATTAGATTGCAGGGAATGTCTAATCCAATAGTTTGTTAATGATAAAATATCATCAGAACTGGACTCAGAAAATGAAAAAAATGGCACAAGCAGGAGAACTGTTATAGTGCAGCCAGAAATAGAAATAAGTAGCGCTATCACATCAGGCTGTACAATGAAAAATAAGAGCCCCTAAATTTGTAGAAGTCTTCAATTTCAAAAACATACCACTAAAATACAGAGTTCACATGTACGTAAATTACCAAGAATAGGAATAAACAAACAATCCAAAAGACAGGAAACAAAGAGCTCAACATTTCACATTCAGGAGAGGTGAGCTCACAAAGCAAAACATAGGAATACTATTCATTCCTCAAAGTCAAGGTATGAAATACACAAGACACAGTAAGCAAATCCCCAAAGAGTATTTAAAGGGATACTTAACTTAAAAAATCAAACTTTTGTACAAAATATTTTACCAACTACAGTTACAATAACACCCAAGATTACTATAATTGAAAGAGATTACAGGAAAAAAACCACTTCTTTCGTCAATCTTTTTGAGTTTGTTTATTTTGTGTGCTTGGCAGCATTCTTTGTACAGTCACGTTTACTGTTTCCCCTGTATACTCATCCAGTTTCTGCTGTTGTTTTGTGTGGGTATTTCACACAATCATAGGGGAGGAAGAAACATTAGGAAAAGAAAAATCCAATCGTAAAACTACAAAAAATGGCAGGGGTGCTATGGGGCAGGTGAAGTATCAGAAATTATTTTTAATTCACTACTTGAAACAGACGATATTTTCAAGTTGATAGTGTCCCTTTAGAGACCAGACTGCCCCCCCCAAACATTTATATTTCCAAATTCTAAGTCAAGCACAGCTTTCCCACTAACTTTTAAAGTGTCCATATATCACTAATAGAAAACTCCTCATTAATGACACCACACCCCTTATGCTTATTCTAAAGACTCCTAGACTATTAGTTTTCTTTTCTTTACACTTGTGTTACCACTCCAGCTGTATCAAAACACAAGCCTCTGCTCAATAAAATGTATAGTCAGAAGTGTGTACATGAAGTCCCTCCAACACATCAGTAGGGGGCGCGGTAAACACCAGAAATAAACATGCCTGAAGTCACAAGATATTTAGTAACTGTCTAGTCTCCTTTACTGTTTCAGCTTTTAACTGGGACATTGTGAGTGTTTCAGGATCTCATTTTTCCTGTAAGTTTGGGCTGTGTTATTTGAGTCACCACAGGTAACTATATATTGGACTCCTTTTTACATCTAACTGCAGCTTTTCGTATCACATCTAAGGCAACCCCAAATGAAGGAATTTAGCCAGTCAAACACTTGCCTACCCTCAGAATTTCATTGTGAGCCTTGAAATATTTCAGTGTTTTTCTTAAAGCCCCAGCTCCTGGAGGACTGTGATTACATGAGAAGCTCAGTTTTCCTTCTTCTTCTTCTTTTTTTTTTTAAAGTAAGTTTCTAGCCCTCATGGTTTGGGGAAAAAAACAAAACAAAACTTCAAAACATGGATCTTAAAGGCTTAGAAACTAGAAGGGAAATAAAAAGACTCCAGAATGTATCATGTTAAAAATCTCATGACATGTAAGCCAATTTCATGCGTTTTGGGAGCCTGACTCACTATTTTGGAACGTTTGGGATCCTCAGTCGTACAATCAAAATCATTCCTTGGTCATTGGGGGCAGGACAAAGGGTGGAGCCACAGGCCTAGCAATCAGTAGGAAGCAACCAGATGTGTGACTGAAAGTTGAGGGGAATGGTTAACCACTATACTAGTTAATAAGAGTGACTGCCTACTCTCTACATTAATGCCTATTATTTGTAAACTGTTTTGTTAGCCTTCCACCAGAACTGGTACTATAATACTCTTTTCAGAAGGATGTCTAAATGAAAACTTTCCATTTCAATGTTCAGTAATATTATCTGGCTGTAATATCCCACATTTCTCAAATAGCATTTACTGCTAGGGATATATTAGGGATTAAACTCTTTAGTTTGAAATAGCGTATTTTTATTCTCAAGCACTAAAAATGCACCTGCCCTTCTGACAATGTTTTCTCTTTACTTTATATCATGTACATTTTTTCACTTAGCATTGTAGCAATCACATGCAGTAAATTTTAAATCTACATTTTATGTCTTTTTTTTTTTTTACACACTAGTAAGACACAGTACCAAGCAGATACTAATAGATAACAGAAAGCTAGATGTGAATGAATGCAAAAGTAAAACTAGTGTTAATTTCTTACCAGGGTTGCAGTCTGTAAGAAGTGAGCAGATGGAGAGGAGAACTTTAGAAATGGTTAATGCTGGACTCCAGTTGTCTTTTAAAATGTCAAGGCAGATCACTCCTTGGCTGTTAATATTACAGTGATAGATTCTTGTCCGAAATGTAACCTAGAAAAGACAGTGTCTAAGTATAAAGGTGTTTAAAACCAACAATTCCAGTATTATTATTATTATAAAGTAGTTACAAAATCTTATCAGTTAAAGAACATTCTGCTTTCCTGAGGCCAGTGTAACTTTGCAGAGTGATACTACTATGCTGCGTTCAATTAAAAGTTGTGTAAGTTTTAAGATATTTACTATAGTACAAATTCTGCACCTCTCTCTCTGGCTGGTAACAGAACTGATTTGGTGTCAGTGTTCATGTACGGAGTCTCCTGACCTCTCTTATCTCTGCACAGGGGCCACACAGTGCATTTTAACCACTGATGTGGAGTTATCTCCATGAAGTCGCTCTACAGCCATTTCCGCCTTTGAGGGGAGGAGGAAGAAGGATTTCTCCCACATACCATCCCATCTGCCTAGCACCTGGCCCAGTTCATTGGAGTGGGTGTTGGACAGCTTAATGACAGGTAGAAAAAGACATACAATGTCCTGGGGCTAGGTAGACAAATTCTTTAGGAGAGGCTGACACAATAACCTTATTTGCATTTCCAAATTTAAAGTCTCAAATGAACCAATTGGAATTGCATCTACATATCTTTTCCTTTGCTGTTTATATTATAATTTTTTTGATGTTTGTACCCATTCTAGTTCACATCAAATGAATAGAGCCCTGCAAGCTCGCGAGTATCTGCTTTATATCTGTGGACCATTTCTGCGGATAGCAGTGCGGATGCGGATACAAATTTTGGATCCACGCAGTACTTTGACGGTAAGAGCCGGGTGGGCAGCTGTAAGGAACCATGGCACAGACCCTTCACCTGCCCTGGGAGGTGGAGGGTCCACCCTGGCTCCCCACAGCTGCCCTCCCAGCTCTTACCGTGGCTGGGCTGTGGCTCCGAGCCACCACCCCCAGCAGAAGCCATGTCAGGGAGAGCCACACTGGCAGCTGTGGGGAGCCTGGATCTCTCCACCCGCCCTGGGCGGGGGGCTGGAACACTGGGCGGGGGCTGTTTGGGCTCCCCGCCCAGGGCAGGTGGAGGGACCCAGGCTACCCACGCGGCTCTCCCCGACTGGGTTCCGGTGGAGAGGATACCTTGGAGCCTCAGTCCGGCCCCCAGTGTAGAGCCCTGCAAATCCACAGATATCTGCAGATACCCGCATCTGCGGATGCAGATATGCACATATAATATTTGCGGATCCTGGAAAGGTTGTGGATACACATTCGTGTATCTGAACAGGGCTCTACACTGAACTTATACTGAACACACCATAAGGGTAGCCTGCCTTTCCTTCTTCTGTGCTGGAGTAATGTGTGTATCTGTTCTAAAGTGTGTCCTGAAAATATAGGCCTTTTATTTTCAAATAATTTCAGCTGTAAAAGAAAGGTGTGTGGTTATTGGATAGAAAGGGACTATGTAAAAATGACATCTTGGTGTTCCTTAGTTATTCCCCATCAGCAATTTGTTTCTCTATTAGATTTACTCAGATGACAAGCCAAAATAAGATTTTTATAATGACTTGCTCAACGTGGCAGCTAAAAATCAAGATGTATCATTTCTGTGGAATATCTCACCAGCAACAATAAATTTTTGGAGTCTAAATTAAGTCAAGAAATGGGTTGATTATGCATGAGACAGTACTGACAGCAATAAAAACTTGGTGACAGCTCTGAATTGACTCTTATTTTAAGCAAGGACAAAATTTCTGTTTTCAATGGGATCCAAATGGGGACATTTGTCAGTAAACTAAGCAGATGATGCAAATATGTGCAATAACACACTGCTATTTTAAGCATGTACATATTCTTTAACTGGTTGAACACTTCTTCTATCCCTTTACCTCAGTCTTTCAAATGGCCTTGATAAGAGAAAGGAGTGAAAAGCCAGTAGCTTTCTGTTGATAAAGCATTGGAGGCAATGAAAAATACTACTTTTTCACAGAGATCTAGAAAGGCAATAGTTGGATCCCTGATTGCATGGATCAGTGAGTTATGTAACAAAGAACCAACTATATCAGGTTTAACTGCTTTTAAATACATTTATGCCTAAGGTTATTATGAACTCATAAGCTGATTGAGCAGTTTGCTTGTCTATACTCCACATATCTATGCTTTTCAGTGAAGTTGTGCTTTCAATTAATCTTTTTCAGGCTGGCTTACCTATGTGCTTTCTTTTGATACCTTTATAACCCTTTAAATATATATAAACATATTCCTGTACCCTGCATTTCCAGCCCAGTAAGTTACTACAGTGAGAAGATCTATCTGGGAAGAGGGCACAGAGTCATTGTGCTGGCTACAGGTCAGCTGAAAATCTCTCTGCTGTAAGGACAGTCACTGAAGGCTGGTTCTGTCCCCTTTACATCACCAGAATGGTATAAATAAGCCACAATTTAGGAGACAACTGGAAATATTGTTTCCTCCTCCAGATGACTGTCCTGACTCTGTAGCACGCCAGCCTCCCTTGCAACCAACCTCAGAAACTAACTGCAGTTGAAAATTCCTAGAAAGTATAAATGAGACAGGAGCATCTCATTCCCTCAGATTCTGACACCCACATATCTGATGTTGTATTTGTCACACACACAATCTTGATGTTTTGCAGGGCTATCTCCATCTATTGTGAGGAGACAAGAAGCCAGCTGACAATATTACTCTAGGGCTATTACATTATCTACAATATGGCCAGATTTTTACACTTGATACCATTTAAATGTGTCCTGTAAAGGATGCAGTCTAATGTTTCCATTTATTCCTTAATACAAAAGCCTAAATACACTCCTACTAACATTCAAAGGTTTATGGGTCTATGCAGGAAGTTATCATCAGACAAATGAATGACAAATGAGTAATTTCCATTTCCCCAAAGATATCTGTCCTCTCTGGACTCATTTTCTTTTATACTGTAGTGCATACAGAATATATTATTTTCACTGGATATATGTGCAGGTCAGGGAACTGTACTTTATAGAAAAGAGGGAAAAATAGGACAATTTCCTGAAAACAAGAAAAATACCATAGGAGGTTTTAAAGGTAACCTGTAAGGAATTTAAATTAAGTCATACAATATTGGCAATAAATAATAATAATGATAAATACATTTATCTAGTGCTCCACAGCAAAGTTAGTTGGGTTCTATTAACAGAATAAAAACAAAAGTCTAACCTCTTTAAATAAAAGCAAATGAGGTTAAGAACATATGAACAGCCATACTGGGTCAGATCAATGGTCCATCTAGCCCAGTATCCTGTCTTCTGATAGTGGCCAGTGCCAGGTGCCCAAGAGGGAATGAAGAGAACATGTAATCATGAAGTGATCCATCCCCTATCGCCCACTCCCAGTTTCTGGCAAACAGAGGCGAAGGACATCATCCCTGCCCATCCCGGCTAATTGATGGACCTATCCTCCATTAACTTATCTAGTTCTTTTTTGAACCCTTTCAACATTCCCTGGCAAAGAGTTCCACAGGTTGATTGTGCATTGTGTGAAGAAATACTTCCTTTTGTTTGTTTTAAATCTCTGCCAATTAATTTAATTTGGTGACCCCTAATTCTTGTGTTATGAGGAGTAAATAACACTTCCTTATTTACTTTTTCCACACCAGTCATGATTTTATAGACCTCTAGCATACCCTCCTTAGCTGTCTCTTTTCCAAGCTGAAAAGTCCCAGTATTATTAATCTCTCCTCATATGGAAGCAGTTCCATACTCCTAATCATTTTGTTGCCCTTTTCTGTACCTTTTCCAGTTCCAATATATATATTTTTTGAGATGGGGCGACCACATCTGCATACAGTATTCAAGATGTGGGCTTACTATGGATTTATATAGAGGCAATATGATATTTTCAGTTTTATTATCTATCCCTTTCCTAATGATTCCAAACATTGTTAGCTTTTTTGACTGCCACTGCACATTGAGTCGATGTTTTCAATGACTCCAAGATCTCTTTCTTGAGTGATAACAGCTATTTTAGACCCCATCATTTTATATGTATAGTTGGAATTATGTTTTCAAATGTGCATTACTTTGCATTTTTCAACATTGAATTTTATCTGCCATTTTGTTGCCCAGTCACCCAGTTTTGTGAAACTCTTGGCAGTCTGCTTTGGACTTAACTATCTTGAGTAGTTTTGTATCATCTGCAAATTTTGCCACCTTACTGTTTACCCCTTTTTCCAGATCATTTATGGATATTTTGAATAGTACTGGTACCAGTACAGACCCCTGGGGAACTCCACTATTTACCTCTCTCCATTCTGAAAACTGATCATTTATTCCTATTGTTTGTTTTCTACCTTTTAACCAGTTACCAATTCATGAGAAGACCTTCCCTCTTATCCCATGACTCCTTACTTTGCTTAAGAGCCTTTGGTGAGGGACCTTGTCAACGGCTTTCTGAAAATCTAAGTACACAATATCACCCATGTCCACGTTTGTTGACCCCCCTCCAAGAAGTCTAGTAGATTGGTGTGGCATGGTTTCCCTTTACAAAAACCATGTTGACTCTTCCCCCAACAAATAGTGTTCATCTATATGTCTGATAATTCTGTTCTTTACTATAGTTCAACCAGTTTGCGTGGTACTGAAGTTAGGATTACCAGCCTGTAATTTCCAGGATCACCTCTGGAGCTTTTTTTTTTTTTTTAATGGAGTCACATTAGCTATCCTCCAGTCATTCGGTACAGAAGCTGATTTAAATGATAGGTTATATATCACAGTTAGTAGTTCTGCAATTTCACATTTGAGTTCCTTCAGAACTCTTGGGTGAATACCATCTGGTCCTGGTGACTGGTTAATTTGTAATAAAGAAAAAGAAGGGCTTGAAAAGAAAGGAAATATGTATAGAGCCAAGAGTAGTCATTGGGTGGGGAGGAAAACTTTAGTACAATGTGAAAAGCCAGGTCGGATGAAGAAAGATGAATTGGGACGTGGGGACTGTTTTCCATACTGAAAGGCCTTCCACAGCAAAAGCTGCAATGCCCACTTCACACATCCTAAGCAGAAGGAGGGGTGTGGGTGACCTCAAAGAGTTGACTGCACAAGACTCAAGGATCAGGTTTCAAATGTTGTCAGTGCCAACACCATGAAAAGCTTTAAAAACCAATCAGCAATATGCACTGAATGTCCTCAAAAGCCAGACTAAGGAGCACCCAACCCATAATTAGTTTAGCTAATTAGTAATGTTTGGATTATTTTTATGTCAAAATATCTAGCCCTTCCCCTCCAAGTGCTTCAACCTGCACTTGTATATAACTTGTGTATCGGTGATGTCACCTCAGTTATGGAACCTGAATAGAGAATTGAGTTGGTCTGTAGCATTTCAGGCATATTTTAAATAATAGAACAGCCCTATACTTCAGGGACCCAAACTTGCAGTCCTCACTCAGACAAAATTCCTACGGCCCCCAATTCTTCAGTGGCTATTCTGTTTGAATAAAGACTTTCAGAGCACAACTATGGGTGCAAGGAGTTGAGGTACATGGGGAAAAGGTCAAAATGAACTCTGCACTCTGTGAGTCTAAGTCTGTCTACACTACGCACCTACAGCCGTGCTGCTAAAAGGTGCGCAGTCTAGCCGCTCTTTGTCGGCAGGAAACAGCTCTCCTGCTGACAAAAAACTTCCACTCCCAACGGGCGGCGGTAGCTTTGTCGGCAGGAGAGCTCTCCCGCCGACAAAGCGCTGTTCACATTGGCGCTTTTTGCCGGTGAAACTTTTGTCATTCTGGGATGTGTTTTTTTCACACCCCTGAATGCCAAATTTTTACCAATGAAAATCCAGTGTAGACAAAGCCTAACTGCTGTTCAGGTTTCAGTCGGTCAAACTTTGTCCATCCCAAAAGAGAGAATCATAAAACAAAACCAAGCCAAAACTCTTTAGTCTTTAGTCAGAACTACTGCAGAACAGTCTAAATTTAAAATCCCTATGTCCCTGCAAGATGCAATAATCCTTATGTTAATTAGTATCCTTAAATTCCTTATGGAAGGCAACTCAATTTAGTGTGTATTATGCCTAGGACTGAGGCTGCATTTCTAAGACAGGGTGATCCATCTCTGTTTTCTAACTACAAAATTGTAGCATACATAATGACAATTAATTAGGAAGAACAACAGCTGAGATACTTAATGGATTACCATGTAAAGTGCACAATAAATGACTGACCATATGATGCTCACTGTTAAAGCAGACTATACTAATGTGTACCAACAAAAGGACTTTATTTATTTGATTTTCTGTAAACATTTCAAATAATCTAAATATAATAGGTAATGAATATCCATAGATTTACTGCATAAAGAGAAAACACAAACCATGTGCATTAGAAGGAAGTATTACTTCATAACTATTTTATTTGACACTGCACATTTTATTTATCAGATGTGAAACTAATTAACTGTTAAGAAATCTGAGGCCTAAATCATTCTGGTTTTTTTGTAAGGCTTCTGTTTTTCAGTTTTAACTGCCAAACGCCAATGAAACAGAAAACAAACAAAAAGAGCAAGAAAGCAAAATCGATGTTCATCCAGTAACCACCATGTAACCACCAATACATAAGGGCTTATTTATACAGTGGGGTAATGCAGACTCTGGGCGTGTGATTTCTAAACATGTGTTGCTCATTAATTGGTCCATGTTGGAGCACGCTCTATAGTGGAGTGCAGGGGCGGCTCTAGGATTTGTGACACCCCAAGCAGGGCGGCATGCCGCAGGGGGCGCTCTGGCGGTCGCGGGTCCCGCGGCTCCGGTGGACCTCCCGCAGACGTGCCTGCGGAGGGTCCGCTGGTCCCGTGGCTCCGGTGGACCTCCCGCAGGCACGTCTGTGGGAGGTCCACCGGAGCCGCAGGACCAGCGGACCCTCCGCAGGCATGCCTGTGGGAGGTCCACCAGAGCCGCCTGCCACCCTCCCGCGGGACGCTGCCCCAAGCGCGCGCTTGGTGTGCTGGGGTCTGGAGCCGGCCCTGGTGGAGTGGACTTTAACATACTGCTGTTTGAAACAGGAAACGTTACAAAGAGATTACTCATTACAGTATATACAAAGAGAAAGCCCTGAAAAACCCCTGTTTTTGGACATCTACATAAAACTCAAATTGCTAAAAATAACCCTCCAAAATGAAATGAATAAATCCCCCAAAACAGAAGATCTAGGTTTCTGTAACAAAATGCTCAGTGCTTAATATGGCTTGCTAGAAGTGATAATGATTCAGTGGAGTGTATAATACTGTTCATGTGGATCACTTTTTAATAGCGTCCAAAATGAAACAATGTCTATTTATGATAATGATACAGTATATTAATGGTAATTATGAAGCTGGCTAACTACCCACTCCACCTCAGTGGAAAGGGCATTAGAGGCAAAAGAAATATCATTTGAGGTAATCAGAGCAATGCTAAACATATACGTACCATATAAATATTTTCAATTGACATGCAGAGTTGGTAGGTATAAAGATGGATTCTAGTACTAATCCTTGCTGTAACTACAACAAAGAGCAAGTCAAGATATTCTAATAAGCTGTGCAAAGAAGCCCTTTGAAAATAATGGAAAGGACAGGAGGAGAACAAAGAAAATGGAAACATGTCCAGGTCACAGAGCTTCAGGATACAGAGCAATATTGAGTGATGCAGAGAGTCAAAAGCTTTCTCAGATAAAGACAGACAATACAAGTTTCTGTAAAATGACTTTACTCCTGACGTTACATTGTGTGATTACGGAATTTAAAAAAGGCTGTGCCAGCCAAATGAAAGTGGAAAAACAAATCTGAGAGGTATTTGCTGTTATTTAAGCATTTTTAAAAACTGTTTCTGTGGATAACTTTCTGACTAGTTTAATCTTACACACCAGTCATGCTTGTCACAATAACCCCAAAATGTAGCCTACCAATCTTTCCTTTTTGGATATTGCCAAAATGCCCTTTCATGATAAGCTAAAGAAACCTACCTATTCTGACAGAAATGTAGTCAAACATCACACATCAACATGCACTTTACTATATATATGTATATAGTAATAGTACATTTTTATGCCGTATGACTGAATTAACTAGCCTATAAAACTGCTGGACTACCAATAAACATTACACAGTTTCTTTCCCAAAGGGAAAGTTGGTGGGTGCCACCCAATCTTTGAGGTACTGTACAAAGAATTTCCTTCAAGAAACTGGGCACCCACAACTTATATTTTCAAGAACTTAGAGCACTTTGTGTCTGCTTGGGGAGAAGGGAAGACAGTGGTGGCGGTAGAAGTATCTAAGTTTGGGAGTGGGGAAATGGCAAGAGTTTATTTTGAACATGTGCTATGAGTTCTGGTTGAGATCATTATAATCAAATATCAATAAACCACAGCTGTTGATTAATCGCAGTTAACTCACCCCATTAACTCAAAAAATTAATCAAGATTAATTGCAGTTTTAATCGCACTGTTAAACAACAGAATACCAATTGAAATGTATTAAATATTTTTGGAAGTTTTTCTACATTTTCAAATATATTGATTTCTACTATAACACAGAATACAAAGTGTACAGTGCTCATTTTATGTTATTACTTTTATTACGAATATTTGCACTGTAAAATGATAAACAAAAGAAGTAGTATTTTTCAATTCATCTCATACACGTACTGTAGTGCAATCTCTTTATTGTGGAAGCACAACTTACAAATGTAGATTTTTTTGTTACATAACTGCACTTAAAAACAAAACAAAGTAAAACTTTAGAGCCTACACGTCCACTCAGTCCTACTTCTTGTTCAGCCAGTCGCTAAGAGAAACAAGTTTGTTTACATTTACAAGAGATAATGCTGCCTGATTATTATTTACAATGTCACCTGAAAGTGAGAACATGGCTCTTTTGTAGCCGGCATTGCAAGATATTTACATGCTAGATATGCTAAATATTCATATGCCCCTTCGCTTTGGCCACCATTCCAGAGGACATGCTTCCATGCTGAAGATGCTTGTTAAGCAAATAATGTGTTAATTAAATTTGTGACTGAACTCCTTGGGGGCCAACTGTATATCTCCTGCTCTGTGTTTTACCCGCATTCTGCCATATATTTCATGTTACAGCAGTCTCAGATGATGACCCAGCACACGTTTGTTTTAAGAACACTTTCACTGCAGATTTGACAAAACGCAAGGAAGGTACCAATGTGAGATTTCTAAAGATAGCTACAGCACTTGACCCAAGATTTAAGAATCTGAAGTGCCTTCCTAAATCTGAGAGGGATGAGGTGTGGAGCATGCTTTCAAAAGTCTTAAAAGAGCAACACTCTGATGCGGAAACTACAGGACTCGAACCACCAAAAAAGAAAATGAACCTTCTGCTGGTGACACCTGACTCAGATGACGAAAATGAACATGCATCAGTCTGCACTGCTTTTGATCGTTATTGAGCAGAACCTGTCATCAGCATGGAGGCAAGCCCTCTGGAATGGTAGTTGAAGCATGAAGGGACATATGAATCTTTAGTGCATCTGGCACGTAACTATCTTGCAACGCTGGCTACAATAGTGCCATGCGAACACCTGTTCTCACTTTCAAGTGACACTGTAAACTAAAAACAGGCAACATTATATCCTGGAAATGTAAACAGCGATTGGCTGAACAAGAAGTAGGACTGAGTGGACTTGTAGGCTCTAAAGTTTTATATTGTTTTATTTTTTGAATGAAGTTATTTTTTGTACAAAAGTCTACATTTCTAAGTTAGACTTTCATGATAAAGAGATTGCACTACAGTACTTGTATTAAGTGAATTGAAAAATACTATTTCTTTTATATTTACTGTGCCAATATATATAATAAAAAATAAATAAAAAGTGAGCACTGTACACTTTGTATTCTGTGTTGTAATTGAAATCAATATATTTGTAAATGTGGAAAACATCCAAAAATATTTATATAAATAGTATTCTATTATTGTTTAACAGCATGATTAATCATGCGATTAATTGAGATTAATTTTTTTAATCACATGATTAAGCGCTTGACAGCCCTAAAATAAACAAACAAATAAAAGGAAGCTTTTGATCCAATTTGGCATACTGAAAATAGAGTGGGAAGGAATGATAATTATGAGATTCAGAAGAATTAGCAGGTACTTGGATTCCCAGAAAACCACAGTGGTTCACAATGCCATTTTATATCAAATGTGACCTTTGCATGTACTGATAATAATTAATATATGTCCTCTTCCTCTCCTCTGTCTTGTCACTTTCTTTCTATGTGTATCACAGTCCCCTGGTGCTGTCTGGTGTTCTCTGTGATTCTGTCCCTTTGATGGGCACTGAAGTTACTCCAATGTGGAGAAGGAAGAACTGCATCTGGACTTAACCTCTGCTGAAGTCACTGCTGTGTACTGCCATGTAGTTTCAGTGTCATGTGAAGGTGCAAACACTAAAATGGATAGTGTCACAAAGGGTTTGAGAGGGAGGGGAAATGCAGATTATAGTTTTCAGTTTTAACAGACAGCTGCTCTGGCAGCCATGGATAGCAGGATTAAGAATCGTATTGCTGATTCTCACAATGTTTGTCATGACTCTTCTGATATTTCATTACTTTTTAATGGTTCACATAAATTTCTGGTTTCTGCCTTCAGTCAAGTTTCACTCTTTCCCCAACTGGCTTCTGTCTTCATTTATTGACAATGGGACTGAAGTCACAGGCTGCCTTCAGCAAGATAACCACCATGGCCCTTTCACTTTTCTAGGTGAAAGTGAGCCTTCCCCCGGCAAACACTGTGGATCTTTAATTTTCATATGAAAGCCAAGCAAGAATCAGAATAACAGAGAATGAGACTGTAAGGGCAGAAGGCTTTTTAGGAAACAGGACAAGAAACTATGAGGAATCGGGGGGGGGGGAATGTGGGGAGCAGAAGGTAGCTGAAAGGAGTTGCAGAGGAATGTGGCATGGCTTAGAGTGACAATGGGATGGGCAGGAGATTCTGAGCTAAATATTGCGGGGAGGAGGAGCAAGAGGAGATAGGGTGCAACAAGGAGGCTGAGGGCGGGGGGTGGGGGGGCAGGGAAGGGAGAACATGCGGAGATAGAGCCAGTGGGACAGTGGCCTATTCTCACGAGTTAAGTCAGGGGGCTAGAGTGGCAGACGTCACACCCAGAGTTATAGGAGAGGGTAAGTAGAGGCCTCTCTGAGTAGTGAATAAGGATGCATGCATTTTGTGTGTGTGTGTGTGTGTGT